>NC_051252.2:12076781-12395115 GCF_015237465.2 Chelonia mydas | reverse complement strand
AAGTTGCATAATGCAAAGTCCTTTCTAAGCAAAGTTTATAATCCTGGCTGAAAGTGAGTGTATGGCTAGGAAGGAACACTGTAAAGCATTTACAGCCAGGGGCCAAGAGTCAGGACACCTCAAGTGAGATTTCCTTCCCCACCCCCACTCTGGCCCTCTAAAAAGCTCTATGGGGCTCTGAAAGCTCCATAGCTTGTTGAGGAGGATTTCCCTGAGGCAGGTACTGCGAAGACAGCCATAAGGCTGCCTTCCAAGGATCTCTTCACAAGTATTGGTGTACATGGGACACCAGTAGGGTGACCAGATGTCCCAATTGTATAGGGACAGTCCCGATATTTGGGGCTTTGTCTTATATAGGTGCCAATTACCCCCCAGCCCCGTCCCGATTTTTCACCCTTGCTATCTGGTCACCCTAGACACCAGAGACAGGGCTGAGAGCATGCCAGCGGGTAGGGCTGGAGAGGCTGCCATAAGTTAGGCCCCCAAGACTTTCTAAGTTACACTGAGAACACTCTAGCTCCCAGACCAACCAGAATTAGAAGGGTGCAGGGGGTGGCTTAAAGCCAATTTAGCTTCTTTCACCTTGGGCTTAGAGCTTTGTGCTGAACCTCTCATGCAAACCCAGGGTGCGACTGCAGCACACAGAGATATAATCAGCCTCCTTTCATCTAGCTAGCTTGGTTACTAGAGCAGTGAAGCTGCGGCAGTACATGATTCGGGGTGGACTGCACAAGCCCCCCTGGAACCCTGAGTAATTACCCACGTGTGCTGCCATGGCTTCACTGCCACCAGTACCTGAGGTAGGTAGATGAAAGCTAGCTTGGATATTCTACACATGCTGCAGTCATATCCCAGGACAGCAGTGTAGACAGAATTAGAGGTGCCAAAAAGTAAATCTGATCCCAGACCCTAATTTATGAGATGCCCTCCTGGGTTCTATTCCTGTCTGCTACTGAATGGTTCAATGATGTTGTCAATGTTACTTACCTTTCTGTGCCTCAGTTTTACTACTGATAAAAATGTGTATAATACTGCTTACTTGCCTTTGTAAAACACTACTTCCCCCATATGGAAGCTGCTATATAAATTTTAAGTATTATTAACATACAAAATAAATTAATTGAAAGCACGTAACTTGACGTTGGTACTCACATCAGAACACTAACATGAAGTTTGAACATTCCCGTTATAAAGACCCAAGTGCTACCGGAGGTCATATCAGGTGAAAACTTCTGGAAGCTTGTAGGAATCTAATGGAAATCATGGCTGTGGATGATCTTCAAAAGTTAAACACAGAGGGAGAGACAGTTTGATTAGAAGTGTTAGTTGTACCAGTTTCATAGCCATCAGCTGGATATTTCTGTCTGTCCCTATTTCTTCTAAGCGTACACCTATTGACTAGTTTATCTTTAAGGCCGGACAAAGACTTCTGGTTACCTTCCCAGCTGTTTTTCCCTTTATCCTGAATTCCTATCCCAGACAGTACTTGTGACCTGATAGCCGATCAGCATGAAACTCACATTCTTATTGTACTCTTATTCTGACTGTGCCGGTCATTAAGTGGACCTTTTATCCCCCTCTATTAATTCATTGAGAGGAACTTGGTATTTTTACATAGTCTTCCCATAAGGTCCCAGATAAAATACAGAGTACACTGTAGTCTAGGATCATTAGAATTTACAGGGGGGACTATGTTCAAAACAGAACTGTACAACAGATCATACCACCGCAGATTAATACAGGAGTCCATCAGTGATACTTATAAAACACATGGTGTGGTTGATATACAAATGTTTGCTGCAACAATTTTGTTTTTTTATGATAAACTCTTTACTCTTCCACATGAAGTCTGTCAAGGTAGAGAACGCTGTTTTTCTCTGAAAATTCACTGAAATAGATACTTTTAAACGATATGTGATCATTAACACTGCCCAGTGATTATGTATAGAATTTATTCATGCAAAATTTTTTATTTCCTTAACTTTATCTAAAGCTTCTAGTTTAAGAGTAGATGGAGATATTTTATAAGCAAGTATTAAAGGAAACGGACAGTTGCCCACCATAAAAATGTCCTTTTTAGAATGATTTGTTTTTAACAGATCATCTTTCCTTGTTTAAACCAGAGACAGGCCTCAACCCAACAGTGAGAGAATCATCCATAAAGTTTTGGTAAGATTTAAACTGTAACCTATATTTTCAGTAGGGGCCCATCTCTATTTTAAATGCAGATTAAATGCAACAGCATTGATTCCTACATTAGATTTTGGGTTTATTAGATGTAATCTCAGTTCTTAAATTTGCAAGATATTAATTTGTTTGTGAAAGAGGTTTAGTGTAAATATCCAGACATTCCAGTTTCTGCATCAGTGGAGAAATTAGAAATTATCCAGTCTTGGACTGAATTATATATGAGCTCTCCTTTGAAGTGAGGCCCAAATCCTGCTACCAATTATGCACAAATTTAACTTTATGTATATCAGTGGTGCCATTTAGTGGGACTACTCAAATGTGTAAAGCACCTGCATAAGTGTGTGCAGAATCAGGGCCTATCTCTGCAAATGTTTCAACACTGTAGTCTGGCAATAAATCTGTATATAGTTGACCTTCATACCTCAGTTTGACTTCAGTATCTGCTAATTCCTTTTTACAAAATAAATTGCATCAACCATGCCCACATTTAGCCAACTGCAGTTCAAATTGTTTTTGTTCTTTCTCATAAGTTCCTTTTACAGATTAAATGCTGATGCACTGAACTAACTGCTCTTGGCTGAAGTGGGCAAGTATAATTTGATTAGTATAGATTCTGGAATTGGGTAAGTACTGTATCAGTATCCTCCCTAGAAAATAGGTGACATGTCATGGGATATTAAGTATGGCCATTTAATGTAAAAACTCAGATAATACATGAGTTAAATGGAGAAAATGAGAGAAAGCTTTTAAGCATTCTCCCAAGACAGATTGCAGAATAATATTATTGTACACGCAAGTAGTGCTGATTGACACAGTCAGAAGGCCATTACACTGGTTTGGTATAAAATCATTATAGTAAAAAGCATTTCAGAGCTGCAGAGTGATAGTAGCAACATATAATGAATTATCAATAAAGAACGAGTGATTCAGTTACATTACATATGAATAGAAAGCTTCCTGTTATATAATTTTAATCTGCCAGTCTGACAAGTGACTTGAATATTTAATTCCTTTTCCAGGTATATGAAATGTCCTTTTCTTAATTTTACCAGAGACTGCAACTTTGTAGAGTAGGACAGAAATTGAGCGTCAGTAAGCAGTGTTTTTAATTAAAGGTTATTTGAGCAGAGGTTTCAACATAGGAATCCTCTGGCTCAGCTCTTCTTGGACATAAATAGGAAACAGGATCAGCTTCTGAGATCTAGGTGTTAAATAGACATTCTTTCCTGTTTATGGCAAATAAACACAAAGCAGAGTCTTTCACCAACTCAAGCACAGTAACATGTTGAGGCTTGTGATCTGACACTTCATTAAGTCCTCAAAATCTATATTGTGGCAATTAATATTAATGATGAACCTGAGCTGAAATACCTGTGACCATCAAGAACCAAAATACTTCATTGTTAAGGCCCTGATCCTGCCAAAGACTCTGTCTGGGCAGACTCTTGCACCTGAAGGGTCCCAATTGGTTTATGTGGGGGCTTGTCGATGTGATCCTTTTGCAAGGCTGGGGTCTGTAGGATGATTACTTGACCCATACTTTCCCTTCAAACAGATACTTCATATTTGCAGCTTGAATATAATACCCAGGACAAGAGTAATGGGGCTGGAAGTTTAAGATTCATCTACCTTTAAGAGATAGGGAAAGAGGCTATACCTCGGCTGGATATAAAAAATGCTTTTAAAAATAGTAAACTATATTTACAAAGCTCATTTGAGAGGAGAAAGATTGAGAGACCCAACTTAAGTCTCCTCAGAGATGCAACTAAAAGGCACACAATCAACAAAGAAAGCTGAGCAACTGAAAAATAATCTGACTGAAATAAGCATGGGTTTAATTTTGAGTTCATAATACGTTCACAATATTGCGTTCAGAAATCATGACTCAGACCCCCAAAAACATGAGATTGGTTTTAATAGGATAAGATTTTAAAAGAATAAATTGGGGATTCTTTTGATTTGCCATCTGGTTTTTCAATCTTTTGGGGACATTTGGGTCATGTTTTCAAATGGCTCTTTGCACTTATTTTTTTCTAAATGAAAGCTGAGACACTCATGTAATCATCACCTGACTCCAGGAGGCAGGGCTTTAAGGAAAAACATCAAATTTCACCTGACTTGCATGATTTTGGCAATTAATTGATCTTTAACTATGCATGGTAAATAGGCCCAATGGCCTGTGATGGGATGTTAGATGGGTGGGATCTGAGTTACTACAGAGAATTCTTTCCTGGGTATCTGGCTGGTGAATCTTGCCCACATGCTCAGGGTTCAGCTGATCACCATATTTGGGGTCGGGAAGGAATTTTCCTCAAGGGCAGATTGGAAGAGGCCCTGGGGGTTTTTTGCCTTCCTGTGTAGCATGGGACACGGGTCACTTGCTGGAGGATTCTCTGCACCTTGGAGTCTTTAAACCATGATTTGAAGACTTCAATAGCTCAGACATAGGTGAGAGGTTTATTGCAGGAGTAGGTGGGTGAGATTCTGTGGCCTGCATTGTGCAGACTAGATGATCATAATGGTCCCTTCTGACCTTAATATCTATGAGTCTAAATTCACAAGAGTTGGTAACAATTTCAATAAGTTCCAATAAACCGCTCTCCAACTGTTGTATATTTAGCCCTGAAGTTAGGCTCCCAAATCCATATTAAGGTCCAATAAATAAATAGCCTGATTTTCAAAAGTCCTGAGCATCCTGCTACTCCTATTTCTATCCATTGTTTCAACTCATGTTTATTACTCTCTCTCCTATGTCTCCTCCTAAGCAAGATGCATCTTCTCTTCTTTTACCCACCACCCAATTAGCAGGCTGCAACTGAAGACACTTTTTTCACTGAAGTGAAAACTCTTGGTGCCAAAAGCTGCATTGGCAGCTCAGAAAAGGAGCCAGTTCCATCGTAAGCAGAGACCATAACACAGTGAACAGGTACCCAGCTGACTCTCCCACAACCACTAATCAGTTAATGAACATCCAAGAAAAAAAAAAATCAGAGGACCCTTGTTTGACTGTTTCATGCCCCCGCCCCCCCCCCCAAAAAGCTAGCTCTTAATAGTGCCTTGTTTGCTTTTTACCACTGAAATATTTTGGGACAACTCCTCATCTGTCATAATCAATGTATTTCTGCTGCCTTCAATGGATTTAGGCTGATGGAGGCCAGTGGAGGATCTGATCATTTCAGTTCTAAAAATTAAATTCTCTTTAGCAGCTGTTTCTATGATTCTGGGAAAAAGAAAGAAAGATGGATTAGTGAAAGGGTGATCTGGGAGTCAGGAACTGCTGAGTTCTAATCCCTGCTCTAAAACTGACGTTCTTCTGTAGCCTTGGGCAAATCACTCAATTTCCCTGACTCGGTTTCCCCATCTGTAAAGCAAGGATAATATTAGTTAACTCTTAGGATGCTATGAGGATTAATTAGCAAAATGTTTGTAGAGTGCTTTGAAGATGAAAAGCATTATAGAAGTGCTACGCACTATAATTATTGTTAATTAATACATCTTAGCCAATTTTTTCCCTTTTCCTTAATAAAAGCATTACACAGTTTCAATAAG
Organism: Chelonia mydas; assembly: GCF_015237465.2. Taxonomy (NCBI): domain Eukaryota; kingdom Metazoa; phylum Chordata; order Testudines; family Cheloniidae; genus Chelonia; species Chelonia mydas. The sequence goes on along the minus strand of NC_051252.2, from coordinate 12,389,376 downwards.
GCATAACTAAATAATTCATTCAAATTAAATGCAAAACTGTTACACACCCTAAATGTGGTTATTATGGAATAACCATAAACCCAGTATTGTTTGAGTATTCTATAACCTTAACCTAGTGATGTACTATTAAGTGCAATAGAATCAGCACTTACCAAAGGGAAAGTGAGTGCTGATGCATTTTAAATCCACATTACCTTTTTGGCATCAGCAGATTTGGTGCATCTATTGCTGGCAATGAAGAATGTGCTGGGCACATTCAACACATGATACAAAAGGATTAATTAAGGTACAGCGATTGCAAGCGGTGTTTCGACATGATTCAAGTAGTTCAGGACACAAGGGTTTGTGGTGTACTGAATTAATGCCAATACTATCCAAAAAAGATGAGAATGAATTTAGCGTGTGCGAAAGGGAAAAAGCACTAGCTCTAGCTGCGGCCAGGTAAACAGCTGTGCATTACAGAAACTCCTCCTAAACATGGCAGCAACACTTTAGCCCTGATGTGCAACATCCTTTCTGTTCCTCGGGCTAGTCCTTTCTCATTGCATTTATTCATACTTCTTTTAGGGGGGGAAATAGAAACGTAATGGCTAAGGGAGAAACAGGTGTCTATTTTCTTAAATATAGCAGCCTTTAAAGGACAATGGCTACCTTCCTTCTGTGAGAAAAGCAATCAGTCCTTGTGTGAGTCATTTCATGTCAGAAATACAATACACGCACAACCGGCATCTTGAGCTAAAGACTCCCACAGAAGTCTAGGCACTAGCTAGAGAATGTCTAAAATGAATGAGTAAAGTGAGAAGGAGGCTAATGGATCAGAGAGTAAGGATGATCTACTAGTTAACGGTGCTAGCCTGGGACCTGGGTTCAATTCTTTATTCTGTCACAGACATCCTGTGTGACCTTGGGCATCTCACTTAGTCTGTGTGTGCCTCAGTTCCCATCTGTAAATTTGAGCCAGTAGCACTTCCCTACCTCACAGGGCTGTTATGAGGATAAATACACTAAAGAATATGAGGCACTCATATAGTATTGTAGTGGGGCCATATCAATATCTTAGATAGGAGGGCATCATTACTGCAAAGAAGGGAACTACTTTGAAACTGGAAACTTAATGTACATATGAAATAAAATGAAGATAAAGGAAAAGGATTTTGAAGAAGCCTGTTTAGCTTCTTGCTTAGACAAATCCCTTCACTGGCTTCCACTTGCCTTCTGCATTGGCTTCAGGCTTCTGACCCTCACCTTGAGGGCTCTGCGTAGTTCCTCTCCTGTCCCCATGTCTATGCTTCTACCATTCTCTTGAGCTTTACGCTGCTCAGGCATCAATCCACATTGCTCCCTTTGTATTCTTCCCCTTCTCTCATCTCTGCATGCTGCCCTTTATGTTTGGAACTATTTTTCATTCCTTGTATGCCAGCTCTTCATTCAAATACCTCCATTAATTCACCATGTAAAGACATGTTAAAAATGTTTAAAATAATGAAAACCAACAAACTAACACACAACATGAAAAAATGCATGCTACAAAGCTTGTGAAAAAGTGCTTTTCACTTTTTGAAAATTAGCCTCTTTCCTGCACTCATTACTCTTGACCACACTTTACCACCTAACACTTACCCGTGTGTCTGAGACCACCCACTCTCACAGAGTGACTTACACAGTGACTTTTAAACTGACATCCCACCTACATATATGGACTGCAGATCTTTTGGATAGGGTCCAGAGTGACCTAGACAAATTGGAGGATTGGTCCAAAAGAAATCTGATGAGGTTCAGCAAGGACAAGTGCAGAGTCCTGCACTTAGGATGGAAGAATCCCATGCACTGCTACAGGCTGGGGACCGACTGGCTAACCGCCAGTTCTGCAGAAAAGGACTTGGGGATTACAGTGGACAAGAAGCTGGATATGAGTCAACAGTCTGCCCTTGTTGCCAAGAAGGTTAACAGCATATTGGGCTGCATTAGTATGAGCATTGCCAGCAGATCAAGGGAAGTGATTATTCCCCTCTATTCGGCACTGGTGAGGCCACACCTGGAGTACTGCATCCAATTTTGGGGTCCCCCACTACAGAAAGGATGTGGACAAATTGAGGAGAGTCCAGCAGAGGGCAATGAAAATTATTAGGGGGCTGGGGCACATGACTTATGAGGCTGAGGGAACTGAGCTTATTTAGTCTGCAGAAGAGAAGAGTGAGTGGGGGATTTGATAGCAGCCTTCAACTACTCGAAGAAGGGTTCCAAAGAGGATGGAGCTAGGCTGTTCTCAGTGGTGGCAGATGACAGAACAAGGAGCAATGATCTCAAGTTGCAGTGCGGGAGGTCTAGGTTGGATATTAGGAAACACTATTTCACTAGGAGGGTGGTGAAGCACCTGGAATGGGTTAGCTAGGGAGGTGGTGGAATCTCCATCCTTAGAGGTTTTTAAGGCCCAGTTTGACAAAGCCCTGGTGGGATGATTTAATTGGGTTGGTCCTGCTTTGAGGAGGGGGTTGGACTAGATGACCTCCTGAGGTCTCTTCCAACCCTAATCTTCTATGATTCTCCTATCCTTCTGTCCCATTATAGGTCTGGGTCCACAACACTACTTCTTATGCATCCCACATACCAGTGACACAAAATCCAGACCCTGTTTTCGATCCCACTAAACACAGACACTCCTCTGCTGCTTCAATTCACCCTCTCAATATTGGCCAGGAGGCCCAACTTCTAGACAGAGATGAAAGATCAATTTCAACAAGATCTCACACTTGTATTGCTTCAGGTTAACATGCTGTCCTAATGAGAAATCTTCCTTTCCTTTCCTTCTCATAGTTTGTTCTACTCAGCCTGCCAACTCAAGCCCCTTATGGGAGATCTCATTGACCTGTAGATTCCCATTATGTCCACCCCCTTTCATCCTTGTTTTGAAAACTGAATTAATGTTATTAGTGATGGAATTAAAATTTGCCTAAATTACTTAGCAGATTTAATACACTAAAAATATCTCCCTTTGCGCAATCTACCCCATTTGTCCAATGTTTTGAAAGAGCCCTTTTAAATAAAGATAGTATTACATTTTGAATGGAGAATTTTGTTTACTTTTAGAGTTTTGGGCCTGTAACTGAATAGATTAGTAAACAACAAAAAGTCTCAGAGAGAAAACATTAAAACCATCATTCATATTTTGGTTTCCAAAATATTATCACATTTTATGAATTAATGAATGGGGGAAGGAGCACCGTTCACAAATATAAGTGTTTATTGACAGCATTAGACTGTCTTGCTTGCATCTCATGCTTTTCTGATTTCTACCGGTCTGTCTGTCTAGACACTTATGTGGCTCTCATCATCATGGTATCTGGATTTTGTACTCTTTCCGCTACTTCTAGCAAATGCTCCTGACTCTTCATTGTCATTGTGTGCACACTGGGTAGTCATATGCATATGTTGGGTACTCGCTTAACATGTGCTGAGAACTCATACATGAATTGTAGGCTGATTCTAACCTTTAATACGAGCTCCAGTGAAAAGTGGCCTTTGCTGGTGAACAACCAACCTAAAAAAATACTTGCATGGAATCTCTTCCCTTTGTCCTTCTCTTCTGCTTCCACTGATCTAGCTGATGAAATCAGACTTGTGGCAGGCACTTTCTGCAAAGTCCTTTCCTCATTTCAGCTCCATCGTTCTTGCTTCTAAGGTCTTCTGGTGCCCTGCTGTGTATATAGTTTTCTTTCTTTAAGGAGAACCCTGATCATGTCTCTCTGTCTCACACTGTCTATTGCTATTGCTCACCACGCATATATTGGAACCTCTAGTCTTATATCAGATCTCTACCTAAATCTTTATATTTAACATTAAATAATATTGTAGCTATAAGTGATTAGCACTAACAAGTAGTAATTGCTGCTTGTTTTATTTCTTCCCACGTCTTCAGTCCCTCTCTCCCCCACACAAGAAGTTTGGTCTCAGAAGATGTCTCTCATGTTAGTGAAATGGTCCAAATTCAGTCCAGGTTTAAGCAGGTTTGACTCCACCAAATTCAAGGGAGTTTTCAAGAGGTGTGAGTTTGGCCCTGAGGCCTTTACAGTATTTTTATTTTAAATATACTTTTTGTTTCTTTTCTTAGTTCCTTTGTAAGACAAAAAGGCAGTGCCAACAAGCAGATGGGCACATTGCCCAAGTCCCCAGTCAATCACGCTCCCATAACTGTGAGGACAATGGCCCAGTGTTACAGTTGACTGGAGGACAATTTTGTTTCATGGCAACTTTTGGAGTTTTTCATTCCATATCCATTTTTGGATCAAAACATCCCCGTCCAGTGCCCTAACCACCAGACTATCCAGAATCTTTATCTCTCTTTCACCTTCCTGATGAAAACTTAGTCTGACCAATAGGTCTCTTTGAAACATTTAGTCAAAAATGTTCCAACAAATTCTACCCAGCATACCAGCATCTCTCCATTTTTTTGTGTGAAGCAGTGAAACTAATTCATCTACTCACTCAGTCACCAAATAAAGGTTTTAATTGGTTCTATTTCCTGTTAGCTGCCAATGGAGGTGACCTGATATAGCCTGTAGGAAGTTTCGTACGGGATAGCTTTTATACAAATTGAATTGAATGGCGAGGGGGCCCAGTGCCATGACACTTCTTTGTAAAAATATACACGGTCTGCAAACTACCTAGCAATCAACATCTCGCGCTGGTGATTTGAAGATGAGTAGCTGGAAGTGTGGATGAAAGAGTTATTTTGTGAAGATTAATTTAAGATTTAGATTGCAATAATAGCCAAAACAAGCGGGATAGTTTCCAAACACAAGGTAGACACAATCCTTTGTCTCACAGACCACATACGAAAAAACAAAAGATGTGTAGGGAAGGAAAAAAGTATACACCAAACAGAGTGGGCAGGGTGTTGGTGGGCACATGCCTTGTTATTTCCATGTTTTGTTTTACTCTACATATAAACTACACTCAGCTGCCCCTCTGTCTAGTCAGTTCTGGCCCAACCCTCATCGTCTACTTTCATTCTTTTTTTCAACCCCTCCAAAAATGCCCCCCTTCCTCATAACCCTCCCACACAGAACATCAGTCTCTCAGCCTGTCCCCGCCTCATAAATTCTTGCTGAGACTCTCCCTTCTCATTATGCACAAGTCACTGCTCTATAGAAAGAGGAGACCCTCAGAAAATTATTGCTGATATCAGAAAGCCCTCTGGGGTAGTGGAGGCTTTCCTCCCCCACCATGCTGACTGCTTGGGTAACTGCAGGCTCTGTAGCTCAGTCTCTGGGTTTCTGGAACTGGTTGTGCTCTTGAGGATAGCAGGGCTCTTGTCCCATATGGTGTGAGCAGTGGGAACACTGGGCCTGGGTACCCCTGAGTTTTCCCTGCTGTTGTCACTTCCTGGGTACGCTCAACCTCCACCCCTCTCTATGCTCCTTCTCTGGCAGCTGCAGGTTCAGTCTCTGGGCTCCTTGAGGTAGCTCCAACCCTTCCCCACTCAGTTCCACTGATTTAGCTCCTGATCATTACCTAGCCCCATGGTCACTTACCCCAGTTGGTTTCTCAACACCACAAAACAGCTCATAGGCTCCAGAACTGCTGATGTCAATGGGGCTCCTGGTGTGGAGTCTCTCCTTCCTGGAGATGCTGGGGGCTTCTTAATGTGCCACTCCCACAAGGAAATTATGTAGAGGGTGGTTCCTGGAGAGGGAGATGTGTTGCCTTTTGGGCCACGTGCTCTGAAAGTCCAGGCTCCCCAAGAGTGCGCTGGGAGAGGAAGAAGGCATGTCCCTGATCTGAGTGCAGCTGGCAGTGGCTTTACCCAAGACGTGAATAAGATACAAATTAGTCCATCATTTTAAAGATATCCTTTTAATAAACAAAATCCAACTGAAATTCTTTCACTGTGCTCTTTCCTAAGGAATGGGAAGTAAGATACTCTACAAATAACCAACCTACTATAGTGTGTGCTGGATTGATTGGGGCTGCACGACATCACTACAGGAAGCACAAAATTGGAATGTGATATTTTAGATGTGACTTTACTACATAGCCAGTTAGCATTACCAGACATCATGACATCATTCTCCGAAACAGAGCTGGTTATAACAGACACGTGGATCCAGGCTTGTTTGTTTCCTAAAGATATTAAAATGCTACCTTCCACCTTTTACAGTTCTGGTGCATTACGTATTAGCCAATTACAGTAGGATATAATAAAAAATCCCAGTGCTTCTATAACAACTGCACCCTGGACAGAACACTATCACATCTTATCATGCTAGTCACCCAAAGCAAAACTCTCATTGACTTTCATTTTAACTGGAATTTTATATGAGGAAATAAGGCCGGAAGCAGCCAATGAAGGGGTTTTACAAAGTGGGCATCCAAAATTTACCAGAATAGTTGAAGAAGATTGTTGGCCGCGTCTTTTTTAAGCATCTGCAAAAACAGGTTTAAATAGAAAATGCTGAAACATTTAGCTATAGAGGACTTATGTTTACTGCTGGAATGAATGTAGGTATTCCATTTGTTTTATAAACATATCTTTATCTAAGTATATTTTTTTCCTCCTGTACTAACCTACTTCATTGATCTTTTCATACTTTTGGCTCGAAAAAGAAACCCTAAATAGAAGCAATGTTTAAAGCATATGGTTCACATATACTATAAATGTTTTGTTTTGACTTCCTTTCAGCTAGGCTAAAACTAAGACTTCTAAGAATTCTTTATGAATTCTTGCCACATTAAATAACTTGTTCCGACTCAAGATTGTGCTCTAAAATGGTTCTTTTATGTAAACAATGTGACGTCATGTTAGGGGGACAAGCTTGGCCGTTTAATCTGGAAGATTGCTAAAATGATAAATTTAACTCTTATTTTAACAATGAATTGTTTTTATAGTTCACAATGCCTAACACCCTTTCTCACTTTAAACAAGCTATCCCGTGTTCCTGTTTAAATACTACATGTCCTAGCCTCTTTGTGTGTGTGATGCTGCTTTGAAGAAGTAAAATAAATATCTACTAAAATGAAATCCAACTTTTATCCAAGCGCAAAAGCAATGTTAACAAGTAAAGAGCAGTAAGTTAAAAATCTAAAGTACTCAGTACTTCTGGTTCTCTTAAAGAGTATCTGCATTATGGATTATTCCAATCCATACAGCCAAGTTCATTAAGCCTAAGAAATCTATGTTTAATCCTAGATTACTGAGCAGATAAATCAAAAATCTTTAGTACTTCTAGTCAAGTCCATAAGGACCTCAGTCATGTTTGTAAAAGTTGTATTTAATTAAGTAAATAATACATTTTACTTAAAAACAATGCCTGGTTACATTTTCGCTCAATTCTATGAGAAATGTTTTACATCATCTTAGTGGCACTGGAGAAACCTGTGTGCCCTTGGAGGCTGCCTGGCATAATGGATTTTCCTGCTAGGTTGACAAGCTTTTGATAAACGATATTCGATTAAAACTTGCCCTCATTTAATATTCTGCAACTACGTGGAATGACATATAAATGCTGAGGTGCTAAAATTAGAGGAAGGTTAGCTCAGGACTCTTGACGCTCACCTTAGACTCACATATCTAGACAGAAATCCACCTTTCTGCACTGGGTTTGTTACATGCCACTTTAAGCGTAAATGAGTTTTAATGGTTTTGCCTGCCAGACTAGTTAGCAAAGAGCCCCTTGCTCTTGTCATAAATTAACGCCTTGACCAAATTTCAAACAACTGACAAAAGCTGAAAATTAAATCTCACTAGATTAGGATGTCCTCCTGTTGTCTTAAAAAGCAATGGCAATGTGCTTTAAAGCAGAGATGTGCCTGATGACTCTCCAAAATTCCCCTGATCATCGGGAGTCTATTCTTTCCCACCCGCTTGACACAATGGATATGTCTCTGCCAGCCCCCATTGTTAACCTGCTCAGAGATGCAAGCACATGTAGCAAACATGTGCACACATACCAAGAATCCATTTTGCTCCCATTTTTCTGTTGTTATGACTCACTTCTCTAGCCGCTACCTCTTTCGTCCTCATTCTCCTGCCTCGTCTCACTCCTTCCTCCTTCTGTAGTCTGTCTGTTGCCCCTCCCTGTGCACTCTCCTTGCCATTCCTCACTCAAGAGTTGTTTAGTCTTCAATATTCACTCAATCTTTTCCCTTTCCAAATCCATTCTAACCTCGGCCTTCCTGCTCAGATTGCCAACAGGCTAATAATAGTAATAAGCTTTCAGGATAGTCTTTTTTGGCATGTGGGCCCCTGTAAACTGAAACAAGGCCACAAATTCAGCTCACACAGACGACCCAAATAGTCTTAAGACAATAATGACTTTTGGTCCTTATTGAAAAACTCTTACCAAAATGATAAAATGGGTATCTTTAATAAGCAAAGGTAGTGAATATTTGGTTAAAAATTGCAGATTAAGGTCTTAAATGGGCCTAAAGTAACAGCTAGAGACTTGTGCTGTCAACTCTGCAGTTGAGTGAATTTCATCCTTAGGCGAGAAGGCAAAATGGTTACTTTTTAGAGAGTTTCCATGGCTTTAGAGGGTTTCCATGCCTGTACCATTATACATTACAGAAAACTGGTGTTAGATTTAGGAGAGATTTAGACTGAAAACGAGTTTAAATTAAGAATATTATGTCCATTTTAAGAGTGGCCATTTGAAAAGGTGCCAGAACTGAATCACTTACCCTACAAAGAATGAAAGTGAGTGAAGGGCTATTTAGATTCTGCGCAAGGTTCTGTATCATATGCTCCATTCAACAAGGCAATCAAGATGATTAGGGAGTGTAAGAAAAGCTCATTAATGGCCGAGCCAGACATTGAGTCAGCCTTTCATTTATTACCAGTGCATCTGGATAGTTTTCATTTATTGGGTTTTTAATTTGTAGGAGAGAAATTTATGTAGATAGACACATGCCTATGTATTGCACCATTTCTTGCTCATGCTTAGAAACCTTCCCTAGGTTTATTGCAGTGGATGGTAGTGGCATAAACAAGACAGGAATTTATACAGTGCTTCATGACTTGCATGTTTTATTTAAGTTTTTTTTTAAAACTTTGAACCCAAATGACAGGGTTTGAATTTTTATACTTATCTAGGGATTTTGTAGTTAATTTTCAGAACAAAAGCCCAAAGTCTCTGATAAACTATCACAATTGGAGCCCTTGACTACACAGAATTTTTGTTTACTGAGAACTAAGATTTTGGCAGAAGCAGAGAGGTGGAAGAGATATTGCAAGCCAAGAAAGTAACCATGATGAAAATTTTGCCTATGGAGACATCCTGGCAGGATAAGTTCTCCTTCCACCCTGAGCAGCTATCATGGCTGAGATTGCAAAACAGCATGTTTTCCATTAAGTCAGCAAGGTGTTTGATGGAAGCAATGTTGTCAGTTTCTAGTTAATTTCAAAAAAGTTATCCTAAGGCTCACAGTTATTTAGAGAGAACCCTCCTTTTTTTTTTTGACCTCACAAGCAGCTGGAAGTTAATGTGGGGAAAGTGTGCGACAGTTCCCAAATGCACCACACACAGAAAAAGATTAATTGTCTGAACACACCCACAAACATGCCCCAACCTTCCTATTTATTCCCATAACTCAGATACCAGATAAGAGCTGGAAGAGCATTGCCCATATTGAGGACTATCAAGTGGGAGTATATTATCTCTGTGAACAGCAATGCTGAGGTCAAAACCATTGGTGGAATTTTGTACCCACTTGTGATGTTCACAGCTCAAAAAAGAGGTTGATAAATTGGAGAGGGGTTAAAAAGAGTTACAAAAATTATATGAAATCTGGAAAACATGCCTTAAAGAGATAAACCTTGTTAGCTACCAATTTATGAAATAAGCACACTAAGCCTGGAACCCGTGCCCTATAGATGAGAGATCTCATGTTGGAATATATGCCCACATTTCACAGCCTTGGTTAAACTCTACTCAATTTGAGAAGCCATTTGTTGTGTCAATACTGGACAGGAAAATGTTGCTGAAGCCAAGTTGGACTTTTGGATTCTGTAGCCTGATTACGGTCCCTTTGTACTACTTTAGTGGTGCAAAGGGGCCGTAATCCAGCCAGAGGGGTCCAGCAGAGAATTCTCCTGGTGTAGAATTTAGTGCATCTGAGACAACTCCAGGTCACAAGCCTCTGTTCAGGCTGTGTGGGCCTGTGGGAGCTCTGCCACCAAGGCAATCCTTTTCTAGTATCAGGTGCATGAAAGCCCCTAAATCAATGTCAGAATTTAAAGCTGCCTGTCAAATTTGAAGGAGCTGCACTGGGTGGATTTAGTCCTGTGGATGGATATTGTGTTTTTAAGGTCTTCCATAGAAAAGATGAAGTTTATCTAACATGACACAACATAGGTCAAGATAAAATCAGACAGAAGGGGTGACACAGGGAAAAATCAGACAAACTCCTAACTCAGGGGCTTTTGAAAACTTTCTCAGAATTAATAAGGATATCAGTCTTCTTTTGAGTCTTCTTATTTATTATTATTATTATCAGTCTTCTTATTTTCATAACAATTAAATGCAATGTATTTACTGATTAATTTACATAATAAATCTCCGGCTTTGTCATCATCTAGGAAATTGGTGTTGGTTTCACATTATTGTGAGGAGAAGATTAGGTGAACAGCACTGGTAGTCCGTTAAAACTGAAATGCTTATTTTGTTGTCCAAACCTGGAAGCTCTAATACACAAAACAAACTGAAATAGCATCATTCCTAGGATTAAGTACATTAAGGATATTTTCATTAATTTTCCAATGCAATTTTAAAAACATACTTTATGTTCTACAGCATATCCAAATTCCAAATGCTGTATTTGTACATAAAAAAGGTAAATTAGAGTCCCTCACATTTCTCAGATAATCGTAAAGACTTTTTTCAAAAGTCACGAGTGGTTTTGGATGCATCAATATTTGGTTGTCCATCTTTAGATGTCGCAAACTTCTGAAGACCCCGCTCAGATAATCAAGCAGTTTTTAGTTATCTTGAGCTGAGCTTAAAAAAAAAAATATCACTAATCACTTTTCAAAATGATGGCCAATAATACTAACAATAGAATCAAAAAGGAAAAAAGTTAGGGATGAAACATTGGCCTCACAACAGTCTATGGCAAAACTCCCATTGACTTCAGTGTGCCACGATTTCATCTTAGATAGCAAATAAAAATGGTATATATTTTGAAGTTGATTAAAAATATATAGGAAACATGAGACTTAAGAATGTTTAACCTTCATATTAAAAATATGGCAAAGATTAAAAGTGTGGGCAAAGTGAAAACATAAAAGGAGAAAACCATGAACCAATCATGCATAATACACCTTCTTAACAATAAAAGTTTTGGGGCCCAAATCCTCATCTGGTATAAATCAGTGTAGCTCCTTTGACTTACACTGACATAGCTCCATTGACTTACTGATTTACATCAGCTGAGGATTTGCTACAGGGCTTTTAACTTGACCCATCACATCATGACCTTCATATGCAAAGACACAAAATACTCAAATGCCATGTTTTTCTCCTGACTCTTTATTTGCCAGTTCAGTCACATTTCCATTGCTACTAAGACTCTGCCATTAAGTCTACAGTTGTTTTCATTGCAAAGTGGTGCCATATTGTGCATGCTAATGTGGACAAACCTTGCAAAAATACAGAGCCTCTTGAGAAAACTTGATTTGTCATCTCAGCAATTTAAACTTCTTCACATACCTCCCCCCCCCCCCCCCCCCCCCCATATAAGTTTATGGATACCCACATCCAGCTAAAAAAAGGATTGCCCAGGCTTGATTGTACTGCATAGAATATTTGAGGTTCTTTGTAGACATGAGATTGGAACAATATTGTATTGGTATTTTGTATAATCAAAATACTATTTATGTGTAAATATACTTTCTACAGTGAAACCTCATGTTTCTATATATTTGGGGTGGGAAGGGGAACATCTGAAAACTTCAGATAGAGGTTCAAACTGATTGAGGAAGTCAGCCCAAGATGCTTTGAGGATTAACCATTGTAATAAACTATCGTTTCTTGACATCTCTGACTCAAGACTAGATGACTTTCCGGGAGACATGCTTGAGTGAAACACAAGGTATTGGGACTCAATACAAAGGTAACCAGGTGAAATTCTATGATCTGTGAAGTGCAAGAGATCTGACTAGGTGGTATAATGGTCCTTTCTGGCTTTAAAATCTATGAATCTAAGTCTGAGCTCATTTAAGTTGGGATTTCCAACCCTGGAGCATATATGTGAAAGTCTACTGGCCAGCTCACTTCTTCAGAGTGCTTGGAAGATGCATGACTGTCAATGTAAATGAACCTCAGTAAACCAAAAGTTTCAGTTAATCAGGGTTATGCTGTGTATATTCACTAGAACTGTCATCAGTCAGTGAGGAAATTCAGCTTATATTATAGGGTTTAACTCAGTTATTTTAAATGTGCAGTTTTGTAAAAATTTCAGCACTCACAAGAATTCCTCCTGAACTTTTCTTTGTGGCTTCTAGACCTCATGAAACTTTCTTGGGCTGTGAACTAGAGAAAGACTACTCCTCATTCAGAAAAAAAAGATACCCCTTAATGGCCTCCACTGATTTCACGACTGCCTGAAATTGCCACCTTATAAAAAGCATCGTTTCAGCCTCCAGCCAGTTCTATTGGAATATACTGCAACCAGGCTTAAGGCTTATTGTGTCCTGTGATATCACAGTGTGGAATCACTGCTGTTCAAACAAGAAAGATATTTAATGGAGGCAGGTGGCCGAAAGACACCATGGTATCTGTCTCATGGATTCATCTGAACTCCCCCCTCCAGGCCCACTCACTCCAAAAAAGCGATTGGGATGGTGGAGGAGAGTGGGTCCTTTTATTTTCTATTGATGGGCCAAGTCTACTCACCACTCTGTGAATCAGGGACAGAAGCTGGTACCACAATGATGGGCAGAGAGAGACAGACTCCCCGACCCTCCACTAAACATCAGTCAATGAATGGGAAATTGTCCCTATACACCAACAATTCCTGTGGTTGAGGTCTGGGAGCAGGCTTTTCTTCCCCATAGATAGGAATCAATCAGGAAGCTGGAATTAGTCTTTCAGCCTGTTTTTATACAGGGATGAAACAACTGCAGGTTGTGTAGTTTAATTATGGGAAGAAAAGAGGGTGAAAGGCCAATTTGAGCTGTGCAGTGCAGGAGACAGGGGGCCTTACTGTCATGAGCTCTCCCTGCTCCTGGTAGATCAGTATCTCCTCAATGTGGAACTAGAGAGTTTAGGGGGTTGTTTTAATTTTTGTTTCTATTACAGGCTGACTTAAGCCCTAAATAGATTGGCCTGCTGCAGAGCCAACATCCACCAACTTCCAGGGCTTGTGCTTCCCGAAAGGCAGCAGATACTTTCTTGGTTCAGCCTTGTAATTTTATGATGCATCTATAAATCAAAACTGACCAAAACTGATTTAACAAAGATTTGGGTGAGAACTCACAGCAGCTGAGAACTGACCCAGACTGAGTCATTGCCTGATGCAATTTCACATGGTTGAGTTCTAAACACATTTGAGCTCATTGTTGTGTTCTAAAAAAATACTGTAAGTTGCTTAATTTCATGTGCACGGCTCTGAAATAATTTACCAAGGGAAGAACAAATATATATATAATTCTATAATGTGTGCTTGTATGAAAGCTGAGAAAACAGCTGAAAACAGATATATTCATCTCAGAATTGTGACAGCCACATTAGATGCATGATTACAATTAATATTACTTATTGACATACTTGAATCTGCAAGGTTCTGAGTGGAGCTGGTTAGAAATTTTCCAATTAAATGTTTTTTCATCAGAAAATGCTGATTTGTCAAAATCAAAACTCTTTGGGGGAAAAGATTAGTTTCAATGACTCTCCTGATGCAAAAATTTTTTTGACAAAAGTTAAAAATTGTTAAAAAATCATGTTTTGATTTTTTAAAAAAAATATTTTCTGGTTCAAAAGGACTTTACATTTCAAAATTTTAGTTTATACAAAAGAATTAAAAAATTAAGAGGTCAAAATCCAAATGAAATATTACAATGGACAAAAATCCACATTTTTTTGTGGATTATCCCTTCATTAAAAGTTTTGAGATATCAAATTTTCATCCTGATTTGGCACAGGAAAAATATTTCAAAACCCTCAAAACTCTTCTAGAATGGGAAAAAACATTTCTTGCCCATCTTTAACATGGAGCACTTCCTTCGTGCAATTCCAGAGCATCTTCAAATCCCACTGAGTTCAATGTCAGATAAAAATGCTCCGCACCTTCCAGGATGAAGTCCACTAAGAATAATGGCTTTTAAAAAATGGCTCTGGTAAGAAAGGAGTAAAGAATTGAAAATCATATGATGGTGGCGTCACGGGGCAGAGTAAAGGCTGCTATGGGGGAAGACTTGTTTACAAATATGATGGATGTTACACCTAAATTGAACGTGGCCAGATGAAGTAAATTTTCATTCATTGGTTGCTGCATAGTGTTTTGACTCCACTTCACAGTTGATTTCCTAGTTATTTAACATTTGGGTTGGTGGTGATTGTACTTGAGCCAACTCAACTGCTGCACAACATATGGCTTTTGTGTTGGAATCATATGGCCAGATTCTCAAACTGGGTAATGGCCTCTTTGCAGCCCTCAGTTGCATAATCTGTCTGCAACTACCCAGTAAAAAAAGAAAGGGACTCTTTGCTGGTACATCTGGCACTGGCCACTGTTGGAAGACAGGATACTGGGCTAGATGGACCATTGGTTTGACCCAGCATGGCCATTCTTATGTTCTTATCTGCAAAGCAGCCATGTTGTGCATCTTCTAAACCCACTCCTCCCGGCCTAGGGGGTGTGTCAGGATGGGAGAGGGCAGGCAGGGGACCTGGCAAAGTCTTCTCTGTCAGAGTAATCTTGAGGCCTAGGGTATAAAGGATTCTGCATCACTGGCATAACTGAAAAGCTGCCTGGAAGCAATCCCTGAAGCCCTATCCCCTCCCACACCAAGCAGAGCTCTAGCACAGGGGACAATCGATCCCATAAAGTGTTCCTGTGAGCCACTCAGATGATATATACGGTCTGCAGATCTTGGTATTATGCAGACAAGTTGTCCGGAAAGCATAGGCAGGGGAGTGTGTTCAATAAGTTTGTTACACACAAGCTATAAAGTTTGTGACACCTCCAACCCCCCAGTAAATGTACTATATTTTATACCAAAAAAGAAAACAAATGCTCCCCCAACCTACCGACGAGTGCACTAAGATCATTCAGTTGGATGTTCTACTACACAAGGCACGTCTGTAACAGCAGAGGTATCTGAATGTTCAACCAATTGAGAAACATGACTAGGTGAACAGACATAAGTGCTTTGTAGTACCCAGATAACACCTTTAACAAATGGATTTTTTGAAATGTGCTGAAGGATGAATCATGCAATATATTTATTATACACTTGGAAAACAAGGTTTTTGGCTATTTTAAAGGTACTGTAGTGAAAGAGTAAGTAGAAATATTGTAGATGCATTTTTCACTTCCATAACTAAACCATGGATTTGTTAATCAAAATGAAAGCTTGCTGAAGTTTTAGGCTAGATTATGGAATGCTTTCTTTTGATGGGGGGAGGGATAGCTCAGTGGTTTGAGCAGTGGCCTGCTAAACCCAGGGTTGTGAGTTCAATCCTTAAGGAAGCCATTTGGGATCTGGGGCAAAAATTGGGGATTGGCCCTGCTTTGAGCAGGGGGATGGACTAGATGACCTCTTGAGGTCCCTTCCAACCCTGGTATTCTATGATATTTTTGAAAAAATTAAAAATGACTCATTTCATTGTATAACAGGTTCCTGAACATGCACAGTAACATCACTCGTCAAAAAACGCCAAAGAATGATGACCAAGCAGGTTGCACAACCTATATTTAGTGATTCTTCCTTCCAAATGCTTAGACTGTAGATCTGTCCTAAAGGACTCTTAAAAGGATTGGCAAGCATGTCCATATGTAAAATATGATAATCCTATGTTAATTCTCCTCCTTTCCTCTCTGTAGACAGCTGGGAACACACCATTGTACATATTCAGCTTGCTTGAGTTTGCACTGCATTTGTATTCATTATCCAGGCTATTAGTGAGAATATTTCAAAAACCTGGGACGTTCAGATAGATTTATATGTCCACACTGTGAATATGCTATTTATTTGTACACATATGCATCCATCCATCCGTCTACATACATGCACACATGCATATCACTATGTATTTTCCTCTGTATATGTATATCTTTCACCATACTCTACCATTCTGACAGTGACTATGGGAAACTGGTACTTTTGCTAATGCCCTTATGACTGTGAAAACAGTGCTCAACACATCATAGACAGGGACAGAGAAAGAAAAAGTAATACAGACATACAGATGGGGGTATGAAGCAGTTAGAAGTACATGTGCTATAAAGTGGTATAAAATCAAGGAATTGATAAATGATTAAGGGGATGACACACAACTCGATAATTTAGGAAGATGATTTCTTCTTAAGCAGGGACATTTCTCTTGGATACCAAAATCATAGAAGCATAGAATATCAGGGTTGGAGGGGACCTCAGGAGGTCATCTAGTCCAACCCCCTGCTCAAAGCAGGACCGATCCCCAAATAAATCATCCCAGCCAGGGCTTTGTCAAGCCTGACCTTAAAAACTTCTAAGGAAGGAGATTTCACCACCTCCCTAGGTAACGCATTCCAGTGTTTCACCACCCTCCTAGTGAAAAAGTTTTTCCTAATATCCAACCTAAATCTCCCCCACTGCAACTTGAGACCATTACTCCTTGTTCTGTCATCTGCTACCACTGAGAACAGTCTAGAGCCATCCTTTTTGGAACCCCCTTTCAGGTAGTTGAAAGTAGCTATCAGATCCCCCCTCATTCTTCTCTTCTGTAGACTAAACATCCCCAGTTTCCTCAGCCTCTCCTCATAAGTCATGTGTTCCAGTCCCCTAATCATTTTTGTTGCCCTCCGCTGGACTCTTTCCAATTTTTCCACATCCTTCTTGTAGTGTGGGGCCCAAAACTGGACACAGTACTCCAGATGAGGCCTCACCAGTGTCGAATAGAGGGGAACGATCACTTCCCTCGATCTGCTGGCAATACCCCTGCTGGCAATACCCCAAAATGCCATTGGCCTTCTTGGCAACAATGGCACACTGTTGACTCATATCCAGCTTCTCGTCCACTGTAACCCCTAGGTCCTTTTCTGCAGAACTGCTGCCTAACCATTCAGTCCCTAGTCTGTAGTGGTGCATTGGATTCTTCTGTCCTAAGTGCAGGACCCTGCACTTGTCCTTGTTGAACCTCATCAGATTTCTTTTGGCCCAATCCTCCAATTTGTCTAGGTCCCTCTGTATCCTATCCCTACCCTCCAGCATATCTACCTCTCCTCCCAGTTTAGTGTCATCTGCAAACTTGCTGAGGGTACAATCCACACCATCCTCCAGATCATTTATGAAGATATTGAACAAAACCGACCCCAGGACCGACCCTTGGGGCACTCCACTTGATACCGGCTGCCAACTAGACATGGAGCCATTGATCACTACCCGTTGAGCCCGACAATCTAGCCAGCTTTCTATCCACCTTATAGCCAATTCATCCAGCCCATACTTCTTTAACTTGCTGGCAAGAATACTGTGGGAGACAGTGTCGAAAGCTTTGCTCAAGTCAAGGAACAACATGTCCACTGCTTTCCCTTCATCCACAGAGCCAGTTATCTCATCATAGAAGGCAATTAGATTAGTCAGGCATCCTACTATGTATTCCAACCAGGGTTAATTATAACATCTACAACAGATCTAAATCTGAAAACCAAGATTTAAAATGTAATTGGCTAGGGGTGTCTATTATATCTACCATCTGTTTTACTTACCAAGCAGAAAATATGTCATGCTTTGGTTCAACCAATACAACAACAGTATCATTAGCATGAACGTAATTTTACATGTTTTTTGGTGTTCAATAAGGAATTCGCAGGGACTTGACATACCCTAACATGTGCAGATTTTTTTCCTTCCATCCTTCCTCAAAGATCCAGATTAACGTGCTCTTCCCTCCCACACTTCTTCCATCTTTGGCTTTCCATTGGCCTGCTAAACACTATGCCTATTTGTGAGGCTGCCCTAAGCAGTGGTCTGGCTCATTCCCTCCACCTCTGGGCTGCACATCTGCCTTTGTAGTATTCCAGCTGCTGCCAGCTGAAACCACTCAAGATCCAAACTCTGATCTCTTCTCTGGCAGTGCACTGGTCAGGCATTAGACTAATAGCCAAACTCCACTCCCCAGGTATTTATGCTCAAGGCAACTAAACATTTAGGGTAAATCTTGCCTTTTTCACCAAGCTAGAGTGCATGGGCATTACACAGGGAGTTTTGTGGTGATGGTGGCAGTAGAAACCCTCTCCAGCCTCGGTTGTAGATCTTCAAGGGATCTCTTTTTCAGGTGCTCCAGGCATTTTGGAAGGAGCAGTGGCTGGTAGGTCCATTGATCTACTATCCCACTGCTACCCCACTCCACAGGCACATGGGATGTGGGGAGGAGCCTCTTAGCATGGACTCAAGAATTCCTGCCAATCCTTGTGAAGCAGAACTATAGTGTTATGCATTGGGTTGTCATCTAATAGGTTTTAAACCTCTGTGCAAGTGCTCTTGGGGCAGGTACACTGAAGAAATATGAATGATAATTCAGGAAATCATCCTCCCTCCCTGATTCCCCCGATTGTCACATGTCAGTCGAATGTGTATCACTAAAGTACAATCAGATGATCTGGGTTCTATTTTCAAGCTCTCCATAGCTTTCCTGTGTGAGTCTGGAGAGGTTACTTTAAGTTTGAACCAGTGCAAAGTTCACCCCGGATAGCAATATTCTACACAATCTGTAATATAAGGAGGAATGTTGTTTTGAAATAGCAGAGGGAGGGGAAGATTTTTGCCAAAGTTCTGCTTGGTTTTGCGATAAGGGTACCACACGTATAATAGCCGAAAAGTAACTAAGGCTGAGAGAGTCTATAAACCATTAGCAAATGGAGCACAATGATAGTTGTGCTGTTTGAGAAAGAGCGCCGGTGTTACTATCTACATAGCACCGAGTGTGATGGGGGATTCGAGGGTATTTACAGCTGTTCTTCAAACAGGGAAGCCTCACTGCACTCCAGCTGTCAGAGAAACAATTTCACTCTTACTTCTCATGATGCTTTTATTGTCGTCTTGGATTTAGCAGAATATACTAACATCTCAGCCCTGATGAAGGCACGGAGGCTGGAAACGTTGGCATAGTCTGAGAGTATAGTTCTTTTCGTGTGTGTGTGTGTGATGGTTGGAATGTAGTACAGTGCAATGTTACTGCTGGGTGAACACCTGTAGTTAAAAAAAACACTGGTTTACTCACAGGGCCCACGGCATACTAACTTGAAGGAGATTTTAAAACTAAGTGCTTAAATAAAATCTCATGTGTGTGAAAAAGAAATAACTGAGCAGGCACTAAGCCATTATTTCAGAGCCGGGAATTGAACTTTTATTCTTTTGGGGTGAAATTCACGCTGTCTATGGGTCCAGCACAAGACTTATCCACTACTTAAGTGTCATTTATGCCCCAGTTTAGCAGAGAATTTATACACATGCTCAGGTCCATCTATATCCAGCAAAGCACTTCAGCATGTGCTTAACTTTAAGTCAATGGGACTTAAGCACATTGTGACTGGTCCCCCCTCCCCTCCAGGGTGCCACCTGATTTACTGGGGTACCACTGAGCCCACCTATTCCACCAACCTGGGCTCCCTTACACTGTCCTGCTGAGCCAGGCCCTCAAGCCTCCTCCAGCACACACACATGTAGGGACACATGCAGCTGCAGAAAGACACAGACACTGAGATCAGCTGTGTGTGTGAAGACTCAGCTCGGGGATTGCCCAGTACTCAAGTGCACACCTCCTCTGGAGTGTAAACCCAAAATTGTATTGTCTTGCACTGCACAGAGAACTGTACAGTATAAGCTCATTAAATTCGCCCCCTCCCTCAATGTGGAGGAAGATATGCACAGCTTTTTGGGCCCCCAGTTATGAATTCCACAAACTGGTTTTAGAGAAAACAAAAACCAGTTTATTAACTACACAAGATCGATTTTAAGTGATTATAAAGGATAGCAAACAGATCAAAGAAGATTACTGAACAAACACCCAAACTAAGCTGAATACACTAAAGAAGCTGGTTACAAATAGTAATTTCTCACCCTAAATGTTGCTTTAGGCATTTCTTTCACAGGCCAGACCCCTTTCCCAGCCTGGGCTCAGCTCTTCCCCTGTTTTGTCTTTGTTTCTTAGATGTTTCCAGAAGTCATCCTGGGTGGGGATTCAGTGAAGACTGAACTCTGATTAAGTCACTCCCTGGTCTTAAATAGGTTTTACATATGGTGGGAACCCTTTGTTTTCCAGTGTGGTTCTCCCCTCTCCCTCCCTCCACACCCCGGGGAAAAATACTGATATTCTATTATGGAGTCAAGTACCACGATACGTGATCACATGACCCTGCAGTGTCAAAGCAGCCAAGAGTCAAAGCTTGTTTGTAGCATCCCGGGAAACTCCTCAGAAGGTGGGAGATTAGCATCTTCAAAGACCTATTGTTCTCCCTAATGGCCCATCCCCACTGACTGCATTCTGTCTGCTGGGCATTCTCCAGGTGTAAACCCACTTGTAATTGATACATAGTCAATATTCCTAACTTTAGATACAGAAATGATACATCCCTACAAATAGGATAATCATATTCAGTAAATCAATCTTTCTAATGATACCTCACACAATCCATCATGCATAAAACATGTCATAGTTATGCCATAATCATGTTATAACAATATTTCTATGAAGAATATGGGATGTAGCGTCTCACACATATTTCAAGTAAATGTTGAAAAATACATTCTTCCAAGTGTAATATTCTAACCCTGGCAAGGGCATTCTATTATATAAGTTGCTCATGTGCACGCAGCTAAGATATATTGACCCTGATCTCTTATGGTGTTCTATCTACTTCAGAAGCCTGATTCTGCAATTCTACGCGAGGAGCCCCATGGATAGGGCGACCATATTTCTTCAAGTGAAAACAGGACGGCCCAGGGCTCGCCTGAAAAACTCCTTCCCCCTCCCCACACACAGGGCTCGACAGAGCCACACTCCTCATGCTGCCTGGGGCTGGGGCTGACCTGCTGAGCCCTGTGCTGCCCTGGGGCTGACCCCCCGAACTGAGTCCCTCCCAGGGCTGGAGTTGAGCATCCGAGCCCCATGCCACCCACAGCTGGGGCTGACCCACCGAAGTACGTGCCGCCTGCGGGGGGGGTCAACTCTGAAAGCAGCACTGCCTTCAGCTGATCTCCTGGTTGCAGCTGCTGCTCTCTGCTCTGCCTTGCAGCCAGGACAAATGCCCAGTTCTTGGTGAAAAAGTAGGGACAGCCGGGACAGAGCTGAAAAAGGGGACTGTCCCAGCCAAAATGGGACATATAGTCACCCAAGCCATGGACTTCAGTGAGGCTAAATATGGGGTTGCACATATGGAATTCACAACCTTTGGGGCAGATCCTCAACTGATGTAAATTGTCATGGTCATTATAACGTGCATAATAATGTGCAAACTCACTCTATGACTAAGGTAGCAATGGTCCAACTGGCTTTCCTTGGACACACCCTTTGACTGATGGTGCAAGGGTAGAGCTGCACACATCAGAATGCAGGATCAAGGCCTAAGTTCAAACTGAACTTATGTAATGCTGACAGACCCCGGTCACCGGTGGGCGGGATTGAAAAGGGGACCTCTGGAGCTTAGTGCATGAGCCTCTACTGCATGAGCTAAAAGCCAACTGGCTGTTAGCTAAGGCTGTAGAGAAGACTCATTTAACTCTCCCTAAGTGGTCTTGGTGTCACTAAATGGGAGAACACCACACCCAGAAGGTGTGTGGGTTACATCTGCACATTATTTTATACTTTTTTTCAGCACGTGTTCATTTTTGCAGGTTTACAATGAAAGAATAAGCATCTGTCTCATGAAGCTGAGTCCTTAAATTTTGAGAGCCCTTAAATAAGAGAGCCTTGACTGAGTTCCTTATGAGTCTGCTAATTAATGCAGAATTGCAAAGAAAACCCTATAGAAGTACTAAATGAACTCCGCATGATTGCTACCATTAAGTAAATAATGTATTCTATTGTGAGGCCTATCAACCACAGACCACAATATTTTTCCTAGTTTGTGTATGTATATAAAATCTATGTATTGCCCTGTTCCATCTTCTGATAACCCAGTTAACGGCATGCTTTTCGTTATTAATATATTTTATTAGGCATCTTGGAATAGGGACCGTCTTCCTTTTTTCTAACCGTGCAGCACATGCTAGAAGTGCTTAATAATTCAGAAAAATACTATAAATGGTAAACAGATTGATAATAAGACATTATTGGGCAGTCGTAAGAGTTTAGGTTTCCTAAATGAAATGGTAAAAGAACCACCAATTTTTCTCACTTTTTGTTTTAATCTCAGGTACTTGGAATTATCTCAGTTTGTCAACTCCATACAATGGAAACTGCTGAAAACATTATGGACCAGATCCTCAGCTGCGGTAAATTCACATGGCTCCAGTGAAATCCATTAAACTATGCTACTTACACCAGCTGAGAATCAATTTTCAGTTGTCCTTATCCTTTGCTCAAAATATCCTGCAATAAAAGTAGTGCTTTAATATATCTACAAGAAGGTAGTTTGTACAAGCAATGTCAACAGCAGATTCCCCCCTCCCTTTTTTTTTTTTTTAAACTCAAAGACTGAAAAGTACATCAAAATCATGGAATCTGTGTGAAGCAACAGACACATTTAAAATATCCTTCAAGAAATAGAGCTTTAGCCACACTGATTCAATGTGTTGTAACTATTTTATTTCTTTTCCTTTCCAAGTCTTTCATGAGTTTACAATTAAATCATTAAAACCACCCTCCCTCACCAAGATACAGTATATGTGAAATAACCACATAAACCATAGAAAGATCACAATATCCATAAGCTTTTACGAACCAGCTGAACATGCTGATGGACATTAACATTTTCAATAAAGCCCTCATATTACCATATAGTTCAACAAGCAAACAAAAACTGTTTATCTGTTTATTCTAAAATAATGCAACCTTTTCTTATTTACCTTTGTTGGGAGCTTGCTAATGTTAGAGGCACAACTGCAATCAGTTTAGTAATTATCATAGGATAAAAGCTTTCACCATGAAAAAGTTTTGTTTGAAAAAGCATGAACTGGGATTCTCATTGATGGCTTTCCCCAAGTAGAGAATTCAGTACATTCTCCAACAAAGGCTGAGATTACCTCCCGCTGTTAAAGGCTTAAAATTCTACAACCAGACCATGCCAGTTACCAGTATCAGATTATGATAACAAGATCATGTTCAGTTATAAAAACAAGTGTCAAAACTTTTCTCATGTCACTTTCTATCTAAGCCTCCTTGCTGGTGGTGAAAGGACCCATCTGAATGTGTGTAGAAGCTCATTTTAAAGCTAGCTCTTTGAACTGGATTCATGGGGTATTTGCATAAGAAGATTTGGGTAAAAAGAAAGGGCTGGTGCTGCATCTGGCCATTAATATGCCTGCTAATTCAGCACATTGTAAGCCTATTGAAGTATCACAAAAGGCTCAAATTCAAGGACAGTTATCCTATTGCCATTGTTAGGGTTTGAATTCAAGTAATATGTTCTCTATAGGAATACAGTTGTTACAATTAGATATTTTTCTACAATGGTATAAAGAACTAACGACAATCAGAATTACAATAACACTGATAAAACTTTAGAATTCATGAATTCTATTATTTTAAAAGATGCAGGTGCTGATTAATTTTGCTTTGCATAATACTTGGATCTGGAGTGCTGGAATATTAAAAGAGGAGCAGCAAATTGTGGCAACATAACCTATCAAAGCAGGCATTCTCGCTACAGTGCTGATGCACATTTAGCTTGCTTACAAGAGCTTTAATAAAAAATTAAAATACTAAACTGAATTTCAACGTCGTGGGAGAAGCCTGTATCATGAGCATAAGTAGTGGTTATTTTAATCCTGCTTATGAAAAATTCAACAGCAGCGCTGGTGCTATCAAGGGATACCCTACATGCAACATTTTTTGTGGTGAATGTGAATTGTTTGAAAACCTTGTATACTCACAAACTGAAGAACGAATAGAAGCAGTGATTCATGCAAGAAGTGCACAGCAGCCAGTATGCCAGTGCCACAGTGGATTCAAGGCAGAACACTGTGGCAGACATTGAAATAAAAAGCTGTTAGCTAAAGCATTGTAAAATGTTTTTAAGCACACTACGTAAATAGACTGAAAGAAAACATGCACAGGAGACAGCAAATTAAATTTAGTTAAACTTAGTACTTCAAGTGTCCTGAGTTTGTTGACACTCAAAAAAGAAAAAAAAAAAAAAGGGCTGGAGAATAAGCATTCAATCATGCCAATTTATGAAGATAAGCAGTGACATTTTCTTATCTTTTTTTTTTTCCTGTAAGAAATAACCACCCCCTAAGGCAGATGATTTGGGTACAATGATTATCCTACTGTGATTTGTGCTCCCACACTCCAGCATTGTCACAGGTCCAGTCAAACCTCTGGATCCGGGGGCATGGTTGCATTTTTCTCATTCTGCATCCCTCAGAGAAGACATCAAAGACCAGAGAGATGTGCACTTTGTTTTGTTTGGTCTCTGACTCTCAACATGTGGTTTCGCGGGCCCGAACATCGGCACCTTTTAACCTATTCTGTTCAGCTTAGGCCTTAGCTTCATTTGAGCATTAGGGAAACTATAGTAACCAATAATCTGCCTGTTGATGAATAGAAACTATGTATCTTGTCACACAAGAGCTGTCGGATGATCTCCATTCTAGACAAGTTCCTTTACAGGCTCTTGGCTTTCTTTACTGGGGCCCAGGCTGTCTTGCTGAAAAGGTGTCAAAACCCTTCGCCTTTTTGCAGTGGGGATCTGTGTTAATGTTAATTTATATTTAACAAATAGGACATTGTCCCTCAGAACACATAAGCATTTGATTATCTATTACAAATGTTTTCATCAAGTCATAAATGAGGGCCCTTGACAAAAGGCAAAAAGTCTGTAGGGGAGCACTACTGCAACTGGAAAACCAAAAACACAGTGATTTTTCCTTTAGCATGTGTTTGGGTTCACCACAGTGCAGGTGGTGACAAGAGACCACGAAGTTGCCTAAAAGCTGTGGATTGATTATGAAGTCCAAACACCACACTGGCTTGGTAACAACATACCAGAAGCAAGACCTACTTCCTACTCTGCTTTGCTGAAATCTAGAGCTCTTTCCATAAATAAGTTGCTAAACAGAATTTCATAGTCACGGTCTCACTTTTTGTTCGTTCGTTCGGCGGCAATTCGATCTCCTGCTTAACCAGTCCTCTACTGGCACAATGAAAATATTGCCACACCCATCCATTCTTCAGTTCTACACAGCATACCCATGCTATTAGCAGGGGAAAACAACCACCACCACCACTTATATCATGTAGATAGAGCCGGAGAAGAAAAGAACAAATGTAAAGGGTTTGAAGATGTGATTCAAATCCAGAAATAATTTAATCTCTGTATCTCTCTTGACTCAGTCACACAGCCAACCATTAACGTATTTCCCTCCTATACAAATGATGTTTTTCCTTCTTTTTTTTTTTAAATAATAGCTTAATATTAATGGGGATGGGAGCTAAATTGTTGACAGGTGTTAAAATACGGTATTGCAAATTGAAGTATATGGGATGTAAACTTAAGACCTTCTGCATTAAGCTCTTTCAGAGTGACCTGACATAAACTGGCAACTGGCAGCCGTCTGCTTTTGGCAGCTTGGCATATTTGGTCATTTATTGGGCGCATGTGAAGATCAAATGGGTTAAGATTCTTCTCCTTAAACAGCAGGGAAAAGAACATCAAAAAGGTGTAAATTTCATTTCCCCAGTTTTGATTAAGTCAAGCATGAAATGAAATGTAATACTCTCAAGTGGCAAAGGGTTTATACCATTGATGTTGTTACTTCTGCTTCACAAAGCCCAATCAGCCGACAGCGAGTTGAACAAGCGAACAGAGTTTTAGGGTGGCCAGATGGAGGGTTTTTACTATGGTTGAAAAGACAGCTTAGTGCTTGCCTCTTCAAGCCAAGTCAATGGCAACTGTGTGAAATCCTGGCCATTCTACCCTCTCTCACTCTCTGTCTCTCCTCCCTCCCTCCCCAGTGCTGGTGGCTAGCATCATACAGGCCTGATAAAAAAAACAGTCCCTTCAGCAAAACAATGTACTGAATTAATATTTTTGTTTATCCCCCTGCAAAGTAGGAATATCATGAAGCAAATAAGAATTCACCAGTTCAGATCAATCTCGTTAGACCATTTAGATTAATGGGAAGATGCATTTAATTCCAAAGTGATCTGAAGTGAGGCCTTTGAAACAATTCACTATTTTTTTCTGAGATGAAAATGAGAATTTAATTCATTCCAGTTTGATTAAACCAAAAAATGATGTGTGTGCTAGTGACTGTAAGACTAATTGAGTATAACAAAGTCCAGATCATGAACACCTTTAGCTCTAGACACAACAGTAACAGGTCTTAAAAATTGAGTGTGGTCCTACTTCGTTAGGAAATTTGTCCATTTTTTATAGGTGCTTTTTCAAGCTCCTTGTTCCCACTACATTCTCAAATTTAATGCTCTTGCCACGATACAGCTGGAGTAGAATAGAGTGGCTTTAGTAAAGACTTAATAGAATCTTTAGTGCTTCTAACAATCCACTCCCATTGAACTGCATTAAGTAGATATTATGGAAGGACAAAGAGCTAAATAGCTCAACATCAACCTCATTAGGCATGCAGGCAGGCCCTGAACCATTTTGTGGGCAGGCCCATTGTTAGTACACTCACCAGGTTAGCTTTAAATTGCAAATGATACCCTGAAAGGGGAAGAAAACTTTTGGAGAATGGCCTCACAGAAGGAAAATCATTTTAGGCTACAGGAAAATGAAAGGCATTGTTAAAATTGTTCTGACCGTAGCAAATGAAATACATCATGGAGTGAGAGGCTGAATGCTATACTTGAGTGTGTTTTGTTTTGTTTTTTCTCTTTTGGCTGCTTTGGAATGTGGTATATATCAGAATATAAACAATAAAAAAATCTGTAAATCTTAATAAGGGTGGCTCAACATATTATCCTTTGTCTTTAGTTAAACAAATGAGGAAAGCTCAATAATTGACTAGAAACCATCCCAACCGAATAAAAGGCAGAAGTGTGTGATACTTTGTGTATGGAAAACTTGCCGATATTGTTCTTCTGAATCAATAAAGATTCATTCAAGTCTTAGCACTTCTGTGCTCAAAATTTTTTTTTTTTTAAAATGGTCTCCTAAGAATTGTTTGCAACTGCAAAGTGCTTTAACAACTGACATTATGATGCTGAAAGCCTGGAAACATATTCCCAAGCAGAGCACTTCTCTGTCACCTTAGTGGATGAATAATTGTGTCTTTGCATATTCCTTGTCATAAATGGCAGGAATGAAGGGACCCTAAGGACTGCACTGGCAGGATTGGTGCTGTACAAGCAGAGTAAATTAAAACAAGGATTAGAGCAAGTAT
This sequence comes from Chelonia mydas, assembly GCF_015237465.2. Classification (NCBI taxonomy): domain Eukaryota; kingdom Metazoa; phylum Chordata; order Testudines; family Cheloniidae; genus Chelonia; species Chelonia mydas. Next base: position 12,361,676 of record NC_051252.2, on the reverse strand, counting down.
GATTGGGGCTGACAAGCAGGGCAGTTGTAGCCATGCAATGTGCCTTTTTGCCCATATGGTCTGCACCACACCTACAAAGCTCAGACTCCCTAACACGGATGCTTATTAAAGCATTCCTTCTTGAAAGGGATATATTTAAAAGTCCTCAAGCCGTCTTCCATAGCAGAAAAATAAATGTTCCCTCTCACGCTATTAGGCAATAACCTCAATTAGTAACATTTACTGAGATTTACATGTTACTATCCAATTTTTCATTAGGTTTGTGAAGATATGAGAGAGAGCGCTGTGTGTGAGAAACAGAGATTAAAACCATTCCCTACAACCTGTGTTATATGCTTTTGGATTCTTATTAAATGTGTAGATAACGGAGTACTCTATTTCAAATAAAAATCAGACAGATGCTTGTACTTCATAGTTTCTCTCCACAGAAATGTCAGTACTTGTGGAACTCAGATGCATTTGAAAGTGGACAATGGCAAATTAAGGTTCAAAGGAATTTCACCACCGCCCTAAGGCACACTTTGAGGGGAACTGCAGGGATGGATTGGAAGAACCCACTGCAACTTGCATGAATGGGACATGGGTAGAGCCCAAGAGGAGACCAACCGTGCCACTTGGTCACACAATCCAGCCACAGAATTAGGTACAAAGAGGCCTCTGACTAGTCACGTATATGCTACCTTTAAATCTGGCTGCAGAGCAGGGCAGCTTCCACACGGATTTGAGGGTTGGGAGGGTTGAACTCTGCCACTGAATCGCCGTGTGACCTCAGGCAAATCAGACATTTTCTATGCCTGAGTTTCTCTGGTGGTGAAATAATGACAATGATACCCAGCCACATTTGAACACAGAGATCTATAAACGAAAAGCAGGATATGAGTGCTGAGTGGTTTTTACCCACTAAGAAGCTACAAGAGATCTTGCCACTAGTGTTGCTTGTTAAACAATTGGATCTTCGGGTTCCATAATGCTGCAGTTCCTGAGTATACGGTAAGATCCCGGATAGGAGTACTGCCACTAGAAGGGGTTTATTAGAATGCTGCCAGCTCTTTACCAGGCCCACATTGCTCACAGACCTGGCCGTCTGCAGAGAGAGGGAAATATTTACAGGCAGCAGAAGCTTTACAGTTATACTGTGCTTCTCCATGTTCTGTAGGACAACTCAATTTAACCAAAGGAGAGGGAGGTTTATAGCCCTCTTTCTGGCAGACAGATACAGCTCTGTCCTTTTTCTCATTTTCCCCAGAGATTTCTTTCCTGCCAGAGGACACGATCTTTCCAAAAGGTCCCAGGATGACTAGGGGGGCTGCCATAGAGCATTGATTGACTCTGAAATGGTCAGTGAGAGCTCAGTACCTTCCCTCATTCCCAAAAAGTCTTCTCAAGGCCAAAAAGTATCTCTCAACTAAGGAACCGCTGAAAAGAACAATAATTGGAGCAGCGGACAGGAAACAGCATTGAGCAGCAGCCAAACAGAAGCATGGGCAGATAGAAAGCAAGGAGTCACCAGTGGTGGCAGATGGTGAATGCATGTGGGAATCCAATGGGGAACATTCAAGCGTTCCGAAACTAGGCAGGAGCTTCCAACTGAGGAAACCAGAGACTTCACCAGACCCTCTGGTGCGGATGACTCTTCAGTAGAAAGTATTAAACTATCCGCAGTGTGGCTGGGATATAGCCTTATAGCTTCCCCCTTGTTTGAGCCACCAGCACAATAGGCAGCCACGTGGGTTATTTACTACTTTTATGACCATTGGTCCTGCATCTGGAGACTGCATCCCTATCCCAAGGCCCCTGATTCTTTGTGAGTGTAGTGAGCCAGGTGCTAGATCATCGAAGAATGATTACAATTCCAGTAGAAGCAATACCCTTTGCTCTTGCTCTCCACCTATCTCATCCCAATGGTATATAGATTCCTGCCTCCTGGTGGTCAGGTGTCCACAACAGCAGGTGTCCTTCAATTTTTCCCTCTCACCATGATTGTTTCAGGTGTTGGGATATATGCTCTGGTGGGTGAGGGGACTGTCCATCCTTATGCAGGAGGCTTTGGGACTATGTCTTCAAACAGAAAGACATACTCCCAGTGAAGTTCACTTCATCCTGCTCAGACGTGTCCATGGTGACATCAGAAAGGCCTGGCTCAGTTTGGCAGGCACACAACAGCTTGAACAAAATCATTAAATACCACAAAGGAAAAGATTTAGAAAGAAATCCAAGACACTTCTCTCCACTGGGAACAACCATCTGAACTAATAAGTGGCTACCTTACGATGGCCTGAAGCACCTGAGAAGCTGGAAAGTGGCATGGACTGTTAGGCTCTCTCATCTTGGGTAGGATCATTTGCAAATAGTTATCTGGGTATAGTGGGTTACTACAAATACAGAGCCTGGCCTGAGAAGCCACTATTAGCTAGCAGTTACTACCCTCTGGCATCTAAGATTCCAGAGTTTTTTTCACATTCTAAGTATATGTGCTTTTACTAGTTGTTTCCGACTCTAAGTGATCGATTTCAATGGCAACCCCAGTGTAAGGATATCGTTCACGAGGACCAGCCAGAGTTCATGGTCAGTTCACAAGTGGGCTAATTGCCCATTGGCAACTGAAGAATAAAGAAGGAATGTATAAGCACGTCTATCTGCATGCAAAGTGGGTGCAATGAAACTGTAGTCATGGATAGACAGATCTGGAACCGAACATGGATCCATCATACCTTGGGAAAGTAAGAAGGGCCTTTCAACCAGTTAGATGAGTATTCTACGAGGAGTTTTTGAAGAGGACAGCTAAGGACAAAAGAAAAGCAGAGTGGAAAGTGTGTGTATGTACGGGAGGGAGCAAGTCTAATTAAGGATACACCCTATCGATGGTCCAGAAGTCAGGGCAGTAGTCTAGGACTTGGGAGACCTGGATTCAATTCTCTGCTCTGCTGCAGACTTCCTATGGGAGCGTGGCTAAGTGATTTAATCTCTCTGTACCTCAGTTGCCCATCAGTAAAATGCAGACAATGACACCTCCCTATCTCACAGTGGTGTTATAAGGATGAATACATTAAAACATTATAAAGTACTCAGATACTATGCTGATGTGGGTGAAATAAGTTCTGTAGATAGGCTGGCTGAAGGAAATTAAGCCTTAAATCTTTCTCTTTCAATATAATTTTTTGTTTACGGGAAAAGTCTTTTTTTTTTTTAAATGATATGTTAAAGTCAAAACACAATTTCTTCTTAATTAATAAAATCTACACATTTTACAAAAGTTGAGGTTTATACTTGGTTGCATGAGCATCTTTTCAAAAGGTCTGAAGCTGCCTGGACATGGCCCATGATGGTTACTGTAAGTATGATTTTTAAAATTCCATGTAACATCTTGTGAAAAATCTAATAAAATAATCAGAATACACAAACTTTAACTGGAAAAACTCTGGACAGCTACACCCCAAACTCAAAAACCATGAACAATTTGTTTTTAGTGTGTTGTATATGGAGACTTTGCTGTTTTGGACATGCATAGAGGATGAATGAAGGGGACTTGGTGAAGATACCATGGCAGATGGCGGTAGGAAAGAGACCCTAAGTAAAGACAAGGAATGGATGGATGGATTGCTTCAAAGTAGATGGTAAGAAGGTGGACCTTAGTGCGACCTTGGACAGACAAAGATGGCAGATTCTTGCACGAGTTGATGGGATAAGGGGAAGTAGTAGTATAGAGAGAGTTATTCACATACCATGAAATGAAATGAAAAAAAACCGCAAATGCAGTTTCTTTTTTTAATCCTCTCAGTTAAATAAAATAAAATCAGAGATTAAAATAAATTTTACTCTAGGATATTTTATGTACAGTGATTTCTACTCAATCTGATCTCATTTTACTCAGATATGTTTCTAAAAACTTTGAAAAGTCACTAACTACATCTCATTGACTTGATGTTTTAAATGTGTTCAACAATCACTTAAGAGAAATACTGTGCCATAGAGACCGTGAACTACATTCCCTTGTTAGGTATTTATTCTTAATGGAAAGGTGATAGCATAGTATTAACCTATAAAAGTCATTATCGTTGCTCTGATCAGAATTTTATGACTTATTCTTTTTCCAGGATCTAGTATAGTATTCTCTAGTAAAGTCTATATCATATGTAGAATGTATCACAGACCTGATTGTTTAACTGATAGCCTCAAATTCTACTCACATATCTCATGATGCCAGCCAGCATTGTTCTGAACGTTGGCTAGCTAGGAGTCTCACAGCAATGTCCCGATCCTGCAAAGACATATATACGAATGTGCTTAACTTGACATACTGTGAACGGTCCCATGAAGTTAAGTGTGTGAGTAAATCTTTGTCAGATTGGGTCCTACATAATTGTGTGTCAATATTCCACACTTCAGCTCTGTGGTACAGGGAAAAAAGAGACTAGAATGGAGATTCCCAAACTGGAATCTCCCATGCCTATCTAGGAACAGAGCACAAATTCCAAACCAAAAGTCTGGATACCTACCTCTCCATTGTTTTATTAGAATAGCATAAACACAATATTTTGGCATGCAATCCTTCTATCTGCTCCAGCAGAGTAACAAAACATTTATTTCCTTAAACATTTAGTTTGAGTCATCTCTAACTCAAAGTAAAACCTCAGGATCTGTTTAGCTTTAAGATTAGGGGGGAAAAACACAAGGCAATTTACCCCCTTTGTTGGGGAGGGGAGGTGGAGACTAAATCAACAACTGCACTGCTGTCTGACTTTTTTATTAATTCAAAACAGAAACCACATCAGCTGGTTCAAACAGAATACGAATAAGAAGATGGTTTAAAATTATACTTACATAACTGTTAGTCAAGATTTTATAAATAAAAATATCTGAGATATCTTATTCATACCAATGAAAACATTTTCTGCATATCTTTAGAAAGGGGGGTTATTGAAGTGAAGATACTTTCTTAGGAACATTGCTAAGAGTATTTACATTTAGTAAAGCATAAACATGTGGTACCTAGATACCTAATTAAATTTAGTTAAGTTTATCTGCAACTCCCTTATGACCACCGTCTTGTGTAGGGCTGAAATGTAAAGAGATCTCATTTTGCTAGTTAAATAATTTGAGGGGATTAATTAGTAAAGAATATGTATTTAAAAACAAGCATAAAAAGATACATGTAACAAAATTCTTATGGTTCTCAAATCATATAACACTCCTTAATAAAAAGGCTTTACTTTCATAGAATGAGTGTTAAGGAAGATAATTCTCTGGAGCATTTTAAGTATTAAAAAGTATTTTTCAGCTATACAGTTCTTGTATTAAGTGCATCTGAGAAACAAAACATTTTGAGATGCAAACTTAACTCTAAATAGATTTACATAAAGGATTAAGCCGGACTGCTGCTTCCAGTTTAGAACTACTTTTCAATCTTAAATTGGAAGAGCTGTGATCTTTATCCCAAATTTCTTTTTTGTTCTTCTGCAAGTTCAGTTTAATCCAGCTTTCTTAATTCTCACCTTCTTCCTAAACCTTCTAGGCTTGTTATATGATAGCTGAGGATCATTATCCACCCAAGCTGAGGGGGTTTTTCCCTTCATTAATTTCTATAAGAAGATTACAGAGCGCTTGTTTGTTGTTGTTTAAGCAACTGATTTCCCTAAGCTCTTTGTTTTTCCAACTGGTTTACACTTTAATGCCCTTGATTGAATTTCAAACAACGGATCAACTTGACCAGCTAACTCTCTTTAGGAAAGAAAAAAAAAAAAGTAGGGAAGAACTTTACATGAACTACTTAAACCAGAAGAGCCTTTCAGAAAAAAATGTATTCAGCACCATTTAGACAGTTTTCAAAGAGATGCATCCTAATTAGCATATCTTTAATTACGAAAGTCAAGGTGACTTTTCTTGAAAGTAAAATTCTCTGATTACAACAAATCAAGTGAAAAATAAAAACAACACCCCCAACCTTTTCATGTTTAACAGGTTTTTATTGATTTAGTTTTACATCTTTCTTCCCTCCTAACATGTTCTCATTGGAGAGGTGGCAGGATCTTTTATTTTTTTGAAAGGGGTGGGACGAACAAACACTACAAACACTGGTAATTTGGCATTTAAAGTCTGAATCACATTCTTACTGATAAAAAGAAAAGGAGTACTTGTGGCACCTTAGAGACTAACCAATTTATTTGAGCATAAGCTTTCGTGAGCTACAGCTCACTTCATCTGATGTAGCTGGTTTTAAAGAAAGAAGGAAAAAGACAACATCACCATAAGTTGTGGTCTACCTAAACTTTTGTGTAACAAGTACACTATTTAAGCACTGTCATCCTCTTAAATACTTAGACACATGTAGATATATACAGGCACACAGAGTAAGTGAGGGCCAGATCCTCAGCTGGTGTAGATTCAGTCAGCTATGTTGACTTCAGTTGTGCGAAAGTGATTCTACGCCAGCTAGGTATCTGCCTATAAATATAGACTGCTAGACAAATTCATCCCTGGACTAACTCCACTGACTCCAGTGGAATTACATTAGGTATGATTTTGGCCCTACATATGGTATCTGTGGTCTCAATGCTCCCACCCTTGCTTATGTTATATTGTACCTTCCTCCACCAGGAGTCCCAAATCACTGGGACTGTGTAACCTACTTGGCAGAATTGGACACTTGCCATATAGCAGATTTGCTAAGCACCATTTACACATATGCAAAATGAGGGTCAATGTTTTACCATTCTAAACTACTAGGGCTTTACACACACTATACATAGGTGTAAACTAAATACCTACACACAGGATACAAGGCTGTGGAGAATCAGGTCCTTTCTATGTATATCTATAGATAAACAAACACAGATGTAATGATGCATGCTTGGCCCTGAGTTACAAGCACGCTGCCCCATTGAAGTCCATGAGATTGTATATTTTGGCAAAATTTTGCCTATTATGTTTCCCACTGGGCTTTTGATAACATTATGAAATTATTTCTCTATATCAAAATATATCTTAAAATTCAGCTCTTGAATTGTCTAAAGCAAAAATATTACAGTGAATCTAAAAGTATACAGTGCAGAAAGTGTTTCCAAGAAATATTTTAAAAAATCGGAATATTTCCCATCTGGACTGGAGTGACAGTTGCCAAGTATGTGCTGTTCAATAATATGGATTGGATTACAATTACTGGTCAGCTGGTCCTTCTCTTGTGTTAGTTTTCCTGAAGAAAAACATCAATTTCGTTGTTAGATTAACTGAACAGACACTTCGAGGCCCCTGTAGCTTGTTCCATTTTACTGAAATAAAGCCCTCTGTATATACACTGCACAGAATGAGTTATTTTCACAGACCACTGTAAAATCAGGAAACTAAAAGACAAACAAGTGTACAACTCAGTTAATGTAATTCAATTGACAAGACTGAAATTACAGATGGCGACCCTTAAAAACTTGCCAATCGGCATAGATAACTACATAAAGTTACCCAAGCATACTCTATGTACAGGAAAGTGCAAAGAATACTGTATAAAGTCATGCAATGTATTTACTCAACTAAGGAAAAATTAGCAAGTCTTCCAGGGAGACAATTGCACAGTACACACACATATTTAGGAAAAACAAATTTTCCCTGTGATGACTCTTGGATACCGATGTTGAGGGAAATTTGTACTAGTAAAGCTCTGAACTGAACAACAAATACAAGATAAATATCAGAGACATATCTGTTGTTTTCAAATAAACATGCTGTAATCATAAAATATATATAGAATAAAATCAATATTATATTAATAATTAAATACACCCTTAATTTCACTGTTTATATATTGCACACGAACACAAGCACTGATTAAATGTACAACCCAAGCATGTACCACAATTGTGATTCTTCTTTGTATGTGACCTCATATAAGTGCTATTTTACATTTAGTTGTGGTAAACCACGAGACAGCTAAATACCTTCAAAATTATATAAGGTCACATTCTAAATAATATAATTGTTACAATGCCATATTAATAAGGGAAGCCTCAGCCATTTAACCTTAGTGAGGCAATATTAGCAGATCTAATTGTGTCATGCTTCTGTTTATATTGGTTAAAACTAATATCACTGCAGCTGTTACACTACTTGAGAGATTTTTTTAAAGAATGTCACAGTTTTACTAACTTTTCTAAAGTCACTTCATTGATGGCTCATGTTAGAACCATAATCCACAATACATAATACAGATAATTAGCTGAAACCAAAGACACTCAATCTTTCAAAAATTGTGATAGCATTGTTATTGATTTGACATTTATCCTGCCGTAAGTGTCATCTTCTTCAAGTGTTTTAATAATCTAATTTTAAAATATTTTATTCTTTGAGATCATTGGAGTCTGACACTTATGTGCATCCTGCAATCTGTAGTAATGCCACGATAATGTAATCAGGAGGTGAGTGATACCATGTTTGATTTTATGAGGATAGAAGAAAAATCATTACTTGACTATTATGACTTCAGAGAACAGATTTTCTGCATACCAGGGTTCAAGTGCTAAAACGAATAATTAAAACAAATATTTTGGTCCACTTTAATTATGTCCCAGTGTGTTTTAAAATGTCAACGAACCTAGCAAATGTGTAAATTGGCAACTGGTAGATACAGTGTGTGTGGTAGGATAAGAATCTCTTCCTTAATTTAGGGAACAGAGGCCCCTATAAAATTAATTTGATGATGTATAGCCTGCTACCAAAGGAGTGTTGTCACTTAAAGTACCATCCACATTTTAATATATCTTTTCCCAATCTCATCTTCTACTGTCAACACCATCAATTTCAGCAGTGCTCCTTCCCCTATCTCTTTCAACATCAAAATGCAGTCCTTCCAATATCATTATTATCAACCTGAGCAAACCAAATGTGAAAAGGTGCCACTAATAGGACAGCTTTTGACATCACATCTTGAACCAGAAGAAGCAAACAGGCAAGTCAAATCTTCAGGGTCAAGCTTTGAAGTCAATTTTCTGACCCGGGAAATCATGTTGTGTGACAGTGATGACAAACGCTGAGCACATGCCTTGTATAAATATGTCTATGAATGTTGCATTACAAACATTCACAGTCACTGTTTCACTCTGGCTGAATGTAAAAGGGAAATTGTAAAATTTATGCTTAAAATATCCATTGTTTGATAGAACACTTAAAAAAATATTCCAAGTTTAAAATTGGCTTTTTTTAAAAATAGGGCAAGAAAACAGAGGAGATTTAGTTTTCCTTTTAAATAATAAGGAAGCTTATGTACCATACTTTTAATTTTCAATTGACCTTAGATATGTAAAGATTCAGGTAACCACTTAATGGAGAGAGCACAAACATTTGTTTTTTAATTTGGACTCCTATGCTTAAAGCACTCTCTAGCAAGGCTTTTCTAGACACTGGACTGAAAAGTCATTGTTTATTGATTTCAAAATCTAACAGACTAATTATATATTTGTAGATGACTTGACAGATTTGCAAAACTGCTATATGATTTTATAATGGAACATGCTCATGTTAATCTCCATCTATGGAGATAGCTAGAGGGGGCTGACCTTTATCTCATATTTAAAACACAAGCAATAACTGAAATTCATTTTCAATTTATTTTCCAATCATATAAAAGGAAGGGGGAAAAGATTACTTTATTGAATCTTTTTAGCTGGCAAAAGGTTGGAAACTCAGTCTTGATGCTTTCCAAGGAGCTACAGGGATGGTCTATAGGGAACAGACTTAATCGAATAAACTAATCTTTGCTGTGGAGATTAACTAGATGGCTACAGCAGTGGAGTAACAGCAGAATGCAAAGTATCAGCAGCACCATCAGCTGCTTTAAAGGTGCTGTAGGCACTGGGAGAGCCTCCCCATTGAGTCTACCCTACTGATCCTGCAAATTTGGTAAACTTCATGGAAATGTAATAATGCTGCTGCATTGTGTTTGCCTGCTGAGCAAACAGCCGGCTGCTGGGAGGCACATATGTGATAATTTACAAGTATTTTTTTGGAAGCTACAGTAGCTGCTGCGACTTAAGCCTGGGGCTTTTACAGCTGAAGAGGGTATATACTTGTACATCCTAAAGGTAAATTGTTTCTGGAGGTAAGGATGCAGTTCAAAGCGGATCCTGACAGTTGGTAAACTGCATTACTTTGTAAACACATCTTTTCAAACATTGTTTGATTCCCTAGGCCAGCATATATGTGAAGTACTTGTATTACGATAGGCTAGAATCAATTGTATTACATCTCCCCTAAGTAACATATTTCTGCATTTTCCTGATCGTTTGAATTGCAGCTCATTATTCTGGCTTTGTTTTTCCAGTCCTGGTATTTTAAAATCCAGAATTGATTCCCTTGAGTAATTATGGACTATACATTTGTGAAAAAAAGTGTGGATGGTACCCTCTTCTCTCTGCACAAAGTACATTTTTATTAAGGCTTAAAGACACCGAAGGCACACTTCTTTACCATGCACCTTAGGCATGGTAGTGAAAAAAGGAAGTATATAAGAGCAGGACCAATCTGGATTTCAAGATATACAATCAACATATTTAATAACAATAAAAAGAAACATTTCAAAAATAATTACTGCTGCCTTTGGATGCAGTAACCTGAAAGAAATCTCGTTCCAACAGCTTAAAAGTTCACAGGGTAAGCAGTGATAGTCAGTATCAACCAGCTGTGAAATGTATGAGTGTGTTAAGATATTAGTTTCGATTGGCCATCTCCAAGATAATGTTATTACAGTTAATAAAAGCTGCTGCCTAATGCTTCAGCCACAGACCAGTGTGGCTGTGTATTTGTTTGCTTATCACTATGCCATGTTGCAATATTTAAAACAAAAAGTATTTGATCGCAATTGACATTGAGGTTTGCTCCTGGAGGTGGCCATCTTGCTCAAGAAGTGACACTATTTGTGACAGTCGTCGTGAAAGAGACTGTAAACCAATTTTCAGTCTGCCTCAATACTGGTTGAAAAATGACAATAAGTTCTAGAGGGCAGGAACTCGCTCCTCCTCTTTGTCAACCGCACCTAGTACCATATAGATGCTACCAGAATACAAATAATAAATATGAATGATAAAAACCATGACAATTACTTTTTGTAATTGTCAAACCATTACTGAAACAGGTTGGACTTTGGTTTAGAGACCCTTCCATTGGGCTCCCATACTGTCAGTGTTACAAATTCCATCGTTAGTCAGAAATATGGCAGCCCTCTACACTAGGCCTCTGTGCCAATTTCACTTAACCCCCCTGTAATATGACATTCGGATGCTTTTGAATCAGCTGCAGATCGTCTTTTAGAGAAGTGCTACAATATTGTACCCTACCACATACCATGCCCCAGTGTTTGGGGTTCAGGTCCATTACTGTACAATGTTATGTATACACACACACACTTTTATAGAAGTGGCGCAGTGTGACCTTTCATACACAAGACTGGAGAGAATCAATGCTTCTTTCAAACTAGTTCCCCCTTAGGTAGCCTAGATAACCTGAACTAGAGACAAACTCAATGCCTAATGGCAGAAGACCTTCTTCATCTTCTCCATTCATGGGGAACCCAGCCTTATGGCCATGGCCTGAAATTAGGGCAACAGATGCTGAAATCCACTGAATGCAACCTCCACCCACTCCCCACAAGCCAAAAGGTCATCTACGTAGTGTGTGATTCATTCATCCACAACCTGTGGAATCAGTCCTTATCCAAATAAAATTGTCCACTGCGGAAAACTACCCAACTAACCACAATCATTTGGGTGGAGAGGGAAATCCTGTTGATGTTGTACTTTGCCATGCTGCACGTTTACCTGTCTGACCTCAGTCACACCTAAATCAAGAGAGGCGTAGAGTGTCTGACCAATACAGGGCAAAATTAGACCAGTGACTGATGGGATGCCCTTGGGAGGGGAGAGGAGACACAAAACTCTTCTAGCACTTCATTCAGCACCAGCCACAATGGAGAGACCTAAAAAACAAGGGTCAAAGGAGTTTGCTACATGACCCCGATGTACCTCTCCCTCCAGTTTGAAACGTACCACTTCTAGTAAACTAAGGTTATGACATGCTCTTAAAGGCTCTGATATGGGATTTGGAGACCCACTATGCAAAGCCTTCCATAAGTTAGGTCCACCCATGCCAGAAGAAGTATGCCAGAGGAAATGGGAAGAATATTGCTTCCTACTGCCTTGATGAAGATCTCCAGTAACAAATCAAAGCTAGCTGCTTGTACAGGAGACTACTCTGCAGTCACTAAGGCACCAACTCCAGGAAGTGAAGTGAAGGCTACAGGAGAACTTCATTGGCTGACGGGGTTGTTGAAGAGGGAATAGTGAGATAGGGAAAGGCTACTGTGAGGATTAGTATATGTTTGCGTATTTCTGTATCACATTGCAAACTCCATTCTGTTTTGTGAATGCAATTGTGATTGTAAAACTGTACTGTGCCTTCACTTTGTCTCAGTAGCCTCCATCTTCAGCTGAAATAGCCAGGAGAAGTCAGGAAAAATCCTTGAATGTAGCAGAGGGCTAACAACGGAAAGCAATCAAGAGTCGTCTTCCTGGATGGATGCACCCTAAACAATGAGCTGGCTTGAAATGACCTCAGCGAAAACCATTTCCCCAGTCTGGACTTCAGGTGGGCTCTAACTAAGAAATGAAGCTGTTATTTTTTTGTGGTGGTGGGGTTCACCTGACAGAAGGGACGGGAAATGTATAAAAAAAGACTCTTCCCCCCCCCCACCCCCCCAACAAAAGGTAGTGATCCAGCACCAGAAGGAAAGACTGTGCAGGAGGGGAATGGGAGCAGGAAGAACCTGGTCTTCCTGGAATATACTGACAAATACCCAAAGGGATCTTGGCATGGTGAGGAGAATGAGGCAGGGTCTCCTGGGCAGGAGTGTTATTTTTCCATAGATGTGTGCTTGTACTTAGTTTATGAGAAAGGGTGCGTGCGTTAGAGATGCCTTTGAAAAGTCTGTGTTACTTGCTTTAACTGTCATGATGTCCGCACTGGATGAACCAGTAATCCGGAGGGTTTTCGGGTTTGATAGAACCATGAGGAATGTTCAATGGCTGCTGGGGAGGCTTGGGGGAGCCGGAACTGATTTCAGGGCCTAGGCAGTTGGATTGCAGTGTCCCATATGTGGTGCTGGATAGATGATCTGCACCCAAGAACATGTCTCCTGGTCTACAGTCAAAGACAGTTCCTAAATTCAGACCCACCAAGCCTAAGAACACATGGGATCCAGAGGTGTTTAGATCTAAACACAGCAGCCTGGTAAGAACCCACCAGGAGGGCCTCAGCCAGGGCTGTAAGAGCTATGTAGAGACCTGACCAACTGAGGTGACTAATGAACTAGTTAACTGTAATACAGTGGAGATAAAAGCTCCATTTGGTGGACATCCACTCCTCAGGCCATTGTGCAGAGGGAATGGTCCCCCAAGGGAACCATGCAATGCAATCATCTGAAGAGTCAGATGCCCACGGTGACTGGTGAAATCAGTCAAACAGGGAACCAGCGAAACCCAGGATGGGCAAATCTATTTCAACCAACAAACTGTGTCCAGAAAAGGAGGGTCTACTTGCCCTGTTGATAGCCCAGAACAGAATAGATGCAGTCATTCTGCCCGAGAGACCTGAGCGCCTTTCACAGACTTCCCCCCCAAATAAAGAATTGACTCCCATTATTTTAAACCTAAAGAAACACAGTAAAAGGGCCCACCTTCTAGGGACAGGGACCACTTGACTCAGTGTCACCTATAGCCTGTATTGCAAGTCACTCAAAAGAGTTAACATAGGTCTCACTACACCCGGAAGTAGTGCCGCTTCTGATTATCACTAATCCAACTACACAGGCATCTCCGTGGTCCCTGCTCCTGCCTGCACCACAACACAACATGGTCCTATGTCCAAAGAGGAGAAAACAAGGGGGAACAATAAGGAAAAGAGAGTAAGTTAATCCTCTCTGCAGAGATGGAAGGGAAGGAGCGGAGAAGGAACGGAGGGTGAGGGGGTCCATCCTGTCCCCCCATAGCCACTGGAGCAGCCCCTGGTACAGGCTGGCTCTGCTGCCCTTGTTGAACTGAGAAATAAGGAGAAGCCCTGAAAAGGGCTGTGAGAACAGGAAAGCCCCTGCCTAAAAAGGAAGCAAGTAAGAAGGCAAGTATAACAGGGACAGGTAAACTCCACTAAGATGAGTCTCCACATAGAAACTGGGCCACTGTTCAGAAACAAAGCAGCTGCAGTGAAGAAGCCCAGATCCCAGACAAACGGTGGGGGAAGGCATCACCACAAGGGCAGGGAGAGAGGAAAATAAAACCCAAACTATCTGAAAGGCACAGAACTAATGAGAGGAAAAATATAAGTAATGGTTTATAAAGGAATGGAACATTACTTCCAGTGGCAGCGGAGCTAATTTTTCCCATAATGTCTCAAACAAGCTTTAATTTTGCCATTTAATCAGCATGGCCTAAATGGTCATGGCATTTTGAGTGGTTTTGTGTTGGCTTATCAATAAGATCTTGTTTTTATTAGAAAATTAGGTTGTGTTAGAAAATGATCTAAAGGATTAATCACAACCAGCTGCCACAAAGTTCAACACAACAGTCCTTGTCTGCACTGGCTGCAAGGTTGTGTTTCACATTAATATACCTCCTAGACTAGTTCTATAAGTGATGAATACCAAATTAATGTTCTCTCCTAGACCATGGAAGATGATACTCATATCATACTGATGTAATCAAGCCTAGTTCCAAATCAGAAGAATGTTGGTGAAACAGTGACCAAACCGTGTGACATACATGTCACTGGGAAACCTGAGCTACTTCTTACTGCATATCAACTGGAAACACAAGGATGGAAATTTCAGTGCAATGCATATGAATCAGAAAAGAATTGCAAAGCAAGAAACTTGAGCAATTCCAACAGAAGAATTTAGAGACAAGAAACAAACAATCAAAACCTGTGGAAGATGTGGAAAGAAACCCACCATTCCTGGGCAATATGCTGCTCACTGTCATTATTGGCATCACTTATTATTACAGTCACATTGAGGTGCTCCATGTGAGAAGAGAGCTCCATTGCACGAGACTGCTTACAAAAACTCAGTAAGAGACAGTACCTGCTTGAGTAGATTATGATCTAAGGAGACAAGAAAACAAAGGGAGTTTTATTAATCTCAATTTTACAGATACTGAGGCACAGAGACATTAAAACTGACTTCCTCAAGGTCACACAGGAAATTCAGGGCAGAGTGGGCATAGAACCCACATGTCCTGAATCCCAATCCAGTGCACTAACCACAAGACAGTCCCTGACGGAAGGAAGGATTGTGTGCCACTTTAGGCAAATCTTCACAGAGGTGGAAGCGTTACCAAGAGAAAAAGAACAGTACAAAGAATGATGTCCAGAATAGTCACTGTTTGGAACTGCCAGTTTCCGATCCTGAGTGGAGAGAACGGTGATAAAACCCGAGAGAGGAAGATAAAGTTACTTGGTGAAAATGCTTTTGTTCCAATCACTGTGCTCCCAGCATTGCATCATCACACCACTGCCTACTGCTGCATCAACTAGGTTTCCGAAAGGGTCACTTTGGTCCTCTTCCCACAACTGCCTCCAAAAGCTCAAGTGGCCTGGAGCCATGTCAGAGCTGGATCAGGGCTCCCCCCTTCACTTTTGCCACTATAAATCTGCATCCCCAGCCAGCTGTCTGAATACCTTAATAGCACATTACTGTGCTGAGATAGGGAATCTGCTACATCTGTCTCCTGTGCTCCACGTAGATGGCTCTGACTTCAGTTGCTGTAACTTTTCCCCCCAACCTCACTTGAGGAATCAAACTTTCCCAAGGGCTGCACCCAATTAACCACTGGGTCCTCGGGGATCAGACGACTGTCAGTGGGGTTTCAGCCTGAAAAGTGGCAGCATCACATAAGCTCTGAAGCCACTCTTGGGCCATAACCCTCTCAGCTTGTAGGAGAGTGTGCTTGTGTTTGCTGGACCGAAATTCCCACTCCAGTTTATGTCTCAAAGTACTAACATGCCCCCCGCCCCTCCCATCCCCATAGTATCTGAGCAGTTCCCACATATTTAAAAACAGAAAGAACGGGCGTGACTGACTGAATCTCGACCCTTCAACAGCCACATACACTTCTGCTTCCAGATGGTATCACGGTGAGCTTTCCAGCTGCTGCTGCTGCCACCCAGTGATTGGCTTGTCTGGGAAGGAGTGAGGGATTGCTCTTGCTCCCTGATGATTGGCCTATAATCCCCCGGGGAGGAAGCACGGACTAATCTGGAAGATTAGCAGGCTCTGGATCAGGCACTCACAAGCCCCCCACTCTACTGTAGTCATGCCTGGGCCAAGAGTTCGCCTGGAAGGGAATTCTGAATCCCACACATCTCCTGCCAGGTTCAGGGAAGTCGAATCCCCATGGAGGCAAGAATCTGCACTTTAGTCATGGTGACAAGTACTATGCTTATGCTGTGCAATTCCACACTGCTAGCTTGGCTGAACAAAATAGATGCGGTTTTCCTTTAAGGACCAAAAATCTCTAAGCCCATTTACTCTCATTCAATACAAAAGTCATACTTGTTTCTGCAGCACAGGGCACATCCTTCCAGTAGGCACATTTCCATCATTCCCCCAAGCGCAAAAGTCACACAGAGCTATCCTTGAGTGGAGAGCACAGCACAGCCCTGCTGATATTGTTCTAGTTATCCAGCAATGATCAAAGCTTACTCTCTCCACCAGAACTGTGCTATTTTCGTAACACAACGATACCTTCTTATCCATGTGGAACTTGAATAGCACACATGGCAGCAGAAAGCTCTAACTCAGGGGTGGGCAAACGTTTTGGCCCAAGGGCCACATCTGAGAATAGAAATTCTATGGCGGGCCATGAGTGCTCACAGAATTGAGGTTGGGGTGTGGGAGGGGCTGAGGGATCCAGGGTGGGGCCAGAAATGAGGAGTTCAGGGTGCGGGAGGGGGCTCCGGACTAGGGTGGGAGTGGGGTGCGGGGGGTGTGGGGGTGAGGGCTCCGGGGTGGGGCTGGCGATGAGGGTTTTGGGGTGCAGGAGGGTGCTCCAGGCTGGGACGAGGGGTTTGGAGGGCAGGAGGGGGATCAGGGCTGGGGAAGGGGGTTGGGGCGCGGGGGGAGGCTCAGGGGTGCAGGCTCCAAGCAGCACTTATCTCAAGTGGCTCCTGGAAGCAACAGCATGTCCCTTCTCTGGCTCCTATGCGGAGGCGTGGCCAAGTGGCTCTGCACACTGCCCCATCCACCACCCCTGTAGCTTTCATTGGCCGCAGTTCCCAGCCAATGGGAACTGCGGGGGCAACACTTGGGGCAGGGGCAGAGTGCAGAGCAGAGCTCCTTGGCTGCCCCTACATGTAGGAGCTGGAGAGGGGCCATGCCGCTGCTTCCAGGAGCTGCGTGGAGCAGCCCCTGACCCTGCTCCCTGACTGGAACGCCTGAGTGGGGCAAGTCCCAGACCCCGCTCCCCAGTGGGAGCTTGAAGGCCTGATTAAAACGGCTGGCAGTCTGGATCTGGCCCGCGGGCCATAGTTTGCCCACGTCTGCTCTAAATGAAGTTGTATAAAGTCTGAAATTGTAATTGACATTAGAAAAATGGGAAATATGAGTGGCTTTATGATGAAGAGATTTATGAAGAAAGAACAATGGGCAATAGTCATGTTTCTTCAGTGTAATTTATATGGCCTAGTGGATAGGGCAGATCATTAGAAGTCAGGAGATGTATGTTCTAATTCCAGCTCTGCCAATCACATCACCCCTTTGTCTTTCTTATCTATGTTGTTGTAAGATCTTTGGGGCAGGAACTGTCTCTTACTATATCTTGGTACAGCATCTAGCACAATGGGACCCTGACTGGGGCCTGTTGGTGCTACTTCAGTATAAATAATTAGTAGCTGAAAGCCCATGCTGTCACATAGGCATGGCAGTTTGACAAAGTAATTCACCATCTGTTCTGTCTCCATACAACAAATGAAATTGTTGCATGCAAATTGGCTATAGAGTAGGGATGGTGATTGGTTGAGTTACCTCTGATATCAGAATGGACTCTTGTCATAGCCTAGATACATGCCTTACTGTAGCTGAATACCACATGGGTATAATTTGTAAATCTAAAATGGCTGAAAACTTAAAAATTGGATGGTAATAGATCATGAATCCCTGGGATGATTGAACCTGATGATATTCTGAACAAAAAGAGATTTCAACCAAACTTGTAGCTGTTTCCATCACCTCACACTGACTGAACAGACATTCTATGCTTCAGAGTGACAGTCCTGAAATCTTATTATATAGACAATAATTATTCCACTGACTTCACTGAAATTATACTAGGAACAAATCTGGCCCTTTGTATAATACATAAACCTTCCAGTTGTATTTTCAAATTGCAAGTACATTCTGCAACAGAGAACTACATGCTGCCTATGCATAAAAAAATTGGCAAAGACAAAAACAGGCTGGAAAGTCTCATGTAAATAATTATTTTACCCATATTTTATTATTGACAATTATTTCCAAATCTTTAGGAACTTCTTCAAGAAAATTGTCTTATACACAAGAGAGAGAGATGAAGTAAAATCCAGGTCTGATTGAAATGAGTGTCAAAACTCTTGACTACAACAGGTTCAGAATTTCACCTTTGAAGTGCAATACATCATCACTAAAGGAGGGAAAAGAAGCTAAAATATAAAGCCAAATAATAATCTTTGCTAAAATGGACTCGATAATAAAAACGTAAATCATTTTAAAAACCTCTCCTTTAATTTTCCTAAGATAGACTGTCCCTCTCATTTTATTGAGCCATCAAAAATACAATTACAACCATTCATTTTAAATGAATTTAAAATATATTCGATATTTTGCCACCCAGTAGTTAGTTTAGAAGTTGCTTACTCTAAATTATACTCTCAATAACAAAAAGTAATATAGACTGGTAGAACTATATGTATTGTGTAGGTAGATAGAACTGTATTTACTGCATATTTTATTCAAATTCATAATTGGAATTCAAATTGTATATTGAAATGCTCTATTTTATGTTTAGTTTTTTGATCTTCAAATTCTAAAAGGACAAGGACAAAAACTTAAGAGCAAGATCTGAATATACACATAGGTTTTTTTCCCGCCTCACTATTTTAGCCCTTCAACAGGTATTAGTTGAAGTGAGTTTTACTGTCTAGTTTATAGACATTCCGGTAGAAAATGGAACATTTAAATATGCAAGCGTTAGCTAATCCTCCAACACACAGCCTATGGACTTTGTAGGATTATCCCTTATTATAGTGCTGTTAGAACTGATACAAAATTTCAGTTTGAGATTAAACACTGGAATTTTTAAATATGCATCTCTCTGCATTTTCTGTTTCATCATGTTAAAATATCTAATATTTTAAAATATTCCTGTAACTGTCTCAAACAACATCTGGCATAGAAAATTCTACCATTTATAGGTTTTCCTAGTAATAATGTATTCTTTAAACATTATACATCAGCACTTAAAGTTAGTATTTTTTTCAATCTCATGCAGCATACTAGAGACAGAGGAAAACACTGCTACCTTAAAATATCTTTTCAGATTTGTTATAGGTCTCATTGTATGTACTGAGACTATTTTTTAAAAATTTTCTGTTAATTACTGTAATACTGCTGTGTTAAATGTTTGTGCCCCCAATGTACTGTTATATTTCTACAATATTTCTAGTTAGGTATCCACTTCATTGAGGGAACCACCTTAATTTGCATCCACTGGCAATGCTAAACCACTAAACCTAACAGATGGGAATCTAATTGAAGACCTGTTGTCTGGACACTGTTAACAAATGCAGAACTAGCAATATACAGGGGGTTTTGGTATTGAATTTAGGCTGGCAGCAGGGGAACTCCCGCTAATTACCAACATCTGAATTTCTTGTTTAATGAAGGATAATGCAAAACTAGAGGTACTTAAATCAGTAAGGATTGAGAACTGTTCAGAAAAAAATCACAGATACTAGATCACCCAAAGAACTGAAGACTAACTTCTTATAGCTTTGCCTAAAATTTGGACGAGGAGCCCATATTTATATATATTGTAAGAGTTCATTTCTGTAAAATGGCTTATGTGAGAAAATGAAATAGCATTTGAAAATTGGACCATGTAAGGATTATTCAGCTTGAAAACTGCAAATGAAGACATTTGATCACACTGTAAAACTTCCATTGTGAACATTATAGTAAATAGTAATACTAATATAGAATTTAGAACACAATGGGAATATTGCCTTTAAAACGACTGCAAACCTCGGCCCAGTCTCCAGTTTTGGTCTGAGCCTGAGACGTAACAGAGATGTGACAGTTTGCAGAATGCTTTGAAACTATCAAGCTATGTAAAGCAATCTGGCATTTTGTCCGCTAAAAAAGTGTACAACTGCACTTACTATAGAAACTTAGAATTATAGAAATGTGGATCTGGAAGAGACCTCAAGAGATCATCAAGTCCAGCCTCTTGTCTTGAAGCAGGACTAGTACACCTAGGCCATCCAACCTGTGTGTCCAACCTGTTCTTAAAAACCTCCAATGATGGGGATTCTACTACCTCCTCTGGAAGCCTATTCCAGAGCTAAACGACCCTTATAGTTAGAAAATTTTTCATAATATCTAACTGAAATCTCCCTTGCTGCAGATAAAACCCATTACTTCTTGTCCTATCTTCAGCGGACTTGGAGAACAGTTGATCCCTGTCCTCTTTATAACAACCCTTAGCATATTTGAAAACTGTAATTAAGCCCTCATGGAACTTCTTCCCCCTTTTCCCTCCCTCACCAAAAAAGAGCTCTAAGAGAAACAAAGACTACTGTTGAAGTGGTACAAACTATCCAACACACCCTTGCTCATTTTATACTGTTAATCGTGGATACTGATTTTTGATTATATTACTTAATTTGAGTGAGTCTCTTGAGATTTGCAACTTTACATTTTCACAACGGACTTCACTGTCTTATTGGTATAAACACCTGCCTTCCTGCATATCTTTCTAAGCCAGAAGAACTGAGAACAAAACAAGGCTTAAACTCCATCTCCAATTTAAAGTTTATATGCTCCTTATTAAAAAGGACTTCTAGAACCTGGAAAACTGAAGTTCATTGTACTATGGAGGAAATGCCTTTAACCAACTGAATTTACTTTCACTCTTAGGTTAAATTTTGGTAGATGACAGGTAATGGAGCCTAACAAAAGAACAATACAGAGCTGGCATTTAACAAATTCGGCAATCTAGTAATATTTTTCCACTGTGGAGGGGGAAAAAAAGGATTTCCCTGGGATTAGTAACTACCATCACAAGGACTGCACTGACTGACTCTCTCCTACAGTATGGAGGAAGGGCCTGATCAGGATTCCATTGAACTCAACGTTAACACAATAGAACCCAAATTGTGCCTTAATGTGCAGGATTCCATATTCTGCCTTGTAGTGTGAAAAATAAAGCTGCCATTCCATACACTGTCTGGTATGGAATAGGTTTGGGGACCTCACTTCCTCCTTTGCCCTCCCCCTGAGGGGGATTTATTTTGGCTAAATAGATGACTAGACCTAAAAAAGAGAATACAAAATAGATAACTATTTGCAAATTTCTGCTTTGGATTGAAGAACAACATGTTAAAATATTATATCAGTTGCTATTCAACTTCACCATATCTCTTAAATAACAACATTTCAGCCATCTATGTGATAGAAAATGCTAAACACTTTCTAAAAACAGCAGTAAGTAGTACTTATGTTTCAGTTCACAAGTATATTACCTTTTCAGAAAACCCCACTATTTCCATAAATTAGTTTTATTCTTAAATTCCATTTTTGTTGAGTAGCCAGGTTTTGCCAAGGACTATTCAGCCAATATATTATCAGAGAGGAGTCAGACAACATACAAAACAATTGACTCTTATAACAGAACCATACAGTATGGTCCCGACCCAGAGCCCATTGAAGTCAATGGAAAGGCTGATTGGATCAGACCACACACCACCAAAATCTTTTGCTGCCATTTTTTTAAAAATTGGGACCCATTTTGCTTTATGGTAAATAACACATCATAATTCATTCTGTGGCCACAAATTCTAAGGGCCTAAGGATTAATTCATAGAAGTAAATCATATTTCTCTGGACCACCGTAACTGTACCATATAGTAGAAAAATAGAAAAAAGAAAAGAAGGAATTAAATATTCAACATTGTCCTGTTCAAAATATTCCATTTTCCCTTTTTCATTTAGATGCTATTGTATACAAATTTACCAAATATGTTTTATACTAATCTTCCCTGAAAAGCTGTAACACTACCAGGTTAAGTTATTTATCACAAGATGTGTACATTTATCCTGATTAAATAGAGAGAGGTTAATGGTTTTGGATGAATCCACACTGTAAGGAATATATGATGGAGAGGCGATAGACTAAATTACCAAAATGATCGTTAACATTTGCCAGAATCCATTCATTATATATATTTTCTATCAAAAATTGTATTTCATTTAACTAATATTAGTTGTGATTAGTATACCTTGGTGAGAGTCCAAGAAAAATAAACTCTTTATTAGAATTGAGACATTTTTGTTTCTTTGTTCTTGTGGTTAAACTCCCTATCCTCAGCTGTGATTTTACTCTCCCATTTTTATATTTCCTCAATTGCTTTTAAAAGTAATCCATTTCTTTATCACCCCTTTTTGAACTAAGGCGTGCTGCGTGCATTTGAGTGATGAAGATGAGGAGGATTGGAGGTGTTTGGCTTTGTAATTTCATCCTTGAATTTTGTGATTACTAACAGGACAACTTTTTTAATTTGCTCTTTTGTCTCGATTCCCCTGGCTGACAATCTGCTCTGTGAGCTAGGCTTTTTAATCAATCACCTAGATAATCAAATGTCACTGGCTATCTGCTCCATGTAATTACTTTTGCAATTAAAAATCAACCTCAAGTTGCCTCATCTAATTAGAGGGATGGGCAGATTTTCATCTAGATTGATTTTTTAATAAATATTGACTTAAAATGCCATAATCTCATCATATTCTTTCATTTTCTTTGTACCAAAAATCAAACAAATGGAAGAATTAACAAGCAGAAGGATTCATAGGACTTCAAAAGGCTTTTGCTAGTTCAGACATACAAAATTGTGCTATACAGAAGCCTAGCTTATCTCAGCCTAATAATAACACTCAAAAGCTCCTACCTTTTATTAGAAAAAAGAACAAAGCAGCTCTACCATTATATATTTCACTTTCTAAATTATTTCAAATTAAACTAAAAACTCTTAACAGTATAATTACTTGGCCTATCTATCACAGCAAATTATTGTGTGAATTACTCTATAAATGTTACAAAAACTGTTGACGTCACATTATAATAATAGCAATAATAATATCAGCAATTCATTTTCCTCCAGCACAGTTTAGAAGTCCTTCTCGCCCCATACCCCATGTGAGCTGATTTGAGGATCTCTTTAAACCAACTCGTTTCTTTTCGTATTGGAATGGAACACAAGCCATTACTTTCGTGTTGTAAGAGTAGCTATTGAACAACACGAAAAATTAGGATGGTAATAGGTATCACCTAAAGAAGCAGAAGCTGTGCTCCAAGAAGAGTCGTGCAATTGTGTATACGGTGCAGCAATTATATTTTTACATTTAATCTCCAGAAATACTTAGTGATCTGGTGGTTCGTGCCGAAGAACAGGATTTCGGTTCCAGACCCAATTCTGCCACAGACTCACTGCTCTCGGATCTTGAGCACTATGTAATTACTACACGCAAGTGTTTAATAAGTGCAAATTTTAGCAACAATCCTGGTGCAAAAGTGAACCACCTCAGGAGGAGAACCAGAACTCAATAGGCTCCTAGGGGCCCAATACTTCCCAGGGCTCCTTGGAGTGCTTGGTGATTTTACCCCCGCTATACCACTTCTGTGTTGTCCTGTGTGGATTGGGACAATGGCCCCACCTCCTTCCTACCACCCTTTGGGGCAATTAGCTTGTCAGGAGCAGTCCCTTTGCTCAGGAAAGTGCAGGAGCTGAAACTGTTGCTGGTCGCTGCATCCTCTCTTAGTCCTTACTCTCCCCTGTGCACTTGTACAGGGTCCATCCACAATTTGGCTCTCTATTTGAATAGACAGTTGGGTAAGAGGGATGGTTACACGTGCCATGACTCAGCCTCCAATAGAGGAGGAAAATTTCTGCCAACACCACTCTGTTGTATACAGCTGTTAGAGCTTCATTTACGGGGGTTTCACTTAATCATTCCTGGTTACCCCAAGGTAAGTCATGTCTCCTGACAGTCATACAAATGTGCACCTTAATGATCAAAAGCTACTGAGGGTTTATATACATCTTTGGGAATGGGCTCAAATCGTGCTGGCTGGTTCAAGTTGTGGTGGTAACACAAGATGCCTTAGTTACCTCTTATTACAATTACCACATCTAAGTGCTCGGTCACCCTCTGCTCCTTGCCCTCAACCTCTTTCCTGGAATTCTGTGGTAAGTACTATAAATGGTACCACTGTTGGAATCAATAGCAACCAAAGAACACCTTGCATGACCTGCTAAAATAACTATTAATTTCACAATTGCTGCCATATGGCTGTATACCAGGAGTAAAACATGTTCAGTAGGTGTAGTCATAGGATTTCCATTGCCATAATCTGTAGGCATTACTCACAACATTAAAATTAGAAGTACATTATTTTTCTCAACCAGGGAGTGTATTACTCTGTATCCTTTGCCCATCAAGGGTAAGACTTTCACTTTAAACCAGGAGAACAGGAACCATCAGAAGCTAAACAGGATAAGAAAGGGGAAGAAAATACATATCCGGTCCTTTTACACTGTATGTACATAAGTTCTAGATGATCTTTTAGTCCCTTCTGGCCTTACACTCTGTGACTCAAAGTCACATTATAAAAGCATGGCTGCCATTCTGATGACAATTTCATAAGCAATTTGTTACAAATAAAAACCCCACTTTTTGTACCTAACAATGCAGTACAAGGAACTATGACTACATTTACCTTAGCTGGCTACAAAATCAAACCACTGATAATTACAGGTCGGGGTGGAGAAATTATGACTCCATCTCAGGTTCAGAATCAATTGTGAGAATAATATATCTAGATGTGTATTAGAAACATTAATTTGTGCTAGCAATGGTCATGCAGCTGTATAGTGGCCAGGTGCCTTCTTTCCTATCCATTTATTCATACAGAGCTGTTTAATTTCTTTGGATATACCCGTTTCTCTTTTTCCCACTGTGGTAATGTAAGGCCAGTGGTAAAACCAGTGACGAGTGCAAGGCCAGTGGTAGAACCAGTGGCATGCTGCGGGACTCCACATGACATGAGCCTCGCCCTGTGGAGGCCTGCCCAATATAGCGCATAGGGTTGTTTTGGCTGGGACAGTGGCAATGCCAGTGAGTCCCGCGAGCCGCACAGTTCTGCTGGCCACAAACCTTGCGAGAATGCGGGGAAGGCCAGGCCAGGTGCTGCAGCTGTTAATATGGCTTGTGGGCTGCAGTAGCCGTCACGGAACTGATGTGCAAGTGCCCCACGTCCTGTTGTCAGGAAGCAGGCACAGAGAATTCTGGATCCACTCCTCCAAACCCCTGCACATTTCAACCATGCAAAGCCCATTTGCAAAGGTTTTGAACAAGGGTTGAATATTTCACACTGTGAAAGTACTTTGGGGTGATAAGAACTATATACCATTAGGTGTAAGGCATTATTATTATTAATGGATAGGGACTTCTCCTGACATTTCATTCCCTTGAGCTACATCATTTCTAAATTTTGTCAAAGAGGAAATCTCACCAATACTTCTCATTTTTCATCTGTACTTAAATGACCACAACGTCGTGTCATATGTCAGCTGTTTTCTGCACCACTCTTGCTGATGCTGTAGAAGAATGCTCCTGTCAAAAACTTGCCTCCAGTCTGCAGTCTAGCGGCATGCAAAAATGCAGAAAGGATCTGATCTAAAGGAGTGTTTTTGAATAGGCAGAGCAAATGAATCTTGAGAATTCGAGATCAATACAGGCCTCTGGTGTAGTCATCAGGCAGGGCTTCAATACTGGTATTATATTTTACCCACCCATATCTACTCTTCAGAAAAAGGCAAAAGGGAAAACTTTTAAAACCAAAAGCCCAAGTCCCATTTTCAAAAGCAGTAGGCATTTGGGACCCTAGGGTTTTGATTACTTGGCAATAAACATCCTGCTGCAGCAAGAGTCAGAGCCTGGGTCGATTTACTCAGCCTTGTGCTATGGAGCTTTAAATAGCAGAGTAGACATTTGGGCTTGGGCTGGAGCCTGGGCTCTGAGTCCCTGTGAGGATGGTAAGTCTCAGAGCCCCAGGAGCCAGAGTTGACAGGCTCTGAAACTCGCTGCTACTCTTTTTGCAATGCAAACATACCCTAAGACCCATTGAGTCAAGTGCCTACGTCACTTTTCATAATAAAATGTAGGCTCCTAAATCACTTGTTTGCATCTGCAAATTTTATTCTTAGGCTTCTAAGGCCCAGATTTTTAAATGTATTTAGGTGCCTAAACTGTAATCAGTGGAAGTTAGATCCCAAATATCTTTAAAAATCTGATCCTTAAGTGCTCAAACTCAGTTTTGAAAATGGAACGTAGGGTCTTAAGACACTTAGATTCTTTTGAAAAAAAATTAATGCTTCAACTATCAGTGGAGGAAAACTCTGACAGCTGTGAAATGGGTACAATACATCACTACTTCAGAGTAGTGCTGTAAAGTTAAATTAATTAGCCCTGCAGAACAATCTGAGATCCTTCGATGAAAAAAATGTATACAAGTTGCAGAGCATCATTATTATCTCTGACACAATTTGGCCCTTGACAATTTATCAGGAGCACACCTTGAGCTTGCCACAATATATAAAGCATTTGGTTCCTCAGAAAACTGATTATAATGTGGGTGTTAGGTAAAGTACTTACCCTTCTCGCATTCAGTGATAATACTGTACTTTTTTCTCTACAAGGCAGCCTTCTGATATAATACAGTTAGGGCAACAGAGAAAAGGCAGATTAAGAATTGTTTTACATTCTGCGGTATAAAATTTCTAGTAATATTAGCATTTTGAGGAGGATTTATTTGGAGATTGAGGATTAATTCCCACGAAATCATCATACAAATTTCAAAATGTCAACTACTTTGATAGAGCTTATGATTTTATCATCTTATTTTGACAGGCAACTGTGTAAAACAACTTCTGTGTAGAAACAGCATAGAAATAAAGAAAGGTAGGATAAATAAAGACAGAATGATCCTCACAGGTTTCCTGATCAGCTGTCTTTTTATTCTGATTACTTGTAGGACAGAGCAGTAATAGACATTTTCCTTTGCACAAAATAATAAGAGCAGTACTTATCGCTTGTTGCCTATAGCTAGTGGCAAAAGGAAATTAGAAAAGTCCAATGAAGCTGAGTAGTAATTAATCATCATACAGTGGGGCCTGTCAAATCAGAGGGCTCCTTCCAGCTGATAATGCTACCCAGCACAATTGAGACTGATAGAAATTAGAATTCTTTTTCCTCTGGCAAAAAACAAAAAGACTAGAGTTAGCACAAATGGGGCCAACTGTTCACTTTAATGACTGCCTGACCCATTTATAGTTGATGTTTGCATCAAGTTTAACTCAAACCAAAATTGAAGAAACATCATTCACTC
Source organism: Chelonia mydas (assembly GCF_015237465.2). Classification (NCBI taxonomy): domain Eukaryota; kingdom Metazoa; phylum Chordata; order Testudines; family Cheloniidae; genus Chelonia; species Chelonia mydas. The sequence goes on along the minus strand of NC_051252.2, from coordinate 12,333,957 downwards.
CTCGAGGCAAAGAAAAATCATAACTATTGTCTTAAGTTGTTTTCTTTTAACGCAAATGTCTAAACCTGGGTTAGATGAGAAAAAAATTAAAGTTCACTTCTATTGATTAAGTTTGCTGTTTTCCCCGGTGAGAAGGCAAAAAACATTTACTGGGTCAGTAATAGAGCGTTTGCACTCCTTGAGATCAACTGAAATAAATATATTATGTTACGTGGGAACCAGAGAATGCTTTCTTTTTTGTAGAGAGAATAAAGGTGACCTCGACATTGTCAAGCGGGTCTTAGAGCGATGAGTGGAATTAGAGGCTGCAGATCTGATCTTGCTCCCATTGAAGCCAGTCGGAGTTTTGCCATGGACATTAATAGAAACAGTATCAGACCTTTGCTTCTTAAAGGGGCTCAGCTGACTTGGAGCCCTTTCAGCCACGAGAGATGCAGTATATCCCAAAAGTCTGCCTAAGTTGATTGTGCACAGCCCAACCTACTCTGGAGAAGGTCATCTGGCTGGGTAGAGATCAAAGAGTGTCAGCCACCTGCTGTGTCGGCAGGCAAGGAGAAATTGCTCAGGGAGAAGGAACTCATGTAAATAATGATCCCTCTCATCTCCAGGCAACCTCAGTTCCTTTCTCCGTCTTCTGCAAAGTCTCTGCAGGTTGTGGAAAGAGAACGGAAGCCAGGACCTTAGTACCTCTTTGGAAAAAACAAACCCAAACCCTAAACCTCTTACCTGTGATTGGGGTTGACAGTCCCGCTCATCACTAATCCCGTGGGAAGTTTGGGGAATTTCTTCACCCACCAAGAGGGGGTGAGGGTGAGTAAGGTGCAAAACCTACTGTTCTTGGCCAGGGCCTCCCAAGGAAGGTGTGTGCTGGGGATAGTTACGAGAAGGAAGTAGGCTCCTTCCTCCTTCACCCTTCCCATCACCATTGTGGAAAGTGGTCATTTTAATCTTCTCCTAGTCCACTCTCTTCTCTCCCACTGGACCGTCTGTCAATCAGCATATTTCTGGTCATATTCAACAGCTCCTTTAATTTTTTTCCATAGCTGAGTGCCTGTAATCCATGGAAGATCTGGTCACATATCCCAAGCCAATGAGGGTGGCAGTGCATATGCTTAGTACTTCCTCTAAAGTTATTTGTAAGTCCCATACTGCCATATGGTTGATTCACTGATAAATATTTTTGCGAAGTCATTAATTTTGAAATGCATGTGTTTCAAGGAAGTTGAATCAATCTGTCTCTCTCTCTCACAAACACACACACACGGGAAATGAGCTGGTCGCATGGCTAAAAGGAAGTATTCAGGCACATTAATGAAATATTACTGGAGTTGGTTGGAAATTTTAATGTCCCATTAAAAATGGATGACATTTTCAGTTAAATTTTTTTAATCAAACATTTTCTCTCTCTCTCTCTCTCTTTTTTTTTTTTTACTGCAGTTGATTAAAAAAACCTGAAATTTTTGAAATTTCGTCAAGGAGAGTGAACATTTTCAAATTTTGTCTTTTTTCTGAATTTTTTTTTAAAACTACACCTACATATTATTTACTATTTTACTTTGGTTCCACAGGAACAGTAATATGGTGGCACAGGTCCCTCACCAAAGGCTCTTAAGCAAAGTAAGCAGTCTTCTCATAGATCAGTAACTGGTTAAAAGATAGGAAATGAAGAGTAGGAATAAATAGTTTTCACAATGGACAAAGGTGAATTACAGGGGCCCCACGTATCTGTACTGGGATCTGTGCTGTTCAATATATTCATAAATGAGCTGGAAAAGTGGGTGAACAATGAGGTGGCAAAAATTGCAGACAATACTAAATTACTTAAGGTAATTAAGTCCAAAGTTGACTGTGAAGAGCTACAAAAGGATCTCACACAACTGAGAGACTGGGCAACAAAACGGCAAATGAAATTCAATTTTGATAAGTGCAAAGTAACGCACATTGGAAATTAGAATCTTAACTATACATACAAAATAATGGGGTAAATTAGCTGTTACCCCTCAGAAAGATCTTTGAGTTATTGTGATTAGCTCTCTGAAAAGATCGACTCAGTATGCAGCAGCAGTCAAAAAAAGCTAACAGAATGTTAGAAACCAATAAGAAAGGGATAGGTAATAAAACTGAAAATATAATGCCAATATATTAATCCATGGTACACCCACACCTTGAATACTGCATGCAGTTCTGGTTGCCCCATCTCAAAAATATATATTAGAACTGAAAAAAGTATAGAGAAGAGCAACAAAAATGATTAGGGGAATGGAACCATTTCCATATGAGCAGAGATTAAAAAGACTGGAACTTTTCAGTTTGGAAGAGACACACCTAAGGGAGAATATAATAGAGGTCTCTAAAATCATGAATGGTGTGGAGAAAGTGGATAGGAAAGTGTTATTTACCCCTTCACATGACACATGAATGAGGGGTCACCTGATGAAATGAACAGGCAGTCAACCTGTGGAATTTGTTGCCATGGGATTTTGTGAAGGCCAAAAGTGTAACTGGGTTCAAAAAATAATTACATAAGATAATGGAGAATAAGCCCATTGATGGCTATTAGCCAAGATGATCAGGACGCAAACCCATGCTTTAGGTGTCCCTAAACTTCCAACTGCCAGAAGTCGGATGACAGGAGATGGATCACCCCAAATTGTCTTGTTTCATTCATTCCCTCTTAAGCTTCTGGCACTGGCCATGGTCAGAGACAGGATATTGGGCTAGATGGACCATTGGTCTGACCCAGTAGGGCTCTTCTTATGTTCTTATTGGTACTGTATGTGTTTTAGGAGGCACAAAGGGAAATCAGGCACACAACTTCCGTTGAAAGTAAAGTAATAAATTATGGTAACTGTTCAGGTTACATGGGATGACAGTAATGGAAAACTAAAGAAATTGTATTGAATAAAACCTTTCCCTCTCATATTAGAATGTGTGTGATGTACATATGTCATTGGAGCCAAAAACAGAGGAATGTACCAAATGCTAATCTGCGTTGAATAAAACTCTTTCTGATGTAACATCTTAATACAGACTCAAATATATTCACGAAGGATCATTTTAAAAGCCAGCAAGTCAACATCATTAAATAAAAAACTAATGTGGTAGACTAGATGACAAGAATAATCAACTTAGTGAAAAATACAATATACAATTACATTTGGGCATGCTGCCACAAAAATAAAATTGTGATAAAATGACAAAAACCATCATGCTTTGTGAGAACTTCATGTTATAAAACCGTAAATTACATTAGAATAAAAATGGCCAAATAATTCTTGTGATAAGAGTTGTAAAAAATAAAGAATGGAAAAATGTATTAAGGTTAACTTTTGAGTAATAACCCCTAGATTTCTTCCTTTTCCTTATGGATGTAAGGGTTTCCATGCTGTTACCAAAAGTGTGCATGCATGGAGACTTCCGATATATTGTCGTTACGAACACAATGGCTCCATAAATCTGAACCTGCTATATCAATGTTGAGCAAGCTGAAGGGAACATAATATGTGCAGATAACAAAAGTAATGGGGAAAACACATCTTTTTCTTTTCATGTTAAGTACAGCATATGCAGATTCATTAGGAGATTTGCATGCTCCTGTACCTTCCTGCTAACATTAGAGTACGTGCTATTTACATATGTCATTGGAGCAAAAAACAGAGCAATGTACCAAATGCTAATTTGCATTGAATAAAACCTTTTATGATGTAACACTGTCAAGCATTCTGCTGATGTTTAATCATAACAAAAGGTTAGACATGACAGAGCAAAATGCGTAAGATTGAATCATAGCCAATCTTAGCCTGGTATGATCAATGATGCTTACTTTGATCAGTATAAACAAAATAAATCTCAGCAATTGAAATATTGCCACAACAAAAATGTTATCCTTTGAACACTGAAAATGAAACTGCAACTTAATACAAACACAAGATACCTTTGTTCAAGTAGCCTCAACAAATGCAAAAGCAATAATGGCGGTGCTGTATTTCTTCATTATGGCTGAGATTTACCACTCCGCCACCTGCATATAAATAGACTTTGTACAACGAACCACACACTGGGGGCCACTATCCACCCACAGCTTGTGAGTAGAGCGTGGAGCAACTCAGTTGCCTCTTTGTGACTAGTACTCTACAGAGTCAGAGCCACCTCCAGTACAGGGGTTTGTGGCCATTGAAATCATAGATTTATTGGCCTTGCATGCATAAAACTGTCAAAAAATTTCTGCTCCATATTTCTTTCTCAGTATTGCTTTGTATTTAATGAATAATGGCACTATTAATTCAATTATTTAACATTTTTTCTGGTATTTAACCAGTGCTCACCCCAATTCTCCCTTATACCATCCCTACATGACAGCCTATGAGCTCTTAGCACACAGCCTTCATATGCCACTGGGTCAAATACTATCGACTGTGTTATGCTGGAGGCCAGACCAGATGAACCTAATGGTACCTTCTGGCCTCAAAATACATGTGAGTGGCAGAATCCACTTGCACTCTCACTCTTCAGCCATACCATGCCACGCCACACCCAGACCCCAAGTGAATTTAAACCTGGGACAAAACAATGTTTAATCTGGAACAAGAAAATGGGCATTTATGAAAATGAGACGCTCACAAAAGCTGCAGTAACAAAAGCTTTCGTTCTCCACAGAGAACAATCCCTAGGGAAGAAAGTCCAAAGGTGCCAAGAAGAGTGAAGACAAAGCAAGAGCAAAGGCCAAGTTAAACTGGCATACTGCCACTCTCTGGAAATAAAAATATGCGAGCTTTATTTCTTTACGTTTTTATTTTGTTCATGATCTCCTGGATCATGGCAAAGCTCCTGTTGACTTCATTGGTACAGGACCAGGGCCCTGATGTGAAATTCACCCCTGTGCAAAAAGCTAGCACAAGGTCTGTCCATCACTGAAGTACTTATCAGTAAATAGAGCTTGACTCTCTGCACAGGGTTGAACTTCACCCTCTTTGAACAGGGAGATAGTAAATGTGTCTTTAAAAATAAAAATCTAGATCAAATTAGCTATTTTAGGTTTTATTATTATTTACACAATCTGAAAAATAACCAAAAATAGATTTTAATATACAAGTTGTCATATTACAATACACAGAATACGGACCCTGGACTTCAGGAAAGCAGACTTCGACTCCCTCAGGGAACTGATGGGTAGGATCCCCTGGGGGAATAACATGAGGGGGAAAGGAGTCCAGGAGAGCTGGCTGTATTTCAAAGAATCCCTATTGAGGTTACAGGGACAAACCATCCCGCTGTGTTGAAAGAATAGTAAATATGGCAGGCGACCAGCTTGGCTTAACAGTGAAATCCTTGCGGATCTTAAACATAAAAAAGAAGCTTACAAGATGTGGAAGATTGGACAAATGACCAGGGAAGAGTATAAAAATGTTGCTCGGGCATGTAGGAATGAAATCAGGAGGGCCAAATCGCACCTGGAGCTGCAGCTAGCAAGAGAGAGATGTTAAGAGTAACAAGAAGGGTTTATTCAGGTATGTTGGCAACAAGAAGAAAGCCAAGGAAAGTGTGGGCCCCTTATTGAATGAGGGAGGCAACCTAGTGACAGAGGATGTGGAAAAAGCTAATGTACTCAATGCTTTTTTTGCCTCTGTCTTCACAAACAAGGTCAGCTCCCAGACTGCTGCGCTGGGCAAAACAGCATGGGGAGTAGATGGCAAGCCCCTCTGTGGAGAAAGAAGTGGTTAGGGACTATTTAGAAAAGCTGGACGTGCACAAGTCCATGGGGCTGGATGCGTTGCATCCAAGAGTGCTAAAGGAGTTGGCGGCTGTGATTGCAGAGCCATTGGCCATTATCTTTGAAAACTCATGGCAATCGGGGGAAGTCCTGGACGACTGGAAAAAGGCTAATGTAGTGCCCATCTTTAAAAAAGGGAAGGAGGAGGATCCTGGGAACTACAGGCCAGTCAGCCTCACCTCAGTCCCCGGAAAAATCATGGAGCAGGTCCTCAAGGAATCAATCCTGAAGCACTTACACGAGAGGAAAGTGATCAGGAACAGTTAGCATGGATTCACCAAGAGGAGGTCATGCCTGACTAATCTAATCGCCTTCTATGATGAGATTACTGGTTCTGTGGATGAAGGGAAAGCAGTGGATGTATTGTTTCTTGACTTTAGCAAAGCTCTTGACACGGTCTCCCACAGTATTGTTGTCAGCAAGTTAAAGAAGTATGGGCTGGATGAATGCACTACAAGGTGGGAAGAAAGTTGGCTAGACTGTTGGGCTCAACGGGTAGTCATCAATGGCTCCATGTCTGGATGGCAGCCTGTATCAAGTGGAGTGCCCCAAGGGTCGGTCCTTGGGCCGGTTTTGTTCAATATCTTCATAAATGATCCGGAGGATGGTGTGGATTGCACTCTCAGCAAATTTGCTGATGATACTAAACTAGGAGGAGTGGCAGATACGGCGGCAGGTAGGGATAGGATACAGAGGGACCTAGACAAATTGGAGGATTGGGCCAGAAGAAATCTGATGAGGTTCAACAAGGATAAGTGCAGAGTCCTGCACTTAGGATGGAAGAATCCAATGCACCGCTACAGACTAGGGACCGAATGGCGAGGCAGCAGTTCTGCGGAAAAGCACCTAGGGGTGACAGTGGATGAGAAGCTGGATATGAGTCAACAGTGTGCCCTTGTTGCCAAGAAGGCCAATGGCATTTTGGGATGTATAAGTAGGGGCATAGCCAGCAGATCGAGGGAAGTGATCGTTACCCTCTATTCGACATTGGTGAGGTCTCATCTGGAGTACTGTGTTCAGTTTTGGGCCCCACACTACAAGACGGATGTGGAAAAATTGGAGAGAGTCCAGCGAAGGGCAACAAAAATGATTAGGGGTCTGGAACACATGACTTATGAGGAGAGGCTGAGGGAACTGGGATTGTTTAGTCTGCAGAAGAGAAGAATGAGGGGGGATTTGATAGCTGCTTTCAACTACCTGAGAGGTGGTTCCAAAGAGGATGGTTCTAGACTATTCTCAGTCTAGAAGATGACAGGACAAGGAGTAATGGTCTCAAGTTGCAGTGGGGGAGGTTTAGGTTGGATATTAGGAAAAACTTTTTCACTAGGAGGGTGGTGAAACACTGGAATGCGTTACCTAGGGAGGTGGCAGAATCTCCTTCCTTAGAAGTTTTTAAGGTCAGGCTTGACAAAGCCCTGGCTGGGATGATTTAATTGGGGATTGGTCCTACTTTGAGCAGGGGGTTGGACTAGATGACCTCCTGAGGTCCCTTCCAAGCCTGATATTCTATGATTCTATTAAAAATACACAGTGGAACATAAGATGCAGAAAAAGTCCTCCATTAAAAAGATGAGAGAGGTAGACCCCTGCTATTACTTATGAAATGCACAGATGTTAAAAAAAAGCAGAAAGGCACAAAATAATAACATCACAGAAGAAATCAATTTTTTTTTTATATTTTTATTTTTTATAAAAACTGCAATTGCAAGTCTCAGGAAAAATCATCATATTCAAACAGCCTGAGAATTTAAATCAGTATGCAAGAAGTTATTTAGGCCACCGGAAGATAAAACCATACATAAAACTTAAAATAAGCTCCCACCACCCCATCATTCTCTTCATCCCTTTGCTCCTACTAAGTTATAAGAAATCCAGCAAATCATTAAGGGTCTATGTCAGCAAAGCACTTACACACATGCTGAAGTCCCATTACCTGAAGCGAGTGTACTCACACATTTAAAATCAGGCATTTCCTTAAGTACTTTGCTGGATCCAGGCCTTGTAGTAAATTAGCACCAGTATTTGTGTATCATAAAAGCATGTAGCTCGCCTTCCAGATTTTGAACACAGAGGAAAGCACTTAGAAACCAAAACCACTTGATCCTAATGACACCTAAGATACAACTAAACCTACCAGAATTTTGCTACGGAAAAAAGTACAAAAAGAACTTCCCCCCCTCTCCTCCCCAAAAAGCTGCCTGACACCTGGGGAAATTCTATCTTTCTTAACATAAATTGCTGCTTTTCTCAGCATGATTTTTCCCATTGTCCTCCTCCCCTTCTCAATCTGCAAAAGTGGAATGCTTGAGAACCATACAAAGGGACTTCCATGGGATTAGCAGGAAGACGGGTGGATAGCAAGGTGCTAGCACTGGCTTCCACCTTAACAACCCAGCAGGGATATAGCTGCAGGCTTCCCTCTCGCCTCATGGACATAAAGTGAGGAGTTGGGGTCTTTATCTGACGCAGATGAGATTCTGTGTACATATAGCATGCACTCCCTTTCCCCAATAAATTTTGTTTTGAACTGTATGTTTTGTTAGCACTAAGTGATGTGGCAGACGGGCAAAGTTGTAGTAAAGGGAATGAATGGAAGCCAGTCTCACAAGCCTGTGTTTGCCCACCAGCTGCCAGGCCACCAGCTTGCATTCCTGAGTTCCACGTGTCATAGAAAATCAGGTCCCTCCTCAAACCGGACTCTTTTTCTCCAGTCCTACTCATCATACTACACTGTACCTTAGCGTTAGCTAGTTTATATTGCTAGAAAAAGACAGAACTAAAATAAAAATGAAATTTTCCTTTCGGAATCCATTTGATGGTGACGTTTGCAGCATCTGAAAGGATACATTTACACTGATTGGGTCTATCTGAATACTGCCTTTCCTTGAGCACATTGTTATCCAGTTCCCTTGAATGCAACATTTCATTTACATATAGATTGAACCATTCTAGGAAGCAATTTTACGCATTTTGTCTTAATATTTTTCTCATTAATATCACTCATAGGTTAAATTTCTTCAGTGGGTAAAGACACACCTGGATATCTGGCAAAATTTCTAGAGTTTATGTTTGCTTTGGAGGTATTTAATGAGAGAATAACAAATATCTTAAGAGGTGTGGAGGATTGGGCCCAGGACTGAACTCACACATCTGACTGAAAATTCTTATTAAATGGTGGAGTATTTTTTAAAACAGCACATGCTTCAACACCACTCCCTGTTAAACACTGAATCATGCAGGTTATTGGGTGATACATGTAAATGTGCTTGGGAAAAACAAAGCAAAGCAAAGCAAAGCAAAGCGCCTGCAAGAGAAAACTGCTCTTACAGGACTCAATTCTGCAAAATGCTGAGCACTGCAGCCCTGATCCAGCAAAGCACTTAAGCAAATGCTTAACTTCAAGCAGCTGAGTAGTGCTATCCGACTGTGCATGTGCTTAAGTGATTTGCCAGATTGGGGCAGACTGCTCAGCACCTTGCAGAATGGAGCCTGTGTTTTCTGTGTGTCTTATTTGGAGATTGGGTGTAGGATTCAAATTAGTGGGAGGATTAAGGGGGGGATGGAGGGGGAAAGCCCTCATGATAGCAGGGCCAGGCTAAGCAAACATTTCATGTACACACCAGAGAAAAGATGAAAGGAAAGCAGCTGCCCCTTCCATGGTCAGAAATTCTTATCTTCTGACCTAACGTTTGTTGGTTTGTGAAAGCATAAGTGGTCTGGATTGGCGGAAGGTTCAAAGCAATTTTTTTAATAGATAATGCAATCAAAAGTCAGTCTATCTGTTGAAATATTTAGAAGAACAAGATATCACTTTGACCTCCCTACACCTGCGACCTTTGTGAAAGACTTTAAGAAGTGCTTTATGCTTGTTTATGTTCTTTATCTTTAATGGGCTTCTGCATTTTTCAAAGATTAACATTTTGTGAAGTTCTTTGAGCAAGGAATACATTCTATAACTTTTAGTCAGCATTCCTATTTCGTCTGCAAGGGAGAAGGCATATACACAGGTATATTGTCAAAACATAAATCAATACAAAAGCCACTAGGTATCAGCGTGTTGCTGTACAGAAACTCCCAACTCCAGTCTGCGATCTACCTGTGACTGTCACAGATCAAAAGCATTAGGTAACGAATGAGCCCAAGTGACGTACCAGATGCAGAGTAAATTGTCAGACACTGGTAAAGACAGACTTTGCTAAAGGAAAATTTCAGTGTATTTGTTGTCGGTGGGTTTTGTTTTGTTTTAAACAAATTATATGTTTTGATAGGTAAATGTTCTTTTCAAATATGAATAATATAAAACAAAGGAAAAAGGAATGGATATATATTATTAAAGAAATACCAGTGGAAATGTCAACATTTTAGTGACAGTCCATGATTCTGAGATTTACCTATGGAGGTCAGCCATGTGCCTGTGAAAAATATGAGCTGAGATGAGTTTCTGTCATGTGGATTTTCTATAGGGTCCTGGACTCATGTGGTTATGGCACTGGACTGGGCTCTAGGAAACGAGCTCAGTTTCTGGCTCTGCCACTGACTTCCTGCGTGACCCTAGGCAAATCACTTAATCCCTCTGTGCCTGAGTTTCCCACCTGTAAAATGGGGATAATAATGCTTACGCTTTATTATGACATGGTGTAAGTGGATGAAGAGTGCAAAATATTAGTCTTATTAGTTCTAAAAATGTGCCCAACTCTCTTATTAACTGCTCATGTTGTTACTAATTGTGTATTCCATGTTTCCCTTTTATCCAGATCAGTTCTAAATGAATTGATTACACTATGTGCTACTTTCCATCTTAAATTTCAGTCCATGGTTCTTATTTCTAATTAATCGTTAGAGAGAACTGTTTGCTGGCACCAGCCCATTGCGTTCATTCTCACTTACCTGCCCACCTTTTCTAAGCTGTATGAAGGGAAGGTAGCTAATCTTTTTACACAATGCATTATCTGTTTGAAGGTCTGGATGTCATTTTGGTTGCCCTTCTGCTGCCCTTGTAAGTTCCTTGTCATTTAAAACAAGTAAGCAAGTGACAGCACTTCAGCGCATACACCAAGTTCGCCCCGGCACAAACAAGCACAATTTCCTCTCAGCCCATTTAGACCCTACCCCAAATGTAACTCCCACTGATGTTAAAAGGAACTGCTGTGTTTGCAAGCATGGAGAACAGAGCACAAGCATTCAAGGTAGCATCACCTGGTCATGGTGTGCATTTCCTTGTTCGCCTTTTGCACCATTCTTGGGCTGGATTCATCCCAGCTCTGACAGAGAGCCAGGTTCAAGTAGCCTGTGGCTCTGGTATCATGGGGTTGAGGCTTGGTTTGATGCATGACTCCAAGAGCCCTGCAGCAGCTGGAGAATAGCTGGGATGTAGGCCCACCCCAGCCATGCCGCTTTCTGCCCTCAGCATGCTCCTCTCCTGTATATCGTGACACCAGAGAAGGAGTAACTGCAGTGGAGGTCCCCTGCACTGGGGAGAGGGACAGTGCAGTTTTCTTTTTTGATGGTCCCTTCATGCCAGCTACATTGGCACAAAAGGGATGTAGGACAGGGATGACTTTCCCTGTCAGATCTGAGAGAGAAACAATAGGAGAAAAAAATCCTTTCAGGGATTTTTTTGTATGGCTATTATCATTTTGTGAATGTTAATGTGCTTGGTGCTAGGCAATGTTGCTGAAATTTTATTCATATATAATCTTGGGAATAGTCTACAGTGTTATAAGGTCTAATGTGGGACTTGATTATTCAGCTGTCACTGATGTCACATGAACACATGCTACTCAGCATAAGGGCTGAAGTGTCAGACCCCTAGTGAGTCATTTTACATATTTTTTCCTCTTTTCCCGAAGGCAGATTAAGCCATACAAGTATATATAGATTTATTAAACAGAGAGGGCTAAACTCTTCCCCAAACTTAGTATCCAATAGCCCCACTGAATCACTTATTGGGTTTGAACAGTGCAGAAGTCAGGACGGAACTTAACTGAAAACAAGAAGCTTGTCGAATTGCCCAACAGCCCCTTAAGGAAATTTTTTTAATTGCAACAATTACCTATCTCGAAACAAAGAGTTGGACCCCGCAGCAGCAGTTGGACCGAAACAGCTGTATTTCCCGTGGTGACATTGTATTCCCATGGTGTATTTCCCGTCAAGCTGAGAGTGTAGAAAAGGGGACTGGGGTGTAAGTAGGAAGATGGAGTTTGTGTTCAACATGGGTCACAGGGAAAAGTTAGAAAGTGACAGATTTATAGATTTAATGAAAAGAGACTATGAAACAATAACAAAAATATGGCAAATTAGACAGGTACATAGGGTTTTCTTTTTTTCTTTAGATTTAATAGAATGCTTGGACTAACATGATTCTTTTGTTAGATCAGGTAATATTTCTGAAAAACAGCATTACAAAAGGTTAAACATAGAACAGATGTAAGTTATAAAATACAAGCTGATCAAAGCTCAGATTTTGAGACAGATATGTTAGCAAATGATGATAAATCAGTCCCAGTAGAATTGTAAGAAGCAGACAAATGTAACTATGCAAGAGTGAAAGTCAAGAGTTGAAAATCGGGAAGGGGGTTGGGAAAAGAATGGACGTAAAGGTTGAAGTTAATTCTAGACAACGTTTGCAGAACATCAAGTAATCTTAGTGCACAGAAATGACAAACGATACCTGACAATATACAACTAATTCACCTTTAGAATAGTACTCAAATGCTTATGACTTTTTTTTAACATTCTTAACATTTTTCAGAGTAGCAGCCGCGTTAGTCTGTATTCGCAAAAAGAAAAGGAGGACTTGTGGCACCTTAGAGACTAACCAATTTATTTGAGCATAAGCTATTGACTCTCTTATACGGTGTACGACATGCTTTCTGTTCGGTTGTTCTCAAAAGATTTTAAAGTATGCCAAGACCTGAATTGTCATGATCAAATGTATAAGAAGGAACAGAAACTTTTGTGAACTGGGAAGCAGTTCAGGGCTGAAAACATTTTCATTTGCATTACTGAATTTTTCATGAAGAAAATATAAACTTGTTAATGCTTGTAAGTTAGGATAAAATCTATACAAAGTTTTTAGTGAGTCCTTTCAGAAAAAATTATGAGGGAAAAGAATTGACTCTCTGTAGGTAAATAAATAAAACATGGTGAGAAGTATACTATTTACCAAGATCTGAGTGAAACAGAAAACATTTAAAAGACCAAGAAAAAGGAGGTAATTGTTAGGACTGTCAGCAGGGGATCGCTGTGATAATTTGATCTGAACTCTGCTAACAAATCATTGCACCATTCCTTTTACTTTAGTATCTGTTTATGCTTCTACAAATTGAAACCCCACTGGCTATGCACTGCAGAACAGGGCTCAGCAGAATAACACATCAGCCTGCCGATTAGTTCAAGGTGGAGAAGGATTAGCTAGCCATCCCAAACCTACAGCCCTCCTCAATATTTTGTCTTTCCCTGCTGAGGTAAAAGGGTGCAGACATATGTAAGTAATAAACTAACAGGCTTCCATCTACTTGAGGTTGAGTGGAAGGAATGCAGAACAAAACTATAAAATAATAATAGACAAAGGGGTAGTGAAGACTGGGGGGAACTCAATACCACATCTGCTAAACTGGGCTGGGATGTAGCACCAGGATGCCCATAAGTTTTTAAAGATGTAACTATGCTTTTTTGTGATCTTGCAGCACACTGTTATGGCCTAGGCATGCCAACATTTAGAGCTGACATGAGATCAAAAGGCTGATAAATGAGAGGAAAGGGGATGTTTGACCTGCTAAACCATATTCTTCAAGAATTCAAGGCTTTTTAAAGCAATAAGAAAAGCAATAAATAACTGCATCTTGAATATATTGTGGCATTCTTTTCTGAGAAACATTAATAATCTCTACAGACATTATATATATTTTTATACATGTACACGAGTGCATATGTTTGTTTATTTAAGCAGAAACATTTTAAATGATAAAAAGCCCCTGAAAATTTCACTTCTGATGGAAGTTATTTTAACCCATTTTGGTGAGTGAATTTAATTTATGGCTTGCAGTTATTTCTAATAGAATATAACTCCAAGGCAACGGGAAGGCTGAGAAACTGAGCACCCAAAACCCAGGAAGTTCAGTAAGTTAAAATGGGCCTTTTTCCACATCCTATCTTTTTGCAATTAACCTAGGTTGAAATCCTGACCCCACTGAAGTCAATAGGAATTTTGCCACAGACATCAATGGGGACAGGATTTTACTCTTAATATCATTGACCCTGGTCCTACCAAGCCAATGAGACTCCAGAAAAGTGTCAGAGTCAGCCTGAGTGGATCCCTTTGCAGGCTTGGGGCTATAAGTAGCAATGACCTGATGCTAAAAATTAAGATCCCATATTTTAAAGTTTACATTTTGCAAGGAAAACAGCTGTAGAAAATGGAATGTGTGCTAGGCAGATGAGCCAACATTTCATGACTTTTAGAATTTCCTTACTTGTACGTGCTGGATTTTTCAGCCTCAATGTTGCACTAGATTTTTGCATTTAAGTTTCTTGTTTTGTTTTTGTTTTTTTTTAAAGATGTGACTTAACTCCTTAACACTTGCTCCTAAGTATTCAGGAGGACACACACAGATGGCGCACATCCCTTTAAGAGGTGCAGTATATTTCCTGCTCCTCATGCAGCCAGCCAGCTCTGCAGGTTGGCATAGGGTGGATGGGGAGCCTCTGCCTGCTCTGAGTCCACTCCCCATTTGATGTACTGTGCACCCCCCGAGGAGTAGTTCACTATCAGCAGTCCATGGGGGGAGGGATAGCTCAGTGGTTTGAGCAGTGGCCTGGTAAACCCAGGGTTGTGAGTTCAATCCTGGAGAGGGCCATTTAGGGATCTGGGGCAAAAATTGGGGATTGGTCCTGCTTTGATCAGGGGGTGGGACTATATGACCTCCTGAAGTCCCTTCCAGCCCTGATAGTCTATGATTCCTGTGGCATACTTCACTGAGAACTCTCTGCTTTTAATGATGTAAAGGGGGAAAAAATGGCGTCTACTCAGTATTGAAGAAGATCTCCCATCAAACTCAACTGTAGAGGTAGCTGAGTAAGGCATGAGGACTGCTGAATAGGGTCCAATGTCTTTAAAAATAATGGGACCTCAATTAAATTAACTCCAACGTGAAAGTGATGCTGTGCTCGGATACTTTAGGACGCCAGCAAAGAAGAAAGTTCTGAAAATATATTAGCGATGCAAAGCCTGGTCATACGGCACAATGGGGCAGTGTAACCGAGTGCTTGGTGGTTCCTCCCACCAGGGGTGAGGGAACCGGATCATGTCCGGTGAGCAACACTGGGTGGTCACAACCTGGGCCCCACTTCTACTCTACGTGTGGGGCGGGAGAACGGTGGTGGGGAAGGGCTCTGCCCTTTGTGGGCCTCCTTAAGTCTCTCCGGCTGTGAGATCAAAATGAAAGTCACAAACCGTCACGCATTTAGGGACACTCCCTCCCTGTGGTCCCAACAAAGGGCAGGGCTGTGTGCGGGGCAAGTCTATAGCACTGCCAATGATCCAGCCCCAGCACAATATGCTTGGAGAAATCCCGCTGGCTGGGGTCCCTGAGGCAGGCTCAGCCTGTCTTACCCTGGGAGTCAGCTTTGCTCTTCACCAGTGTTGGGGTGAAGGTTTCCGGCCTAGGAATTCCCTCAGCAGCTTTGGGAGTCGCTCCTGCAGCCTGCTCCTTCCCCTCTGCTGACTGCAGCTTCCTCCCTTCTGAAGGCCTCATGCATGATTGATGGGGCTGGAGGGGTGGGGCTAGCTCTGCCACCAGAGGGGCCTCTTCCTCCTCCCTGTGGGGCCTGTACACCCCATTACAGGCAGCTTATACAAATATTTTTGTTATAAAGAATTTTTTGGGTACACTCTCCTCTTCAAGCTCACATTAACTCTTATTAGGGTTAATGGAAGCTATTGATCCCCTCTGGAAAGAATATACCTGTAGTAGTAGTAGAGCGCAAATTGGATGTAAATTGCCACCTAGGTGTAACCCACGGATCAGTGTTACATGTCCCCCTTTGTGCCTGATTGACAGAGGATGTGAGTCTGTTTTGGCACCCAGCTACAGAGCCTGGCTCTTTAGCGCTAGCGGCAGATACTCATGATTTCAGCTCTGGAGCTCCCTGATTCAGTTCTCAGTGTGTCAGCCAAGAAGGCAGGGAAAGAAAGCTAGTGAGATGTGAAAAAGGATAAAGCAAAGCAGACATGTGACGATAAGCTCAGACTCAATGTACAGAAGTGGGCAAAACAGTACTGTACCCAACTCCAAGCAGAGGACGCCAGACGGGATAGGAGTCTCCATCGGCGACAGATCTGAGTAAATCTGCATCTTCTTGTCAGATGCACAAAACTAGTTGCTGAAAAAGCATAGAGAACTTCTACGAGTGGTAGCCACTGTTACTTCCACACCCACTGGAGATAGATCAAAGCATTTCAGTAGAAAACATTGCAAGATCCTAGAAATTATGTCACAGTGCCTCAACGTTTTTCATCAAACAGTGCTGCAAAGTCATCCTGAAATTGAAGCCACAAAGACAGCTTTTGATGTAGGATAGTACAACAGTGAGCTTGTTGCACTGACTACCATTGTCAACTTTGTTCCATGGAAAGAAGATATCACTGACTTCAAACTGGTGGAATATGTTCTGTATTAATAAGTATGTCTTAAAGGTCTGCCCTGTATTATTATTCCATGAAAATTCTATTGCTGTTTTTAATGTACACTCAGGGGCCAGGTCAGCAGAAAATATCAATGACTTTCTGTTCCACACACACCCAGGAAGGTCACAGAGACCTAGGCAAAAGGGAATCTGCCAAACAATAAAACAAAAATCTCTGTACACTAGAGTAGCATGGGGGAAAAGAATTGTCAGGTAAAATAGTGCTCCAGCTAGTACGCTCTGCAACTGTGACTCCACATGGGGCTACTGTTTCATCTTACAGCTATATAAAATAAGAACTGGGTAAGCTCCAATTGCCAAAGGCCTGAGTGCCACGTCTGGGTCAGTCCTGCATTAATACCCTCCCTATCGTTGTTTAGATTGTGTCAAGAAGGGAGCAGAAATGTTTTATCAGACAGGCTCCTCTATTCTCCAGACAGAGATGTTGTCTTTACCTGTATGGACCATTGATATCTCACTCTGAGTAGAGAACTGGCCCCAACTCGCTCCATACCATAACAACAGGATGTCAATGTTAGGAGATACATGTACAGGACAACCTTGCCTGTTTGCATAGCCAATTACTACAGATTGTATAGCAATCTGATTGGTGGGCTCCATGACTAGTCTGAGAGAGATACAGTATGTAGTGGCCATGGAATGCCTACCGTAATGTGAGACCACTAATGAAGGAGCAGCCCTTTTCGAAACCCATCCAGGGAGACCCATGGAGCTCTGTGGGCTACCTTTTGCTTTCTAGGATCAATCATTATTTGACAAGGGCAGCAAATAAACAAGTGCTTGGTGAAAAAGACCTGGGTTCTACTCCCAGGAGCTTACAATCTAAGGTCCTCATCTTGCAACTGAATCATTGCAGTCAGACCCTTCAGCCTAGCCAGAACTTCCCACCTGTGGAGAGTTGATTGAAGGGCAGGGCATAACGAGAGGGATGAAACAAAACGCACTGGAGTCCCAGCGGGAGGTTACATCATAAAGTCCGTCTATCTTTGTAAATATAGTGTTAAGTGACAGCCCTTTTATTGATGTGGGCTAATGCTGATGGGCTTTATGGCAAGAACTTTGAGGAGCCATTTGAAAGAGAAGAAGGTGGGTGCCTGGGGCACTGGGATAGGAAGGCAGTTTGAGGTGGAAGCAGTTGTGAAGATGAAAGTGGGATTCGTGAAAAGGAAGGTAAGGCAAGATTCACTGGGGTTGTGAAGGGGATGGGGTAGCAGTGATAAAAATTAAGAGCAGAGTCCATTGAAGTCAGTAGGACTGAACATAGGTGCAGGGATGTTCCTGAGCAGATCTGCGGATTAGGACTTCATGGTGTAAATTACTATGAAGATCTTCTGATGCTAATACAAGGTAATAAGCCAATCCGTGGTAGCAAATATAGCAGTGGGAGAGTTACTGAAGCACAAAGTGCATTCAAAACTGGGAAAAGTCAGAAATATCTACTAAAATATTATAATAAAAATATCTGGTATAAATATTAACTAAATATCAATGAAAGATTAAATATCAGCTGAATTTAAAACATCAAATTTGAAAAAAAAAATTTTTTTGCTCCTGGGCTGAAATCTTAATATTTTCATATTTTTAAATTCATTCTGAAAAGACAGATCATTCACTGTAATGGGGTCAGGAGGCACAGTTATCAAATAACTAAAATGTCACTGCTAAAGACATTTTTATTTACTTTCCAGTTTGCGTCTTTCTGGGGCCTATTTATTATTATAAGGGTGATTGTTGTATTGGGAGGTTTTTTTAAGCTGGTGTGTTTATCTGTTTTATGTTGTTCGCATTCAATTTCTTGTTGTTAGCAATGTTTCTTCATTAGGAACAAAGAGGCCTTCAGATTTGAGCACTGTACAAATAAAAGTATATTGGCTTTACTACTATGTTGTTCTTGGAAACAACCTGTAAATCAAAGTGCTGAGATGTAAAAAAAGGGAAAATAGGTGCTGTGGAGGGTTTTCCCCTACGATAAGAATACAACCATAAAATTGACCATGTCTATTCTCTTTCCCAACTAGAGCACCCACAATGCGACAGACAGAACGTTTACTCCAACTGCTCGCTGGGATGGATGACTTTGTTCTGGACCTATTAGAATATCCATAAAATTAACACTGACACCATGTTGCTTGGTAAACAAACACAGCTTGATTGATGAAGACAAACTGCAGAAATTCCCACAAAGATTTCACTGTCAAAAAGGCCTCTATACATTTTAGCAGCAGTTAGCTATCACTTCCAACCCACTTGTCAAAAGCAGCCAAGTAATTTAACAAATGTGTTTTAATGCAATCATAAGTGACTTGATTGCATTAAAATCCAGTTACTGTACAACAGAATTTCTGTATTTCATTGAAATACAGAACAGAGTTTAATTGATGTGGAAACATACAGATTCTGTTTAATATCCTCATAATCCCGCCAATTTTGCTAATAAGATTACAGTTTAAAAAGCAGACTGTAATGTTTACACATAAAAAATGCAAACACTATTGTAACAGTCCCTCTTACACGATAGCCTCGATCCAGAGAAACACGTAAGCACTTGATTAACTTTAAGCATGTGAATAGTCCCATTGACTTCAATGGGATACTTACGTGCTTAAAGCTATGTAGGTGCTTACATGCTTTGCTGGATTGAGGCCTGTTTCCCTAGCTGCAATAATATACATCTGAATGGATAAATTATTATTATATTTAAAAAAACAGCAACAAAACTAAAAACTAAATGACTGGAACTGTTAGCACATACACTTGATCCCATGTGAATGATTCAAAATGTGTGTGTATTTGATATGTCCCAATTTAGCCATTATATTTTCAAGTAGCATGTGCCTCTCACTACCGTTTTAAACTGGTGTACAGTTCCTGTTACCACTAACCACGCCTGAGTTTTCAGTCACAAGGTCAAAAGTACAAATGTGGGGAACCCCTCATTAGAGCTGTTGCCCTGATATGCATCAAAATCTCAGTGGATAGACACTGAATACTGTTGGGCTAGAAGACCAATCTCTGGAAAAATGATTTGCCGCAGCAAGTTTCCACCAGAGACTGTGTGTGTGTCTGTCACAGGAATGGTAGAAGGAAACTATACAAAGGAAATGAAATGAGAAATTAAAATATCAAAGCATGAGAGAAATGGGATTTAATGGAGCCTTTTTTACATTTCACCTTTTGGATATTAACTGACAATATTTAGATTTCCTTCCCTCCCCCCCCCCATCCTCTCCCGCATCAGCTAGGACTCTTTTTGAGCCTTAATTTTCATTTGGTTTTTATCTCTGTCACACCTTCTGCCTTTATAAACTCTTCTTTTGGTCCTACACTAAGAACACTGAGACGACTTTCTTTTTTTCCCTTATTCATCTTTCCAATACCCATTCAAGTATATGGATTCATGAATCTTGAAGGAGAGGAAAGCAAAGACTTTGCATTTCATAAATGTGAATAGTAATCAAAAGTGGCTTTGGGATGAAAATCTGTCTGAACTGTGAAGACTAAAGCAAGGATCAAAATAATCTGAGGTCCAAACATCATGCGAATCTGGGGTGGAGACTAGGTGGAGAAGAGTGCTGACTCTACAAGATAATATCCTCCCTTTCCTGACCCTATCTCTACAAGTTGGGAAGGGTTTGAGATGGTAAGAGCCAGAATCTCCACCAACACCCTTCTCAAACCTCATGTAATTCCCCAGGGTAAGAATGTTGACTTTGCCACATGAGTTCCCACTCCAATAAAAGAACTCTCCCCACTAAGTTTTCGTGTGTGCCAGAAATGGATTTTGAAAGCAGACCTGTGAAATTATTGGGACCTTCAATATTTAATATAACTAACATTTTCAAAGGCCTGAAAACCATGTGATTAGAATTAGGTAAAAAAGTCATGATTTTTTTTCCCCACCAACTTTGCCCTGCCATGGTAAATCAGACCTAGTGTCTTTTCCTTTAGAACTAAAAAAAAAAATATAATATACTTATAAAATTAAACACTGAAATACTTTTCAGATAACCCCAACTGACATTCCTCCTGATAATGCAGTCTAGTTTTCTCCATGTTAGGAAATTATATTTGAATGTGTTTTCCCATAATAAGGATGATAAATAGTGGAATTGTGAATTATATCACAAGGTCACTATTTTCATGAGCATTTTACGAAGAGATCATGTTTCATAGGGGGAAAGCACACAACATTGTTTGAGCTATTACATATCATTAACAGCTCAGAGAAGTCTCAAGACAATAATTGTTCCTTTGCTTGTTTTATTGAACAATAAAGAATTGTTAATGAAAATTGTGTTTAAAAATATCCTATAAATCCTGTTTGAACAAAGGAAAACACCAGGCAATTTGTCATAAAGATGTGTTTTCTGGTCATCTTGGGTTAAAAATCTTGTAGAAAACAGAATGACTTTTAACATTTAGGACAATGTCAGATAGTTAATGTCTGAGAAGAATGGTAATGCGTTCCCAGCAGGTTTGATTTGTTAGCGAGTACTTTAGATCAGCAGACACAATTCATTTATGTTTGGTAAGGTAAACTAATTATTATCTGCAGAAGGAAAGCAAGGACTCTCTTCATGTGATAAATCAGCAGAATATAGCATGATAAAAAGCAAGATTAATCTACATAAAATTTCAATTAATGACAAACTTATGTTTTATTGTTTTATTTTTTAATTGTCATTGTCCCTCTCCAGCTAACACAGCTTTCCTCAGGAGACTGCAGAATTATATTTGCCTGAAAGCTTATTCTTTAAATAAAAAATGTCTGTTTGTAGAATGTCTGTTAGATCCTTCCTTCATCCCACTGTAATATTTTCGGTCTCATGGGCAATACATTTTAATTTGCTGTAATTTTTCTTGAAGTTTTTCACTTAGCATGTCAATATACACTTTAAAAAAAAAAGAGAGAGTCTCTGTTTTTTAATAAATAAACTTGAATGTGATAAAATGAAAAACAAATTAGTCAACTAGTAAGGTCTTTATCGAGCATTCTTTCCAATGGTCTTAAAAGTCCATTGCTTCATTTTAATTTGGTGTTCATATCTCCAGTCTTTAAGTAGTAAGAAAGGCAAACCAAGCTCTCTGTTAAGTAGTATAAAATAAACAAGCCCAATTGCTAACACTACCTACTGACCCAAGAAGTAGGACAATGAGCATGAGAATGCAATCCAAGCTTCTCATTCAACAGTGCAAATCTCATCTGGTCACTGCTAGGATCTAAATTCTAGACTCAGGATAAAATATAGAATACTGGCTTTATTGAAGTCAATGGAAAAACTTCAATTGGATTCAATGGGATCAGGATTTCACCCCTCCATTAAAAAACTGAAGCTAACATGTTTGAGCCTGTATACCTCAATTAGGCTCCTAAATCTACATAAATAAAGGTGGCATGATTTTTAGAAGTGCTGAGTATCCACCAAATCTTGATGCAAACAAAGTAGGTATCAGATTATGAACATATCAACGGAAACTTTCTCTCTTCTGACCAATATGGTAGCCAGTCTACCAGCAATCTGCAAAGCACCAGAGAAGCGTCAAGGCCACTAATGAAAGGAGAAGGAAATTAACCCAGATAAAAAGTGATAAAGTCATGCATAGGAATCCATGCATAACCCTGGGTCACTTACTGGAGAGTCTGCTAAAATTATAATATAACTATTGTATTTAAGATAGGTAAAGCTCCTGCAGGAGAAATCTGGTCTGTTGCCACATGTAGGTCATTACAGAACTGATTGGGTCAGTTAAAGTGCTGGACGAAAGACCAAATATAGACAGTACAATTTTCTATGGGGTCTTCAATAGAAAATGAACCTGAAACTGCATAATGACTTCAGTGACAGCCTTCTACAAAAAGGAAAGGTAAATTGGATAAAAGCTGAAGAGATTCTCTCTAGGCTTCTTCGATTGTCATCACTGCCTCTGCTTTCAAATAAAGCAGGTGCAGCTGGGTGAATACTGCAAAAAAGTCACATGATTATTTTGACAAAATCTGAATCAAATGTATTTCAATGTTCTTCACAACATCATTTGCTAGTTTTCTCCAGACATCTGTGCAAGCGATTACACGCTTATGAAGGTTTCATAGGTGATGTGAGATTCTGCTCATGTGAAAAGTGCTCACAGAAGTAGTCACCCTAGAATGTTTGGCAGAAGAAAGAAGCAATACCATATGACTTTTAGATGAGCAACCACGAAGTTTGAAAATTGAATCTAGAATACCCAATACATGAAGGAACACTCACTACAAACAGTTCAAAAATAATCCATCAGCTGAAAGTATATTAACCAAGCAATTTAGAATGAGCAAGTTCATGAAAAGAACAGCCTGTTTTCAGACAATTCATAAACGTGGGAAGGGCTAAATTTACGGAAAAAATAGTGACTTGTTCTTTCAGTTCTGCTCATGTGGGAGAAGAGTTAGTTGAAAAATGTCCACAAATTTGTCATCTTCAAAATTTTGAATGGTAAAAAAATCAGTATTTTGAAAACTGTCAACCATTTTTCCATACAAATGAGATAAATCAGCAATACCACTGACAAAATAATCTAATCTATCCCTTAATTTGATAATCTAAAAGAGAAAACCATCTCTCAATGTGTTTCCAAGTGCTTGGGAGGAAAAGCAAACTAGAAGGCATGCATAATCCAGACTGGTGCCCAAAAGTGTGTTTCTAAAAAGGAGAACTATGTACAGAATGATATGGAGCCAATGAAGCTCCTACTTTGTTACTGTCTCTTCTACTCCTACAGCAGCGTAGTGAGATATACAATATGGCTCTATAGGTCAGTCCCTACTCCTACTCCGTAGTCACGCAATTTCATCAGTCTGCTGAAATGCCCTGATGCTAATGGGTGTCTGGCTAAGAGGAAAACCACTCACAGCATATGTAGAACAGACTCTGAGAAGTTCTTACACATTAAAAAAATGCTAATATTTAGCAAGGGTTTAAAAGACTGACTCCAACTTCACACTTCTCTTTCTAGTCCAAAATATCCCTTTCAAATGATGCGTAAACAGTAGTTTTTCGGATAAGGATGACTGTTAAATCTGCATGCGCAAGTGTTGAACAATGCCTGCTTATGCAATCAAGGCTAACCATGGCAAGGGCATAAATCTTGCAAATATTCCTGTAGACCAGAATATGACACGCTAACTGCATTTAACAGAAAAAGCTAGTAAAAACAGTTTATTTTTAAAGTATTTTTAAACAATCAGTTTTTATTCATTTTCATGTATGTCCTCTATTTTACCTTATTTTTTTAAAATCATCATTAGATTGCAATACTTGTTATGTACCCTATTGGTTGCAGGATGGCTTTAAGGCTGCCATGAACTTATCTCTAGTAATACTTTGTCAATGACAGTCGTAATGCAGTAATGCATGGACTGGATCAAAGGTGAAAAGCTCTGCTTCCCATCCTTCATCTTTTTCACCCGCTAAGTACCCCTAATACAGACCTAATTATACTAAGCTTGGAACCTTGGCAATATGGTTTGAATAAGATTCTACAATACCGAAGAACAGGCTTTCAAGTGCCCAGACGACATTCACAAGCACATAAATGCACTAAATCACTAGCTCTCTCCCATAGTAAAAAGTACACTTTGTTCCTTTCTCCCAACTAGACAGGTTCAATCTTGCCTTCCTTAATGATGCTCCTAATGCAATCTGCAAAACACTATAAAATACTCATCCCAAGTGCATACCTAACAATAGGAACATACATCTTTACAAAAAAATGTTTGATATTATATTGAACACTGATCTCCCTCTCAGTTTGCTAACTATGGAACAGCAATTTGCTCATATCAGAAACAAAGCAAATTCTGTAGCCAAAATGTATCCATTTTCTGACCCTCAACAAGGTGGAAAACAGTGGTTTAAAAACACATCTAACAGCTTGCTTCTGTTACATTAGGTCATGTCACGTTGTTCCTGCTGTGTTTTATTACACAAATATAAAATTAACAACAGAGCTATAATGATTTCCTAAACTGGTTCCAACACAAATTTTCAATTTGAGGTCAGATGTATTGCCTAATAAAATTTTACACCACCAGTCAAATACTGGTAGTTAGTTCCCTAGATATACAACTCTTCATTCAGCAGAATTAGTTTTAATACTGTTGTTCACAACATAAAATGAAAATAAATATTATTATAGCTTTATACAAAGTGTTCAGATAGTAATTTCCATGCGATATGGTGTTCAGTTACTTTTAATTTCAGATAACACTATTAAATATATTTACATTTGTACTAAAAAATACACTAACATTCCGAGTTCTTGATCCGATCCTCATAAATTGTCACTTTCACACCATTTAGTAAATACATGTTAGTATTATATGCTTATGGAATGTCAGACCTATATAACAGACTACTACGCTTTTTGACTTAGATACTTTTCCTCTTTACAATGAAGGATGTGAGCTTTATGCAATTAAATAGATTTTGAGCACCTCCATAAATTAAAAATTGAGGGATATAATTTCACACTGATAGAATAGCATTTCTAAGTGCTATGTGCAAAACATCAGCAAAAGCTATTATTCTGCAACAGTCATTTGCCACAGTGTAGCGTGGATTTTATAGTACAATCTGAAGTTCTGGTATATTTTAGGTTTCTGTCAGAAACCACTGACGTGAGGTCAGACAGTTGAAATTGTACTAAGAACATCAATAGAAATATTTCCATGAACATGCATCTCATAGAACAAGGGTAATTTAATATTTAAATGTATCTGGAAAGTATTAGTTTGAAGAAGTCCATTCACAATTTGTGATTGTAAGCAGGTCTGTCATATTGGACAACCAAATTCTTACACTAAGATAGGTCTTAGATATTTCTGGTGTCTAGGTAATATCTCGAAATGAAGACCAACACAGAAAACAGGTATGCAAGCTCTGTAATAAAGGATTCAACTACACCAAGCCTTTCATGAATGAAAGTAGGTTTAAAATAAAGCAAGTTGTATCATTAAAAAAGTAAGACTATGTTTAAAATGTGCTTGCATGCATGAATTGTTTTGTGGTATTTTTAATAGCATATGTGGGCCAAAATGTACCGCCCTTATTCACAACGAATAGTTCTTTACTCTGAGTAGTCCCATTCATTTGAAAGGGATTGCTCAACGAGTGAGGTACTACACAACATGAGTAACAGTATCTGAGTCTGGGTCATAATGATTCATAGAGAAATAAACATGTTGCCCAAGTTTATCTGTCTATCTTAAGGCCTCTAATTCCAGTCCCATCAGAATCACCTTTTCTCATGCTGAAAGAAAGACCTTCAAGCAGGCAAGTTTGCTTCTTCTATCTATTCTGGCTCAGTTTCTCTTTCCTGGAACAGTTCACTGTTCTCTACAACTGTCTGCCAGATTTGGAAGTCTTAGAGCCCTGCCCCTCAGACATCTCTGTTAACTGCCTAAACAGAGTTCCTGCACTGGCACCTGTAGGCCTCAAAAAACTCAGACAATTTAGAATACAGGAAGGAAAGTGTTATAGTCCATAGACCTACAAGGAGCTGCAAAAAGTGCAGAAAAAGAATCAAAGTCACTTGACAATCCTTGCATTCCTCATCACAGGGGGGAGAAAACCTGGGATATAAGCAGAAAGTGTTATACACCACAGCCCTAAAATACCTTGGCAACATGTTCCCTTGAGTGAGGCTGGCTGGGACCCTGGCATCCAGCCAAGTGCAACCCCATGTACTGGAATCTTGTTAACAGTGGACTGGCTGGTGAGAGCCATTGGATCTCTTCCAAGCACTCCTGGTAAACACATCCCAGAGAGCGCAGAAATGTATTTGACATTTATAGAAGGCTTTTCATCATAATGGATCCCAAAGAGCTTAAAAGTCCAAATTATACATGCACCCCTCCCCCACACTGTGACACTCTGGGTTTCACCCAGCCCAGTCAGGGGTTCAGTCAACATCGGCCTTGCAACTCTGGGTGCCTTAAATGCCATGCTGCTGTGGCACAGCCCTGATACCAGCTAGCACACCAACATGCAGGTCATCCAGTGGCTTCCACTGCCCCGTTTCTCATTTCAGGAGGGCCTCAACAACCCTTCCTGCCTGGAGTTCTCCCTCCAGACGTTCCTCTGCCATGCTCAGCCATTCTCCCTGTAACACCCACAAAACCATATCAATTTGCTGCTCTTTAAAGAGACCGCACATAGCAGCATATTAACTTAACGGGGTTGACAAATCCTCCCTTTCAATCAAAGGACAGATCTGATTTATGGAAAAAGTAAAACAAGTTTGTTAACAAAGGTTTAAGTGGACCAAATATACTGAATAAGCACAGAAATGGATACAACAAACAAAATTAAAAATACACGTCTCAGATTAAAACTCAGTGTAGCAAACTAGAGAGTCTTTTGTTCAAAGACATTTTTCTCACTGAAGTTATTCTTCCAGCATGGCTGGTCTGTTGTTTATCCAGGACCCAAAACATGGAGCTCAAATCTGGTTTCTTTGACTCCTCAGATGAAGGATAACTATGGGGTTTTCTCCCCTTCTTTTTATAGTCCAGTAAACCTTTGAAATGTATTCTTTGAAAAGTAAACCCAGATAAAATCTCTCTCTCCTTCTGGGGTGTAGACACCATATTGTCTTCTCCCCCACTTGTTAGCTTTGTTTACCTTATATGCAAATGTACCTTCATTGTCTCTGCTTGGTGAACAAGCTGGTCAGACAGGCAGATACAGATTCCTTTGTTTTTGGCAGACTGGTCTTATGCATTGCTTGCTAAGCATATTTTAAGAAAATAATTCTAGCACATATTTATAATTCTTTGTATACACCCCATATATATACCACACAAGGATTTTCAGCACCAGCGCATTACCAGTTTATTTAGGATATACATATATACCACCTTTTAGATACAGATTAGGACAATAGCGTGTTGGGTGTAGTGAGCACATCAAGAGTTGCTGACACAGAGCAGTAAACCAGCAATGGGCCTTTGTCACACTCACTAAATGCAATTTCTTCTGGGGTAGAGGGTATCCACCAAATAGGAACAGCATACTGTACAGCTATGAGGGAAAGGATCTAAAATCCCCCTCCACAGTAAATTATATGGTACTCATTTTCCATTATCTACTTCAAAAGGATCAAGAGCTGCAACAATCCTGCTGAAATTTATATCTTGGTTCCAGGTAGTCTACTCTTTCAAAGCTGGCACTCAAGCCACCAAGCTATTTCCCACTGTAATGCAGTGAATGTTTATCCATCAGCACAGTTGGTTTGCATATTGTGGTTTCTATCACAGATCGAGCTGGCCATACATTGTAGTAAATGGCTGGAAACGGTGCAGATCACTATGCAAGTTAATATTGGTAGTCACCACTTTATTCAACATGTTGCAACATTACAAAGGTTAGTGTTAACCATGCAATAATCACAACTCAAATAACAGCAGGATGCGTGAGGTATATCACTGTGCTTATAGTTCTTGGAAATGTGATGGTCAGGAAAACTCTTCCTTCATATTTAACAGTAACTTTCTACCTGCTGATTTCATCACGTCTGACACAAGTTACTAAAGCGTGGGGAAAGGTTAGAAATGTGGAACACTGGAGTGAGATTCAACCGAGAAAACGACAATGTTATCAAAGTATTCAATACTGGTTCTTGTCCTGTGGTCAAAAAGAATATTAACCATGAAAAATAGCAGATTTCTCATTCTGGAACATGCAGGGGAGGGGGCAGAAGAGGCAAAATAGCTTGCTTCGGTATCATTGTCCGTGTTCGGGGTAACAACCAAAAACACCCCCAAACAATCTAGGGTTTTTTCTATCCACCATTTCACTGAATGCCCAACCGCTATAAGTTACATCAATTTCAAATCAATGTACAAACTTTGTGTAACTTACACCACTGTTGAATTTGGCCCTATGACTTCCACAGCTCTCTTTTACTGTGTGGTCAAAAGTATGAAGAATCCATGCATCCAAACATACAACAAACTGCAATCAGTGGTCTGAAAACAAAAACTTTGCATACAGCACAACAATAGAGGATGTTAAATCTGAGAAAGTCAATTTTTAATAGTTTTTACTGGTCCTAGACATGTCCTATTGTAGGTAGTGCAACTAACATTCATGCAACTAAGCATCCATTGCATTAATGCAACATTAGTTAGCAAGTATGTTTATAATAAATGTGGATTAATACACCTAAATACATAAAATAGTAATGTGAAAAAATATACAATTGTAGGTCTTGCATTTGTAAAACAAATTTAAATGCACAGTATTTGTGCATGTGTGTATATATACACACGTTATGGATGTATATACACAGTACATATACATACATGCTGTGTGTCCATTTGTATAGAGAGAGATGTAATTCTATGACCTGTGTTATGTAGGAGGTCAGACTAGATAATCATAATGGTGTCTTCTGATCTGAAAAATCTATTATACACAAACAGTTATTGGAATAAGAACAACAAATTGTATTCTAATTGCTTTCAGAATATAGTCCATTGAAGACATCAGGTTACAAAGAGCTCATGCACATTTTTCTAGCAATTACAATATTTCTTTTAAGGTGAAGAGTCTTATACACACATCATCCCTCATATCCACAACCACGGTTTTGTGCTGAGTTTCTGTAAGGGCTGAGTCCTGTGAGATCAGCTCATGTGGAGATTAGGTTATACTATTAGAGATTAGCGTTGTTCCCCCCAACATAAGAGACGCTTTTGAGGTTTTGTTATTTAACTTGCCCCTCAGGCCTGGGGATAATGCCATTAGAGCCATTTTACAGGCAGCAGGATCCTATAAATGAGGCACTGATTTAAATAGCATCATGCAGAGTTGGTGTCAAAGTTCTCAGCTATTTACAGGTGACATTATCTGAAGTACAGCCAAGCAAGGATCATGTGCAGATTTAGTTTGATTGTCCACTGTGCATCAGAAACCACATTCTGCTCTTGATTTCCTTCTTAAATATCTCACTTCAATTAAACATCTTCTAAAACTGCGCAGTAATAGTATCAATGACTGAAAAAGATCAGAGCTTGGTACTCCTTGGACACCGGGTCGAGCAAACATGTTGGACCTATTTTTTTCAGAACTAGTCTGCCTATCCCTAATAAACATCATCTGTAGAAGAAGGGGAAGAAAGATCTGACAATAGCAGCCCTCGACTGACAGGTCTAAATAATCATTGTTTAATTAATCAAGATCTGACATTACTATCTATAATAACAAGACGTGGTATGAGTAGCTTAATGAATGAGTTAGATCCTTAACTCTACATTTCTTGAAGCCTATTTGAGACAGACACTGTTTTCAGGAGTGAGCTTGCATCATGTGCAATGCTCATTTATCTTGGCATGTGAAGAAAAAAATGCTGTATTTTCAAAGCCTGAAGTAATTATACATTAAGAGCCCAATGCTGCAAACACCTGAGAAGCTTTATACATGTGAGTAGTCCTGCTTAGCTCAGTGAAACTACTCACATATGTAAAGTGACTCATATAAATGACTGCAGGATCAGGTCCTAAGTTTTGAAAACAGCACTATATGCTTGCTAATACAGTGGGTCTCAAACTGGTGACCCCTTTCACACAGCAAGCCTCTGAATGCGACCCCCCTAATAAATTAAACACACTTTTTAATATATTTAACACCATTATAAATGGTGGAGGCAAGCAGGGTTTGGGGTGGAGGTTGACAGCCCCAGCTAATACCCTCGTGACCCCCTGAGGGGTCCCGACCCCCAAGTTTGAGAACCCCTGTGCTATTATATACGTATACTTCTAGTCATCCTTCTGTTGCATACAAATTGTATGTGGTGGATTTCGCCATTTATTAGCATGCATTTGAAATTCCATATTCTCCCAAAGTTTAATCATGCATTCTTGATATGGCAGTAATTAGCATATGTGAACACTCCCTTTCTGGAGTGGTTTGTGTTGAGTTCCCATCTGATTTAATTACTACGTAATGTAACTAAATACCAATTAAAATTCAACGGCACAAGTATTCCTAAAAATGTAGATATTTATCAGACAGTACAGTGTCTTTAAATGTTTTTTTAAATTACTTTATTCCTTCAAATTGGACCCAAAATTAGTTTTCTGTGTATTGTTCTAATAATGTTGCTATTATATTTAACGTACTATTTACAGCACATTATGTATATTTTTTAGGAATTAAATGCTTTTCAGACTGACTTCTTTGTTATTATTTTGAAGCAGAGTAGATGTCTATAGCTGAACTCTGTATGTTTCAGAACTGACAGAAAGTAATCAAAGGTTAACATAACTAGAGTGAAATCCTACTCCCACTTAAGTCAATGGCAAAACTCTCCTGGGGCCAGGATTTCACCCCTAAAGTGTATCTTCCTTATGCCAATGTATCGTTAAAAAACCACCAAATACTAGGCCAAATCCTGCAGTCGGTGAAAAATTTCCCTGAGTCAGGACTTCAGGAGTGGACCCCTACCACCAAATTGTGGTCCACAAGAGTTTTGTAATTGACTTCAATGGGATCAACATTTTTTAAATTGGTTACAATTAGTCATTCACATGACATAGTGATGGTCTGGAATAAGAATATTAATATAATCAATGATCATTTTAGACTGTTAACTCTGGGACAAGGAGCATCATTTTCTGTGTGTTTCAACAGCACTTAGCACAATGGGGCTCCAGTCTGATTGGTTTCTAAGTGCTACCGGGGTATAAATGCTAAATAAAATAATAATAATAATAATAAGTGGCTAGTTCCCCATAGAATGACCTTAAATTTACTAGTGTTTGAAATAAGCAAATTGCTAAAAGAGCTATGGATACTTTTCATTTGAAACATTCTAGGTAAAATATGGTTCCTGTACATTTGACTTCTCAAATCTGACAGTTATAAAACTGTCTCCGTAATGCTTTGCATGTCTGCAGCACTTTACACATTATTTAGTTTTGAAATAGGTAAATATCATTGCCTCCATTTTACAGATAGGGAAACTGAGGCTCAGAGACGGTGACTTGTAGAGTTGGACAGAAAAGTCAAATTATTTTTCAAGGGAAATTTATTTATATTTTAGTTCCCTGCAAATTATTTTTCAGTTTTTCAATGACAAACTGATAAAAACAATTATTTTGCTATTTTTGAAAACTGTTTGCAGCACAAAAAAATCAGTTTTAAGTTAAAATTTTAGGTTGTTGGGGTTTTTTTTTCCTAAAAACCAAATAACTAAAAAAAATTGCTGAAAAGTTTTTGGGTTTTGCTTTCTGGATTTTCATTCAAAACTCAGAAAATTTCAACCAACATGCAAACTTTTGGTTGAAAACCAATGTTTGGTCAAAAAATGTTTTTATGAAAAAAATATGGACCATCTGTAGTGACTTGCCCAGTGACAGGATCAGGATTAGAACTCTGCCTTTCTTATTTCCAGATCCCTGCTTCATCCAGAAGCCATAATGCTCCCCAAAGCAAGTCATTTATCCACCCTGTGGCCTATCTCCACCTTTGCAGAACAGGGGCAGTACTATCTGCCCACTTCATAACTAATATTGTAAAGGGCTCTAAGTGCAAAGTATAATTAAGGCCAGTCACTGACAGGTTCATAGGACCCAAGGCCAGAAAGGACCATTGTGGACATCTAGTCTGACCACATGTATAACACAGGTCATAGAACTTCCCCAAAATAATTCCCAGAGCAGATCTTTGAGAAAAAAGCACCCAATCCTGGTTTGAAAATTGTCAGTGATAGAGAATCCACTATAGCCCTTGGTAAACTGTTTCAATGGTTAATTTCTCTCACTGTTAAAAATGTACACTTTATTTCCAATCAATATTTGTCTAGCTTCAACTTCCAGACATCAGAGTGTTTTTCAAGCACTCTTAGACACCACTGTTTTCCAGGGCAGCCCTGATCCAATATTTTCAAGTCACCACTGTGAATCTTCACACTAACCTTCACAGACAGCAAATATTGCTGAAAATATTGTGCAAAGAAGCTCATCCAAAATTTTTCAAACTCTTAAAAAATGCTGTAATTTTGGGCAACTCTCGAAAACTGAAAAATGGGCAAAGTCTCATGAGATGGGGATGGTTTGGGTGGGAAGGGGAATAGTCCTAATGAACATTTTGCTCAGTTCTAAAGTAGGTGACAACTCTGTCCACCATGTACTGTGATGCTGTGTTATTACAAAAAGTGAAATATACTCACAAGCATAAAGACAAAGCCTGAGCAGCCAAAACTCCCCCTCCTCCCCCAAAAGAGAAGCTAGCTATTCTCAAGCACAAAAATGACTAATCACCCTTTAATCAAGTTATGGTTAATACAGTCATCCAATTTTTTGCTTAATCAGGTTAATATTCAAACGTGCTAAATATTAAATCCCTTCAGACATGCAACCTTGCTTGCCAAATTTCAGAACAAATTTTTATATTAAGATATAAATCCCTGAAAATAGACCAATGTAAATGCTGAGAAACCCTTAGCTATTGTAGTATCAATTGGCAGCTCTGAAGTCAACAGCAAATTATAACTAAAATTAGTTTCTATTAAAAATCCTGATTGTATCTGGGATTGAATGAAAGGTGATTTCAACACCAAAACACATTTTCAGTTCCATTTATATTGATGAAATATCCTTTTCTAAACAAATTTATATATTATTGAAGTTTGCAACAAGAATGAGAATCTACCATAGTAAAATACATTATCACTGGAATTCAATATTAACCATACAAATAATTTTATTACATTCCCTAGTAGTTAAAGTATACATCTATCTGTCTCTGGTAGATCATTCACAGTCATATTTATTCAGTTTTTTTTTAAAGGTGTTTCATGCCTGCTCAAGCAGAATAAATGATAAATAATGCATTTCCTCAATGTTGGTGGGAAAGCTTGGGCTATAATTAGCATATGCAATTACATATTCTGATACTTGATGTTCACTGATGTCATTTCTGTCGTTGTATACAGTATAAACGAAAGGCAGGCATTCTGAATAAGCCTTAACAACTTTATTCTTATAAACAACCCCTGCAGTTCAAGACAGCTTCCTTTGACCAACTCTGTGAGGTAAAAAGGCCCTATTCTATAGCTCCCACCAGCTTTATTCTAAGTGAAAACACCACTTTGTGCTGCATGTTATGTTAAAATAACGGATTTGTGTTGGTTCCTGAAGAGAGGCGGAATGAAAACTATCGACACTATGGATAACAAGGCCCCCTTAAAGACAAAGTATGGGGAGATGCTGGGTAGGGTCTCCAACAGAGGACCTTTGTACTTCAATGCAAATGAATCTCTGAAAAACAGACTGCAGACAATGACCAAGGAGAAGTCACAGAGAACCAATCCATCTGCAGCTATTTTGTTAACTCAATGTTTCGTACATTCTTTCTCTTACACAAAACACTTGATGTTGACAGCTGTGAATTTTAAACAACTATTCTGTGTATGTTTTTCTAATTTTGTGTATTCAGATTGTTTCCCTGCATTGGGGGGGGTTGAAAGCTGAGTACCGCAGATTCCATAATTTAGAGATTTCATGCCTTTCAAAAAGTCACAGCAACTCTGATTGGAAAACAAAGTAGAAATTAAGTGTTTAATGAACAGTGCTTCAAATGGCAAGGAAAAGCAGAGTTGCTCTAAAGATATTACACAATACAGAACGTGCATAAAGTATGAAATATAAATTAGGGATTCCCCTTGAAATATTATATTGTGCATGTGACAATTATAATGATAAAAAAATATATAAACTTTGTTCTAGCTTCAACTACATTATGATTGTTTACACCATTGCGAAGATGTCTTCTCTTACATTAGCGGAACACTGTCAGCATTTTCTAGTGCAATTCTTTATAGGGAAATTGCAGCAACATGGAGAAAAATTTTGTTACAAGTCAATTAATCAAATCAACTATTTGAATACCAGCAATGTTTCAATGTAATGTCTGAACTTTTTCACCAGTTAAAATAGATGCTGATTTACAAGCAACATTTTCTCTGTGCGTGTGTGTGTTTTGGGTGCGGGGGGGTGGGAGGATTAGTTTTCAAATTAGGCTGAAAAATTGGATAGTTTTGTATTTTCAAAAACACGGGAGAAAATAGAAATCCATATATATTGCATGGATCCTCCACATTCAGTGTTTCCATCATAAGCTTTGGAAGGTTTGCAAATAAAACACTGCATACACACTGGTGTTAGACACTGTTAGAAAAGAATTGTTAGGTTAAAAAAACCCTCAAGAGTAAATCCATTAATTATGGATCAGATTCTGGTGGCTTGATGTACCGTAGGAAAGAAAAGAGTAAACAGAGAGACAGTGTGACCTAGGACATGGCACTGGACTGAGAGTCAGGAAACCAGGGTTTTATTCCTAGTTTTGCCACTGACCTCCTGTGTAACCTTGAGCAAGTCACTTCCCCACTCTGTCTCTCTGTTTTACCTTCTGTCTTGCAAGGCTGTAAACTGTTTTGGGCAAGAAATGTCTCTTACCGTGCTTAGTATAATGTGGCTCTGATCTCAGTTGGTGCCTCTGGATGCTATTGTAATTCAAATAATAATGTAAGTCCCAGAAAAATTCTACTCCCTGTACTCAAAGGAGTGCAAGGACTTCTCCTTTGCTATTCCCCTGGGGGCTCATCTTATCCCATCACCATCACACACAGAGCTGACCAGCCATGTAGGAGTGATTATACTGCACCCCATGAAGGACTGAGGAGGATTGCAGAGAGGAGCAAAAATGTGGAAGAGAGGCTGTTTGATCAGGCAGGGGGCAAGGGCACTTAACCAGCATCATTTTGCCTCATTCAGCCTATTCATGGCTACAATATACATCATCATACACCCACCATCAGGGAGGTGAAGCTTGTCACATAGGGAACAGAATAAAGGATTAGCTGCCTTATTCTCATGGGCACAAGCCCTAATCTACAAGACAAATTGCAACATGCTCACTTCAGCATTTACTCCCCATCTGTGACTGTAACTGCCCTGAGAGAGAGACTATGTGGAGCCACAATACAGAAGCCAATGGCAACATGGCCACCGAGCCATCAATACATGGAGAAATGGCAAAGTCAGTGTCCATCCAGGGACACACATGGTTTGGGCCATAATTTCTTACCTGAGTGTTACCAGCCCTGCATTCAATCCTTCCTACGACAATCCCATCCCCATTATGACATTTTTATATTACATTACATGACAGAATAAATAATAATATCACCATAGCACCTAAGTGCTTGTGCTTCTACCCCATTGAGATCCAAAATGTGCCAGGTGCTTTGCAAACATAGTAAATGACAGTCCTTTGTCCCAAAAGCTTAAATTTCCTTCCATGGCTTTTTACACAGAAGGGAATGAAAAGAACCAAAGTATCAAATGTTTATCATTCTAATTACTTATTTACCTCAGACCACAATGACTCATTAGGAGGCATTATAGTCTATTCAATATATACATATCTAGACACTCCATTGGCTCAAAATTTTGTATCTCTCTCTCTCTCTCTCACACGCGCACACACACACACACACAAAGCCCCTCAATACAGATTTACAATCTCTCATGTAACTGAGTGCTTAACAACTCTGTGATACAAGGATTATTGACACACAAGACATAACAGCTGTTTAAGAGTTACTACACAAGAGCTTTCCAAAAAGAGATCACTTCGTCACTTTTACTATTTATTTTCTAAACTATCCACAGGCTACTCACATTCACGGCATGAACTGAAGAGCAGCAAAGTTCAAGTATAACTAAATTAAGCAGTTTTTGTCCCTGGGGAAATGGCAAAAAAATCTAAAATGACAACACCTCTGGATTTGGTGTGGTATGAGGTTTTTCATTGTCTTGTTTTTTTAGACACTCAAGGAGCTTTAAAACAGCTTATTCTTTCTGGAGAAAAAAGGTTCTAGGCTGAGACCTGGTATTTCAAGTTTAGTCTCAGAATTAATTTTAACAGCCAAGTTATAAACCCCTTAAAAGAGTGTTTATCAAGGGAGCCGTGACAGACCCTTAAGCACAGTGGCAGTAATGGGTGTCTCTGTAACACCAGAACCTTTGAAAATATAAAAGAAAAGGGAGTTCATTAGTTCCCCCCGCCCTCCACCTTAACAATGAATATTTCTGCTGCCAAACTTTCAGACGCAGAGTTGGTTTCCTTTCAAATAATTGATGTAGCCTTTCTTCAGCATCCAGTCCAGACAAGTTCTCAAACGTGAAGCAGGAAATCACACCGTCAAAGGAAAACTGAGCATTTCTTCCACATGGTCTGGGTCAGCCCCTCAAAAACACTAGATTTATACTGTGGCTGCCAAAAGCCTTGCATTTCCATGCCCCCCTGTTGCTAAGATAAAGGATGTTTCCTACTGCCTCAGAATACTGTACTCATTTAAAACTCCAGCTATGTTCTGACAAAACATGCTGCTGTCACCCCAAATTGAGCAAATGAGCCTATGTCCTACAGTATAAAGGCCAAAAGAGTTATTGAATATCACCCGGGGAGCACAAAATGAACAGGATCCCATTTCTCTCTGACCTTTTTGGGCATTTTTTCCAGAAATTGGCCTAGCCCTTCAGCCTTCATTTCTCATTCTGTCTGTGGTAGCACAGGAAGGACAGCTAGGACTTTTCAGTTTCAAACAGATCAAGTTTTGTTAAACAACATTTTTTCCCCTTCTTTTTCAAACCAGAAGCGGAAAGGAATACTGTGAAGAAAATGGAAACTGGCAAAAAGCTTTAACTTCAAATAGCCTTATAAGTCAGTGCTGATGTGCAAAACTAATTCTGGGGTTGATTTTTTTTGCATTTAAATATGACTGAATTGCTATAAAAGAGGGTGGGAAAAGTACAATATAGATTGTCATCTGAGTGAAAAATGCAAACATGTGTAGTTTTATAACTTCTGATTACCAAAGGAAATAAAGAGGAGACCTCTTGGCACCAGTGTTTATGGACAAGATTATTTGTAACATATAACTAATACAAATGCACAGAAAAGGGCCCGAATAAAGAACACAATGCTACACAACTTGGTGTCTAGGAAAAAGACATTTCAGTCTGCTCAGCGATTAAGAAATCCTATGAAACAGGAATGTCTAGCTTTAAAAAAAAATAAACATGCAAAAAACTTCTTTTGTTAAAAAGAACACTGCAGAATACAACAACTCTATTTGTTCAAGGTTAAGGGATGTTTTCTATGCAATTAGAAAAACCTTGTTTTAT
Source organism: Chelonia mydas (assembly GCF_015237465.2). Lineage (NCBI taxonomy): Eukaryota > Metazoa > Chordata > Testudines > Cheloniidae > Chelonia > Chelonia mydas. Next base: position 12,296,248 of record NC_051252.2, on the reverse strand, counting down.
GTAAGTTTGCTCCCATGATTTAGGACTAGGTAAGCAACAGTCTGATATTAATACACAATTTATGAGATTCCATATCATCACCTATTCCAGATTTAGTTCACTGTCTATTATACCATTCATCATATATACATACTTTATATCTTTTAAAGACAAGACTTAACTCATTGTGCATAAACTGGATGGATTCTTGTATTTCATCCTGTAAACACGCCCCACAGGGAAGGGGCTACACCCTATTAAAATGCCTGTAACAGAGTCTGGATCCAAATCTGTTGCTGTTTAAGCTGCTAATAGCGCTACCACTTCTAGTAATCTAACTTTTGCCTCTACTTCTGTCTCTGCAGCTTTCAGAGTTGTCATTGCTTTCATGCGGTTGGTCCAATGCACAATTCAGAAACACTTACAGTCTCCTCTATAACTAAGAGGAAGAAACAATTTTCTACCATATGAAACAACATCTAGTGCAAAGGGTCAACAAGCACGACAACTGCCTGTATGGATCTGGAGCGCTGAAGGGTGTAAAGAAGACTCAAGTGTAGAGTGGGATCCTGACTGCCATTAACTCATCATGTAAGAGATATATGAAATCACTCAAGCAGAAGGGGAGATCTCTGACAGCTCACTCGATGAGAGAACGCTACCATATTGAACAGGCATCTGGAGCAAAAACACCTCACACTTGTTCTTACTCCAGCAGAGAGAAAGCAGTTGCATGAAATGTTCAGAGTGCTGAAGAATGGTGTACAGGTGCAGTAAAAAATAATAGGAAATATAGTTTCTTTTGATCCTTTTAAAGAACAAAGTGGTCACTCTCAAAATGTACCACTTTCCCTTGGGTAAACAGATTCAGTGACCCAGTATTTGCAACACTCTTATTAAAGGAAATAAGGCAAATATAGATGTAATATTATTTGATCTGCAGACAAATGGGAAGTGTTTCAGGGTGACCCACTATATCAAACCAGATCTTGATTTATTTTTGACTAGAATAAATAATCTGAAATAAAACACCAATTAAGAAACTGTTACACTCCTATTCGGTTAAGTATCGATCACTACACAATTCAGTTTACCAATAAGGAACACTCTGGAGGGGGGAGGGGAGGAAAGACTTGTTAATAAGAGCCCATCCTTAATAGAGAGTCATTTTGTGAGATTTTTATAAACAGTGCATTTAGAACAATCTATTTCAATTGTTCAAGCATATAGGATGAGGGAAACTGATATTCAAAAGCCTTCTAAGAGGCCTCTATCTGGGCTGCTTCTCTCTTTACATCACCTGCAATAGCCAGGAAGATCCTGCTTCCACAGAGGTGAAGGTCAGATCAGATTCCACCAATAAATTCAGTATTCAGCTCTGCAAGGTGTCAGTTTTGTAAACTCTTGAAGCCAGAACATAATTTATACCAGTGAAATTTAATTTTCTGCTGACAGATCGCTTTCCTCTTGAAGCTACTGGTTCATAGACTGTGCTTGGACACTGCCGCCCAGAAAAAAAAAAGATCACGTAGCCTCTGCAAGCTCATAGCTGCTGACATCAATAACCAGGACAAAAAAACATGTGCAAATATAAAGGCAGCTTCACAAGCAACAAGCAGCAACTGAGAGAAAGTGAGTCAACAGTGAAACAGAAACCCCTCCCCCCCCAATATTTCACACCCAGAGTTCCTTCCCCCTTTTCGAGCAGTCATGACATTTACTTCATAGTTAGATCTTCTCCCACCTATCGAGCACATGAAGGAAGGAAAAAAAATCCATGCCCAGGTGGATTTAATAAGGCATATTTAATACTTGGGGTCAGGGAAAGACGTACGAGCACCATATGTAGGGGACTGAACGGATTAAGGGATTAGGAATGAGGGCATGAAGCCTTTCACCTTGAGGTCACTGCTCTGAATCTGGCTCATGTCAGTAGTGACCGAAAATTGTAACCCCCAGGCAGCTATTCAGTGGCCTATGTGGAACAGTTTGGGTGTCTTGCTTCAGTTTCCAGCAGATACAGGAATCCAAAATTGTTATTTGCACTCGCATGGGCAGCCTCAGTGGAGAAGGTTCAGATTAATGGGACTAGAGATTAAACCACATTCTCAGCTCTAAAAGTGGCATCTCTTGGTGCAGAATTGAGCCAGATTAGCAAGAAGTGATGTGTGTGTGAGGAAATTAGCAGAGCAGTCCTTTCACCATGTAAAAAGAGAGGTCTGAAGAGTTTCCAACACAATCAGCCTGGTACATTTCATGAACACTAAATTCATTTCAATAAACTTAAAAAGGAAATTAACTTTATGTGAAGCTGTTGGGGGAAGGCTGAGATTTCCAAATGATCAGTCACTTGCCTGCTGGCTATTCACATGCTTAAAATTACATATGTGTTTACATACCTTTCTTAATCAGGGCCATTGTCAATGAGGGGGAGATTTTCAAAGGCACAGATGGGAGTTAGGCATCCAGCTCCCTTTGATTTTCAGTGGGCACTGGGTGTTTAAGAGCCATTTGTGTCTGAAAATCTCCCCCGAAGATTTTACTAATTTGCAGGAGTTTATTTATTTTTTAAAATTAAGTCTGGTTTTAAAATAACTTTTTTTTCTTAATTACACTGCTGAGTGAAAGCAATCACTTTTTCCCTCAGAGAGGACTGCAGTGTCCTATTCTGCAGGCCAGACCTGTGCCAACCCCTTACTCCATGTGCTCCTAGCACACTAAGATCTACAATGAAGATGGTGTGTAGAACACAGACGCCGCACACCGAGCTAGCATGGGTACAAATAGCAGTGCAGATGCTTAGGTGAGTAGAGTGCCCTACACACCTGAACCCTACAGTATACCCTATACAACTCTCTACACACCCAAGCTGTGGCTTCCACATCTACATTGCTATTTTTAGCAGCACCGTGTTCCACTGCTGGAGCCTTTCCCCACCAGAGCAAAGTCTCCAGAAGAGTGGAAAGGCGCTGGCTGTGGGGAAAGGCTCTGGCAACTAACTGCAGCTACACACGTGTAGCTACACGCCACAGTGTGTGTGGATGCGGCCTGCCTGCTACTGCGGTGTGCAGCTACGCCTACCTACACACCATCACAAGGATAGGCAAGTGTAGACAAGGTCTAACAAAGTGAAGTGTTTCTTTAAAATAAATGACATTTCAATTTACATTATATCTCCCTGTTTAAACTGAACATAGGTAATGGATATGGTAGAACCTAAACAGAATCTAGATTATTTCACACACAAGGGTGACAAGCTGTTCATATCGACTTTTTATGAACATTTGCTGTACCTTTAAAGAAGAGGCAGTCTTCATAGCAGCTTAAGGGAGGAATCTGAAAAAGCACTATGATTTAGGGACTTGAAAACGTTACCCACATTGTATATGTGACTGATGCCACTCACTCAGTGCAAACTATGTCAACTATTTATAAATTCCCAGAAAATGGCTTAAAAGGACAGATTTCCTGCAGGGAAAATATATTACAGACATATGCCTCTCTGAAACTAAGGAGCACAGACAACTTCCCCTATGGGCAGGTTGTTTCATTACAGTGTTTTTTGCATCTTCTTTTGAAATACTAAATGCTGGCAACTGTCAGAAACAGATACCTATCTATACAGAGCATTGATCTGATCAATATGCCAGTTCTTCAATAAGAGACAGGTATTTTGAACAAGGGGTCTCCCACTTTATATTCGCACATTCCGGGTACTCTGACTTATTATTAGCCCACCACACCTACCTTCACTTCCTCATCTTCCCTTATGGAGGTGCCAACAATTTCTTTCAAGGAGGCTTTTCAGTAAGTGACGCTGTATTCCCTCCCAGCCGTAATAATAATATCAGGACCAACAGACAACATGGTTCCAACAAGACATCCTTCTGTTTGTTCAGATTTCTGTTCAGATCCACCTCTTTCAGCACATGCTTCTCATTCACATAGAAGATATTCTTCCTACACCAAAACCAACCAAGCTTCAACTGACAATCTGCAGTAAAGACTGGACTTCCCTGAAAGTCATTCCTCCAGCATCTGTGAATAGAATATCCAATGGCATATGTCAGTCAACTACATCCTAAACTTCTTAGCAACTTTGGAGAAATAATGATGATGATATTCACTGTGACATCAACAACAGGAGAGTTATGTCAAGCTTATGCACAGGAATTCTCATTCATCTTTATGGAGACAAGGCTGACAGCCTGACCTTCACAAATTGTGGAGACATCATCTTATCCTTCATTGGCAAGGTCCATATTTTTACTTTCATTTGTCCTATTGGCAATGCTCAGTTCCGGAGAGATAAATCAGCTATGTATATCGGATGGTTTCTCCTGATGAACTGCTGGAGAGAGGACTGAGTGCAACAAGTGTGATGTGGCTTTTAGACACTTCAATAGAGTCTGATAGTGTTAAATGTCTTGTTACATACAGATTTAAACAGCTGTCATTACACCAAAAACTGTCTCAGTTATGAAGCAAGTGCACTGAGAGAGCAAGTTGTACATCAGAATTATCCACCATGATAGAAGTTGGCTCGAGAACGAATTTAGTGCTACACCAGACTTCATAAATGCACCTGATCTCTCCCTGGTGATGAATACTTATACATGCTCAACCTCTTTTGATATGAAAAGGAGTCAACAGCTACATCAGCATTCCTCTTGATTACAGGTAACTCATCACTGTTGTTCACCTTGAAGGTATCCTCATCTCATATTAACTACAGATCGTCCTTGACATACTGGCAGGTGAGGATGAAAGAGATCTCTGAGCCAAAGAAAATAAAACAGATTAATATAGTTGCTCACTTGTGGCACCTGCCAAGAAATGAGGACTGGTGGCAAGTAGGATGAATATACAGAACAGTTCATTTACTGTACCTCTCTTCTACATGCCAGTTAGTCCATTCTTCCGTCAGTAAAGGTTTCTCAACAGATTGGAATTTGCTCAAACAGGTACAAAATGCATCAGATTAGGTTAGACTTGCTTAATGGCAGTGAGGATAGCCAGTTGCAGAAACCTTCAACATAACATATTGGATAGATATAATATTGGGTATATACAGTAGAAAAAGTCCCAGCACTTGCCTTTATTCACAAGGCAGCTTAATGGTATGAACTGCTAAACTCTGTCATTATCACTTAACTTACAGTGCTCCTTAATATGATATAGTGTTCTAGTCTGGGGGAAAAGATCTTGTTAAGAGTTTGTATTTGACTTTGATCCAGTGACACGTTTCTGAAGGAAGGTACCTGACAGGACAAAGATGAACAGTACTTCATTTACCGTGTATAGCATAAGTGGCAGTTTAGGAATCACTGTCATGGAGCCCTCAGTATGTTTGTGCCTAGCATCCAATAAAAGTAGAATGTGGATAATCGGAGCTATTCCTGCTATATTTCAGGAGTTGATGGCTTAGCAGGAAATTTTGCGGGCTGGGTTGAATAACCAAATTTACCTACACCATTCAGAAACTAAAAGCCTGGGCTTCTAACTTAGATTCAAAACCCGTAGAGTGTCCCAGCTGACATTATAGTGGCAGAGTTAAGACCTCAGTCCAGGTCTTAAGCACAGGTATAACTTTAAGCATGTGAGCCGCCCCATTGATGGCAAGTACTTTGTTGGAAAAATAGTTAGCATTCTACCCTTTTGTTTTCCAGCCGCTCAGAGCTTCCAATAACTTAGCTGGTATTTGGCATGAACACAGGCCTAGACTGTAAGTTCTTTGGAGAGATCCAGCACAAGTTGGATTAGACTTTGGTGAGTTATAGGCCTTTTAAAACCATGCTCTGCACATTTTACATTTCTCTTTTTCTTGCTAAGCATGTGAAGTGTACATTTAAGGAGGTCCTCCTTGCAATGTGTAGCTAACTTAGCTGAAGAGTGAAAAGTTTAGTAAAGGTAAACAGCATTGAGGCAGGGGCTTTGTATTCATCTTGTATGGAAAGATTGCATGGTATGGTGTTATTTGAGAATAGTAAATGACCATGAATGGATGGATCATAATGCACACAGTGCATGCCAACAGTCAAAGTTAAGTTTGCCCATTTAACTTCAGATTTCTCATTTCCTGACTTAAAATATGCAACTTTAGTTGTCTCTTAACTTAGGTTTTTTTATGGTATTAATATTTGGTTTAGCTACTTGCCATAATTTTAGCCAAACTAGTGATTTTACTTTAGAGAAATCAGTATAGAGTGATGGATGTGCTTCAAGATGTAATTCAAGCAATATATTCTCTTGAAAAACAAAAATTTTCCTTTTCTCCTGATGATACGCAACAGAAGTTCTCATCTCTTTAGAAGTCTTGTAACTAAAGCATGCGCTATTTTAATATGCAAATTTCTTGCCATTTTTTTTTTTAGAGTTAAGAATCTCCTTTACTCATGTATTTATTATAAAACTAAAATTAAGGAATAGCTTCAAAGAAAAATATGGAACACAAAAATTTTAGAGTGAATCTTACTATCTACAGGAATGGTGGAATGCTGCAGTGAAGTCTCTTATTCTTAATACACCATTATATACGCAGTGTACTGCAATGAATTTCCTAAGTATATAAATACACCCAAAATACGTGGTGTGATCAATCTTTTTATACACAAAGCAAAATTCTGAGGAGTGCTGCGCACCTTCAGTTTCCTTTAACTTCAGTGGGAGTTGAGGGTTCTCAGCACTTAACAGTTGTGCTCAGCAGTTTGCAGGAAGGGACCCTTACATCTAATTTGCAACATCTGATATTCTACAGTGGATTTTCCCAGTCACTGGTGTAAATTATTTATTTATCCGTATTTCCAAAATGTGCTAATGATCGCTAAGCAAAAGTACATAATACTATAACAATAATACCGTTTTCTGTAAACACACATTAAATTCAAAGGAAGGGTAGACAGAGCAATCACATTCTGACCTATTTTCCTTCAGTCCCACTGTTGTTAATCCTCACAATCTAGCCCTGGAAACGACATTCTGTTAAATGGGGGAGGAAACCCTCCCCAGTGCCTATAACATCCCTAAAGCTACAGAAGGTGAAAAAAATTACATTCTTAACTCCAAGGCTCTTTTTACATATAATCATTTCTTTTAGGTAAAGGTCAAGTTACAAGACTTTTTGAATTATGCAGTGATTTCCATTTTGGCTTATTATTCAGCAGAATAAAATTTATGATGTCAAATATCATGACAGTTAAACTTGAATTTGTTCTATTTCAGAATGACATCTGGGTATAGAAAATAACAAACCTTCCATATTAAAATTTGCTTGTATTTTTAGGTTCTTCCTTATAAAAGACATTAGACCAGTAGGTTTTTAGACAGATGTTTAGGAAAAATAATGTAATTAGGTTTTGATAAGAGAAATTAAGCATAGAAATTTGACAATAGGAACTGACTATTTACAATCAATTATGAACACACATGCTCAATTGTTTGGACTCCAAATGTTGGAAGAAAACCTAATAGACACTATTTTATAGCCAACAGACAAAAATCTAAGAAATATGTTCAACAATGCAGTGTAACCCATGCTCTTCAAGAAAATATAACTGTAAAAAGGTACGTTTTATTTGTTAATGTATGTGTAACATAGACGATAATTTTTAGCTGACAGAACAATTATTTACATCTTTAGTGAAAACTGAGTAGTCTTAAGGTGTTCAGTGCTGTTCACTCATGCAAGGAATTCTTGTCAAATATTTTAATGAGAGGAAAAGTATGGCAGTCAAGATTAAAAGTCAAGGTGACCTTTAACTGTGCAAAACAGTATCTACATATCACCTTACATTTTTTTAAGGTCATTACTTTGTCTCTCTTGAACAGACATTCCATAAATGGAAGAGTATAGTACAATAGTACGTTCAAAGAGCAAATAATAAAAATTGTTCTTAACTCCAAATTAAACTCTTTTACATATATTTTAAATTTTTCATGTCCTTGGATATGAAACTGAAATTGTTGTCTACTGTGAAATGAGTCAAGAAATCAAAGTACTAACACAGAGATACACAATTCTCAGGTAGTCTTTGATATAGCAATGCAGCACCTTCTTGGAAAACAATACTGTACCCTTATAAAGAGCAAACAATATAGATTTGGGTTTGATTCTTGAGTCTTGGCCAAGATGCACAAGAGCACAAGATCAGGAGGTGGAAGTTAAGGGAGCTGTATGTTGAAGGACTGCTGTAAGTTGCTCCCACTGCATGACCATGGTCATTCTTGCAGATGAAAATTGTTCAGCGCAACAGTGTTCAGGCCATGGCTCCTTTTTCTACTACTATACTAGGGACTGCCTATGGATTGGTGGAGCAAATGCACTGTTAGCTTTACATTGTATAGGGTTTCCTCTAAGCAGAAGGAATACCAAGGCAAACAGTTAAAATGATTTTAGACAGTAAAACCTGTGTGCCACGAGAGCAACACAAAGAGTTGGTCCAATATATTTAAATAGCTTATAATCATTTTATATTTTAAGTTTTCAATTCTTTAATTATCATCATTACTGGGATTGAAACATTTGCCAAAGATACAATAATTATCAAATATGTGCATGACTAAAGAGAATGAAGTTCTATTTTTCAAATATTTGCTCACTGTCATTGCCAGAGAGAGATGGACAATAGCCACAATAATCACTTATTTTGGTAAAAACAAAACTTAAAGACATTGGCTACATTAATTCCAAATGGAACACTCCCACTCCCAACCTCTGCAAGTTCTAGGCTGTTCCATATGCCCAACACTAGAGGAACACAGTTCCACAGGCTTTGACAACAAGAGAGCCCCCCTCTGTGTGAGAGAAACTGGGTTCTCCCACAACTGAGCTTCTGGTCTATACCTGATTGACTCCATTTTTTTATCACATTCCCAAACTTGGTCTCCTAAGTTTTAACAGGAAAGGTTCTTTGTTAAATTGCTTGGCTACCAGGTGCTGTACAGCTGCAACAAAATTTAGGCCTCCATCTTCCAAACACTTATGCATGTGAGAAACTTTACAAGCATGAGTAGTCCCACTGAATGCAAAGCAACTATTGATGTGCATAAAGTATTTGTAAGATAAGGGCCTAAATTTGTAATCACAGTGGAAAATATAGTTTTCCTTTCAAACACTACCAAAAAAGTTTTTCTGCTCCCCCTTCTCTTTTGACATTAATCTTAAAACTTGAATAATATTTCCTAACCTGCTAATATTCTGTCGCTTTGGTGGATGTGTGGGAGAGTCCACAAATTATTTTGCAGGCCTCTAAATGGATTAGGCAAGGACAACGGGAACCAATGACTTTCCATTCGCCTCCACAATTCTTACTTACAATGACTGCAATTCTGCCAAAACACAGACATGTGTGATACAATGAAGAATAGGAATGGACATTTTTATTATATTAATCACCACTGATGACATCTTTTTCATTTGTACCTATCTGGATCTTTTAATTCATTAGTTCTCTGAGGAAAAATCATAACTCTATCCCCAAAAAGTACTCCCTGGTCTATTGCGGAGGCTGCTGGTCATCCTTTTTGAGGGAAAGGAAAGATCTTTAATGAAGAATCCTACCTCCATCCAATGGAGATGCAACTCTTGGAGAATCCTGAATAGTAAGTTCTTGAACAGTTCATGGCTTTGGGTATGCCTACACTCAGCGGCACAGATACCATGGGGAAGCTGCACTACTGTGGTGCTACAGTGTAGATACTTCCTACATCGACAGGAGGAGTTTTTCCATCCATGTAGTTAATGCACCTCTCTGAGAGGTGGTAGCTAGGTCAACAGAAGAATTCACCCTAACCACATCACACAGGGCACTACATTTTTCATAGCTCTAAGAAATGTAGCTAGGTCAACCTAATTTTAAGTATAGACCAGGCCTCAGTTGGGTAAGTGATTTAAATAGTGAATTAAGTGCCCATATTCACATCAGTGCCTTTTTGCAACCCAGTAGAAGTGATATTATGAGTTAGTCTTCAACATATTCACTACATTAAAAAAAAGTTGACAAGTCATCAATAATTCCAATTTATTTTCAAGCAAAACATTGCCTAGAAAGTGTCAGTTGTACACCTTAAGAGCATTACTCATTGACTACTCCTAAATATCTTTACCAATTATCAAACAATGTTTGGATTTCACACAATGCACTGCTAGTTGCTCCTTTGTGGACAATTCATTGATTGTAACAGGAAAAAAAGATAGAACAATAATTTTATAGATCTGTTTGATATTTATATTCTAGTACCAAAAAACACATTTTTTGTTTACATGCCCATTAATATTATGGAGCTGCTAGGAGATGTAAGTCAGGTGTCAATTCAGCTGAAAAAATTATGCCTAAGAATTAAGAATAGTAGATAATCCGACTAATATTGACAGTCTCCCCAAGTATTAATTTATTTTATAGTTGAGTAAATCAGATTAAAACCTACTAAAGGGAATTTTTATAGTTATAGAGTACACTACATTCTACTGTTATTGTATAACTTAAAATAATCAGCCTCCTGTTTTTCTTCATAAGTATAAAAAGTTTTCAAACCATGAAGGACAGGCCTCTCAGCAAAAGCCTAGCTCCTGTTAGATGTGAACCTGGAATTTATACAGTAACATACAACTACAGCTTTTTATGGATTAAAAAACCCAGATTATGAAACCACAATTTTATTTACTCTATTAGAAAATAGCATCATTAAGATTCATATACTTTTTATGGGCCAGTTCTTCAGCTTCTGTTATTGACTTATCTCATTTTCACTGATTTACACCTGCTGAGGATCTGGCTCTAATTCTTTACCTGTATTTCAAACACCTGGATACCTAGCACTATGCAACTTGCTAGGAAAAGAAATAATTTTAGCTCTTGAGAAGAGACAACTTAATTTGCTGAATTTAATAAAAATGGGATGAATTTTATATCAATGGGAAACTGAAGTACTTGGGGGCAGATCCTCAGCTGATGTTAATGGGAGCAGCTCCATTGATTTCAATGGAGTGACATCCATTGATACCTGCTAAGGATCTGGCCATGGTTGTTTTTTCCACCCACAGAAATCTAAAATAATCAGTGGCAGACAAGTCGTTATAATTATGTCAGCTCTTTATAATTGCTGTTTGTACCATAATAAAATGAATATTGAAGCAATCAGTTTATTCCTGCAACGATCATAACCTGATTAAATAAAGATGGAAACTGTAATAGAGGATAGTAAATCATCTGTAATATTTTGTATATTTCATGCATGCAAAATACACGGTCTCTGTATATGTGTATGTAAAATGATTCAGAATAGGCTGTGCATTTTTTGCATAAGAGAACTTTTTATTCTCTATTTTAATTTAAACTGGGCCATCATTGCCAACGTCTTTTTTGAAAATGCATTTTCTAAATATTACGTTGCCATTATTACTGAAATTGTTTACTGTTCTTATTGGCCAGCTGTTGTCCTTAAGAAAAACAAAAACACATCCCTACCGATGCTAATCATTCTCTCTAAAGGAAAACCACCACTATCTTTCACATTGGTCTAGTGCTTTAGGATTATTGCAACATGCACACATTGCTTCTTTAGGTGCTGAGGAGACTTGACACCATTTACAAAGATTTAGTGATCCAGTACTAAACAGAGTACATTGCAAATAGCCTTTTGCCAAACAGTGCCTTAGCACCAGATTGAGATTTACAATGTGGGAAAGGGAACTAGATTACTAAATAAGTACAAAACCATATCCTCAAGACAAACTGTGCATTTACTAAAGGTAAAGCTTTGTAGGGGAAAGATCTTCTTTCTGTGCTCAAAAGACCAGCTATGTACACCTACATCTTTTCAGTCTAAGAAAAGTGGTATATGTTTGTTTGTTTTTAAAGGAGGAAAGAGTTCCACCCATAAACCTCCATCATGTTTTTTTAAAGAAAAAAAACCCTTGACTTCCACACAGTTATATATTCTATTACTATCCAACCTGATTCTTGATGGTCTCTGACCCACCTTTAACTTGATTAATCTAAAGTAATACCAAAGTACAAAGTACTAATATGTACTAATCCAGATGGGCCTGATTCTTCTCTCACATACACTGGCTTTACACTGCTGTAACTCCGTTGTCTTGTTTTACACAGCTGTGAAAAAAAGAAAGGGGTCCAAGATTATAAAAATAAGAGCCTAAAATTAGGCATGTTAGTAAATGACCTGATTTTCAGAAATTCTGAATGTATCTAATAGTTTGCATCAACTTCAACCTTTGAAATTTTGTACCTTGTTAATGTTTAGATGTAAATTTTTAAACAAATTCTTGGTCTGGGCCCAGTATCTTTAACTTCTTTCCAGTTTTGGGAAACTTGTCTTGGACACAATTTGCTGGCTGCCCTCAAAATAGTTATCTCCTCTTTTTTGGTGAAAAGTAAATATAATTATTGATACCTGTATTTCTAATTCAGATGGTTGAAATTTTAATAAACAAAAAGGTGTTTTAGAAAGAAATTTTTTTTGTGAAAAAGCGTTGGCACCCCCCCAAAAAAATATTTCTTTTTTCAACTTTTCTAATCAAGACAGTTATCAAAACTTTTAATTTGTCCAAATCCATGATTATGTAATCACCATTTTGATTATTTTTGTTTAAATTTTTTGTTTAAAAATCTGCAAAAAATGGAACTATTTCAAATCCAATGAAACAAATTCAACATTCTGAAATTTCCTTCATTTTCCCCCATTTTTCAATCAACTCTAATTTCTAAAATTTGATACAACAAAACAGTGTTATTTCAGTATCATTTTAAAGGAGTATCTCTGCCTTAAACACATTTTGTATAGGTTGCTTTGTTATAGGTGGGAGTGTGGCTGGGAACACTTGTTTATTCAAAGCCCCATGCTGACTGGCCATTTGGGCCTTTTTGATGTCACAATCATGCACCAAGCCCTGATGGTGCACAGCTGGGATTTAATCACTGAAACACACTAAAAGTCTGGACGTGCACTTTGCTAAGATGATAATAAGGTGCCATTCTTGTGGGGTAAAGAGAGGAATTTAGGGATGAGAAAGGAGTGAGGGGTCCGAGACGCAAAATGAATATTGACACCACCCCCAGCTCCAAAGTTCTATTTTAGCAGCATGTTTGAACTCACTTTCCATGTCTATCCAGATTCTTACACTGGTGCCCAACTGGGAACTCTTTAATATTCCAAATATAGGGTAGTTTGCAGGAGGAGGTTTAAGAGAAGAGTTGAAATTGTCTGCTGGGCCACAAACTGCTGCTGAAAGGGAAGCCAAGATTCAACTGTTGGAGTCAAGAGAAGGGGTCCAAACAGCCCAAGTGGGGGAAAGGGTTAAAAAAAATCAGCAAAATAGTGGGCAAAAAGATATTTATAACTTTTCCCCTGCTGTTTATACTTACCTTTTTATTAGGAGCTATTTTTCATAGTGGGCGGATATACTCCATAAATCTATACAAAAATGCAATATAAAAATCATAGAACAACAGAAATGTAGGTCTGAAAGGAACCTCAAGAGGTCATCTAGTCTGCCTGTGCTGAGGCAAGACCAAGTAAACCTAGGCCATCCCTGAGCTGTTTTTCTAACCTATTGAAAACCTCCAATGACAGGGTTTCCACAACTTCCCTGGGTAACTTCCTCCGGAACTTAACTATGAACAAAACGAAGAAGGCATACTCTACCAGCTGCAAGACACTTCAGGGTATGTAATAGCAGGATACCAGCATGCCTCTTGGATGGTGCGCAGGCGCTGAAGTTCTTCCTCACAACACACACATGAAGTCTGCACCATTAACCTAGTAATGCGCACCCTTGTTGTGACTTACTGCTATATTCACAAAATAAGATATGCACAATGGATAAAACAAAATATGATTGGCTACTTCAATATTTCAGCTCACTTGAAACACAGCAGATATGTTAAACAGACCTACAATTAGGTATACTATTACATTTGGGGTATTGGGGGGAAAAAAAAAAAAGACCTGTCACAACACTGTTTAACGATATTAATGAAAGCAGGGGACATGTCATACAGTCTTTCTGAAATGTTATTCAGGACCATCAAACAACCCTTCCGTACAAGTGTAAATATGCAGCCATATTTGAAACCCTTAACCAATGCACAAATAGAAATCTCACTTGTAAACAGAGTTGTTTATTACAACTAGCCCCGGTTCATTTTCCAATCATATTTCAGAGATAAGTTAAAATTATAGAAATAAAAATGTCTGGCAGGTACTTTCATTTGCCTCTTTTATTACAAATCCATATTCAGATATGTTAATAGAAAGATGTACAATATTACATAAAGGGCACAAAAACTGACATTGTGACACTAGTGGTTGAATGGTTCGGTTATTGTAGCAGCTCTTATTCAGCTATTTTCTAGTGCTCTCATCAGTCTTTTGTGTGAAAGTCTTTGGTGAGAGTCAAGTCTGAACTGATAAGGCCTTGGAGACATAATCACTGGCCTTCATTTTCCATTGACAGCACCATGCAGCCAATTCACAAACATTTTCATATTAATATTGAGCAATTTCCCTACATTCTAATCCATCAAAGTAGGCTATTAATCCTTCCCGTACTGTTCTCTATTCAAATGCTAACAATTTTCTTCTCACAAGCTAAAACATTTGTCCTACAGCCCCTCACACAAAGACACTGTACTGTCAGCAATGATTGATCAGAGTATTAATATGAGGGATGCAATGTAAATTATATCAATGATACCACACGTATTGGGGGGGGGAATCTTTTTAAGGGATAAATTGAATGCAGAACATAATGAATAATTTCCCAAGGAACATTTTAAAATGTTCCTCATAGTGTGTTTTATGGAAATTTATGAAGATTTTCAGTGGCTTTAGTGCTACAGTAGAACCTCAGAGTTACAAACACCAAAGTTACAAGCTGACTGGGCATCCATACACCTCAGCTGGAACCGGAAGTCCACAATCAGGCAGCAGCAGAGACAAAAAAAACAAACAAACAAAAGCGAATACAGTACAGTACTGTGTTGAATGGAAACTACAGTACTAAAAAATAAAGGGAAAGTTTACTAAAAAGATTTGAGAAGGTAAGGAAACTGTGTTTGTTTCATTTAAATTAAGATGATTAAAAGCAGCATTTTTCTTCTGCATAGTAAAGTTTTAACGCTATATTAAGTCAATGTTCAGTTGTAAACTTTTGAAAGAACGACCATAATGTTTTATTCAGTTACGAACATTTCAGAGTTATGAACGACATCCATTCCCGAGGTGTGCATAACTCTGAGGTTCTACTGTATTGTTTAGCTGTTGAAAACAAAATCAAATGAAGTATAAACCTTTTTTTAAAAAACTATTTATGAAGATGAGGGATGTGAAATCTTAAAATGTATCACGTATTCTATGCATGATACATAGAATACATGATAGATGTAGATGACCTCCTGAGGTCCCTTCCAACCCTGATATTCTGTGATTCTATGCAGGGCTGGTGTAGCTGTGTTTGTCCCAGGATATGAGAGACACAAGGTGGGTGAGGTAATATCTTTTATTGGACCAATTTCTATTAGTGAAAGACAAGCTTTTGAGCTTACGCAGAGATCTTCTTCAAGTCTAGGAATATCTTGAGAAGGTCTCCTTCACCAATGGAAGTTGATCCTAAAAAATGATATTACCTCACCCACCTTGTCTCTCTCATATGTTCTAGGAGAAGATTCAGTAATGTTACTAATACACAACTTATACCGAGTTGTACAAAATGCAAGTTTAGAATGAGAAAGCAAAAATGAGACAATGCACAAAAGACATAATTTTACAGGGCTAGATATACAGTTGTGCCATATGTATAGCATAGTAGTATTTTTTTGCCACCTTTCCAAACTCTTGATTCTGGAAGTTGCCAGGGGCTGAACCAGCCCCTGTTACAAATTAGAGCCGCCTCAGCGATGCTCTACTTTACATCAGCAGATAATGATTCCTAAAGTCATGTGGCCAGCCCAGGATTGCCCCTTCCCATCCTTGATATTCTCCTCACGTTGTTCTCAAATGTCCCTTACATTAAGGACACTTGCGGGGGGAGGGAGAAGGAGATGGCATATTACCCTGCTCAAGGGGAATCCTCAGCTGCTGCCTTAAGGCAGCTTTAGGTGGCACAAGGGGATTTAAGAGGCACTGAAGATCAGGCTCATAATCAATATTTGTATTTTAAATTGAAAGGAATGGGGGAAAAAATCAAACAACAGGGTACCCTATGTACCTCGTAGAATATCGAGTGCACATGTAACACTAACAACATTGATTATTCAGCAAACATGAACATCTTGTTTATTTCCAGAAAGTTAATATTATATTGTGAGAGTTTTTAAGAAATAATAAATTGTGAAGGACTAGCCAAGAAACTCAACAAAGCAAAAATGGTACATAACAGTGGGAGAATGAGACTCTCTGGAAAAAAAACAATCTTATGACCAAGTTGGCAATTTGTAAAAAGTACAATATTGATAAGTACTGTGGAAAGAAAAAGTAATCTGCTGTACACATTTGAGGCTCCGATGATATTGTGTGTGTGTGTGTACATATCTATATATGTACACACACACACAACTTTTTTCTATATTATTGTCTATTCTATTTTTTCTATACTATTGTCTATTAAATGATTAATGTCACTCTCTCCTTTTTTAAACCACCCTTCCCTTCTCCTTTTTAAATAATAAAAAAAAATATATAATCAGCAATGGGACATAAAGCTTCTCAGGTTCAAATAGAGCCTGTTGATCAAAAATAATTACCATTTAATGGCAGTTTAATGGTCTGTGTGAAAGAAGGGGGCTAGTTTCAGTCCACATTCCAATAGGCAACATTCTGTTCAACAAAAACCATCATCACCAACTGGCACGGTAAGCTAACTTCTGAGCTAGACTTGACTACCCCCTGAAGTCATGGCATTTGAGGGGTCTCAGGTGTGAATCAGCAGCTTGCAGGACTGGTCTCCAATTAGCACTCTTGTTGGCATTCTTAGCAGAGAGGACAAAGAATGGCTAAGACTGGAGGCTGACTTTTGTTCGCATTCGCTAGACTTTTTTCCCATCAACGTAGGACATCTGAGTAGTGTAGTACGGATTCTGTGCTTGTTCTCTGAGGTGAGGACTTAGGTCTTTCTGGCTGTCAACCCACTGCCTTACACAAGCTCTAAAAATCACACACAAGCACATCTTAAAAAATTAAAAGTAAATGCCATGTTTTCACCCTCTTTCGCTTGAGTGCATTATATCTTTAAAATGAGTAGTTAAAAATATTTGTACTTTAAAGCCACTTAGGACCTCTTCCAATTACTTACATTAGTACTTTGGCAGATATTCAATCCTTTTTTATGTTGAGTCAGACTCCTGAATCTGAATTTAAAAACCTACCAAAGAATAATTTGTCTTTTCTACATGTCCAGGCAACCAGAAAGGATAGTGTAAGATCTCCTACTCTATGAGTGAATAGGGATTCAGAGGACTATGCAAGACTCCTGTGTCAGGTGATTAATGGAGTTTACCTGTATTGTGGAAGAGTAACATGTTCAGGGACAATCCTGTGTGTGAGGAGCCCCTCAATTTCCACTGACTGCCATAAAAAGGGGCTCTTTGAGCGTGCTCCACAACTCGGTCTGGAATAGAGGAAAATGTTGGCCTGGGTCCTATCTAGATATAGATTCATAGATACTAAGGTCAGAAGGGACCATTATGATCATCTAGTCTGACCTCCTGCACAACGCAGGCCACAAACCTCACCTATGTCTGAGCTATTGAAGTCCTCAAATTGTGGTTTAAAGACTTCAAGGAGCAGAGAAATCCTCCAGCAAGTGACCCGTGCCCCATGCTACAGAGGAAGGTGAAAAACCTCCAGGGCCTCTTCCAATCTGCCCTGGAGGAAAATTCCTTCCCGACCCCAAATATGACGATCAGCTAAACCCTGATCATATGGGCAAGATTCACCAGCCAGATACTACAGAAAATTCTTTCCTGGGTAACTCAGATCCCACCCCATCTAACATCCCATCACAGGCCATTAGGCCTATTTACTATGAATATTTAAAGATCAATTAATAACCAAAATCATGTTATCCCATCATACCATCTCCTCCATAAACTTATCGAGTTTAATCTTAAAGCTAGATAGATCTTTTGCCCCTACTGCTTCCCTGGGAAGGCTATTCCAAAACTTCACTCCTCTGATGGTTAGAAACCTTCGTCTAATTTCAAGTCTAAACTTCCTGGTGGCCAGTTTATATCCATGTGTTCTTGTGTCCACATTGGGACTGAGCTTAAATAATTCCTCTCCCTCTCTGGTATTTATCCCTCTGATAGATTTATAGAGAGCAATCATATCTCCCCTCAACCTTCTTTTGGTTAGGCTAAACAAGCCAAGCTCCTTGAGTCTCCTTTCATCAGACAAGTTTCCATTCCTCGGATCATCCTAGTAGCCCTTCTCTGTACCCGTTCCAGTTTGAATTCATCCTTCTTAAACATGGGAGACCAGAACTGCACACAGTATTCCAGGTGAGGTCTCACCAGTGCCTTGTATAACGGTACTAAAACTTCCTTATCCCTACTGGAAATACCTCTCCTGATGCATCCCAAGACCGCATTAGCTTTTTTCATGGCCATATCACATTGGCAGCTCATAGTCATCCTATGATCAACCAATACTCCAAGGTCCTTCTCCTCCTCCGTTACTTCTAATTGATGCGCCCCTAGCTTATAACTAAAATTCTTGTTATTAATCCCTAAATGCATAACCTTACACTTCTCACTATTAAATTTCATCCTTACTATTACTCCAGTTTACAAGGTCATCCAGATCCTCCTGTATGATATCCCGGTCCTTCTCTAAATTGGCAATACCTCCCAGCTTTGTATCATCTGCAAACTTTATTAGCACACTCCCACTTTTTGTGCCGAGGTCAGTAATAAAAAGATTAAATAAGACTGGTCCCAAAACTGATCCTTGAGGAACTCCACTGGTAACCTCCCTCCAGCCTGACAGTTCACCTTTCAGTAGGACCCGTTGTAGTCTCCCCTTTAACCAATTCCGTATCCACCTTTCAATGTTCATATTGAGCCCCATCTTTTCCAATTTAACTAATAATTCCCCATGTGGCACGGTATCAAACGCCTTACTGAAATCTAGGTAAATTAGATCCAAAGCATTTCCTGTGTCTAAAAAATCTGTTACTTTCTCAAAGAAGGAGATCAGGTTGGTTTGGCACGATCTACCTTTTGTAAAACCATGTTGTATGTTGTATTTTGTCCCATTTACCATTGACTTCAATGTCCTTAACTACTTTTTTCCAAGACCTTGCATACTACAGATGTCAAACTAACAGGCCTGTAGTTACCTGGACCACTTTTTTCCCTTTCTTAAAAACAGGAACTATGTTAGCAATTCTTCAATCATACGGTACAGCTCCTGAGTTTACAGATTCATTAAAAATTCTTGCTAATGGGCTTGCAATTTTGGGTGCCAATTCCTTTAATATTCTTGGATGAAGATTATCTGGGCCCCCCGATTTAGTCCCATTAAGCTGTTTGAGTTTCGCTTCTATCTCAAATATGGTAATGTCTACCTCCATATCCTCATTCCCCTCTGTCATGCTACCATTATCCCTAAGATCCTCTTTAGCCTTATTAAAGACTGAGGTAAAGTATTTGTTTAGATATTGGGCCATGCCTAGATTATCCTTAACCTCCACTCCATCCTCAGTGTTTAGCGGTCCCACTTCTTTCTTTGTTTTCTTCTTATTTATATGGCTATAGAACCTTTTACTATTGGTTTTAATTCCCTTTGCAAGGTCCAACTCTACTTGACTTTTAGCCTGTCTCACTTTATCCCTACATGTTCTGACCTCAATAAGGTAGCTTTCCTTGCCGATCCCTCCCATCTTCCACTCCCTGTATGCTTTCTGCTTTTTCTTAATCACCTCTCTGAGATGCTTGCTCATCCAGCTTGGTCTACAACTCCTGCCTATGAATTTTTTCCCCTTTCTTGGGATGCAGGCTTCTGATAGCTTCTGCAGCTTTGATTTAAAGTAATCCCAGGCCTTCTCTACCTTTAGATCCATAAGTTCTTCAGTTCAATCCACTTCCCTAACTAATTTCCTTAATTTTTGAAAGTCAGCCCTTTTGAAATCAAAAACCCTAGTTGCAGATTTATTTTTGTTAATCCTTCCGTTCAGTTTGAACTGAATTAGCTCATGATGACTTGAAACAAGATTATCCCCTACAAACAATTCTTCTATGAGGTCCTCACCACTCACCAAAACCAAATCTAAAATGGCATCCCCTCTAGTCGGTTCAGCAACTACTTGAAGGAATCCATCAGCTATCACATCTAGGAAAATCTGAGCCCTATTATTATTACTAGCACTCGTTCTCCAGTCTATATCTGGGAAGTTAAAGTCTCCCATGATCACACAGTTTCCATTAGTATTTACTTTATTAAAAACATTAAAAAAGGGCTCTATCCATATCCAAATTAGATCCCGGCGGTCTATAGCACACCCCAAGCACTATCCCAGGGGAGGCTCTAATAGTTTTCTTCCCTAATGTAATTTTTGCCCAGACGGACTCTGTCTTATCCATTCCATCGCTTCTTATTTCTTTACATTCTACCTCATCATTGATATACAATGCTACTCCACCACCTTTACCTTTATTTCGGTCTTTCCTAAACAGCACATACCCTTCAATTCCTGTAGTCCAGTCATGACTACTATTCCACCATGTATCTGTTATCCCTATAATATCTGGTTTCACTTCCTGCACCAGTAGCTCTAGTTCCTCCATTTTATTACCTAGGCTCCTCACATTGGTGTACAAACATCTTAATTTTTGCTTTTTGGCCTCACTCACATTCTGAACCCTATTAGGCTCGGTCATTCTACAGCCAGTATAACCTATTACAGCCAGTATAACCTATTAGACTAGTATCCACACTGCCCTTCCTCCTTATATACATTCTCCTACCCACAGCTGTATCCTTTCTTACTTTGTTTACTTCCCCCTCAATGCTAAAATCCGGCGTGGAGATTACCTAGACATCTTCCAACCATCTCCCCCAAATTCCTAGTTTAAAGCTCTCTTAATCAGTTGTGCCAGCCTCCATCCTAGAAGTCTACTTCCTTCCCTACTCAGATGAAGTCCATCCTGAGAGAACTGTCCTCTGTCCATGAATGCCTCCCAGGGGCCATACATCCCAAAGCCCTCCTTATAGCACCACTGCCTAAGTCATCTGTTGGTAGTCATAATCTTGTCACACCTTTGTTGCCATTCTCTAGGAACAGGCAGAATCCCACTAAAGATTACCTGAGCCTCGATTTCCTTAAGCGTCTTCCCCAGCCTAGCATAGTCTCCCTTAATACTTTGTCTAAACCCTGTTAGATACACAAGCTAGGAGTCAAGCTGGATCAGCACTTGGATAGGAATCCACCAAGGAAAAACCAGCTGATGCAGGGAGTGGAGATGGTGACTCGGTTGGTGAAATCCTACCTTTTGAAGCAGCACTGGGCCAGAGTCCCAGCAAGTTCTTAGGGTGTGTTGCAGGAAATGCACTCTTTCAGATCAGATTTAAAACAAAGAATCTGATCACCCCACAGTCATTAAAGATCTCATAGCTATTTTATATGAGAAAGGGTGATTACCCAAGTTAAATTTGGCCAAGACATCAAGGTTAAGATTCTGCTGATGTAAATTCAAGTGGATAAGATATTAGTCACTTCTTGTCTCAAGCTGTTATGTATTGTTATGTGTCTGTTAAACAGTCATTTTACCCCAGAGGCGGATTGACTACAGTGTTAAACAGGAATCACTTCAATTTTTATTAAATTATTATAATGTGGTGGAGGGATGATTCATATATATTTTATAGTCGGGTGTTTATAGATATACATTGTTAATCTATCAGGTGAATGCCAAGACTTTTTTTTTTCTGCACAACAATAAATATTGGTATTTACATAGGGTCTACAAGGCATTATTCTGTGCTACTGCAGCAGAGAAAGCACAAGCTATCTAGCAGAAGTTCATTTCCAAAGTCAAGCTGAGCACTTACAATTCCACTGAAATCCATTACTGCTCCAGAAGTTCAGAGCCTTTTAAAAGTCAGGTCATTTTTATTTGGGTACTTAAATATGGATTTAGGACCCTAAATTTAAGCACTGAGGTTTGAAGTTTTTGGCCAGGATTGCTAAACCTGTGAAAATGTTAACCTCTAGTGGCAAGCCTACAAGGGATATGGACCACTGAAGAAGTGGGGTTTTTACCCACGAAAGCTTATGCTCAAATAAATCTGTTAGTCTTTAAGGTGCCACCGGACTCCTTGTTGTATCTTTATTGACATTTGATCTTAGTTCCCCACCCCAAAAGAGTACTCCAGATTATCTGAAGGCCTGGGGGAAATCCAAGGTACTATTAACTAACATAGGGCTACATGGAGACACACTGTGGCTTTGAATAACCGGGATTTTTGGATAAAGGGAATTCTGGTAACTGGAATTATACCATATACAAAAGTCCCACCTGGTGTGGCCAACCTCAATGCAGTATGAGACAGCCCTCTTGGGGGACAAACCCCAACACAGACTATAAGGCATTTCAACTTCCTTTGTACAAATAACATGCTTCCTGATTACACAGCATTCCTCACTGCAGGCTTCCACTTTTGAAACTTGTCCCCTACAACTGACCATCAGAGCCTGATTTTGGCAAGTTTCAGATCATGCTACAAGGCTTTTGGCAGAACACTGTTTCTTGTTCTTGCAGTTAGCCAGATGCCTTAAATCAGGCAACGTTTTATGATGGGCAGGACTGTTTAAGAGTTCTGAGCTTTGCATGGTTCTAATAATTATTACTCAGCTGGGTATATTTGTATATAATTGTATATACCTGGGTATATTTGTTTTAGGTACTCTATTTAGGACAGTAAAAAGCTAAGTAATACTGAGTGTATAATCTTTACTAGAGAGAAAAAACCATTAGGACAGAGGAACCTGAGGAGTTTATCTGCTCTGCATGCTATTCATGGGGACTCTATTTTGTCAGCCTTGAGATTTAATGCCCAAGGAAGGACTCCCAGCAGTGCCTCTTCACCTTCTAGTGGATTGAGAAACCCAAATTGTACCTACAGCTCTCCGGTCTCTATGGTAATCTCTATATCCTACTGTAAATACAGTTGTATAAGCAATTCACCTTATACATAAGGTACTTAGTTTTTGAATATCCTATAGATGTAAATTATAAAACAGAAATATATATGGAAAGTCTTAATGCTAGTACAGCCCTCAGAGGTTTTGCTTTTGCTCCAGCAGTAGGGTCCTGAACAGAAAGTCCTGAATTTTAAGCCTGCTGATGCCAATGAGGACCATGCAAACACTACGTAGGATATAAAGGAGACAATAAAAGCCCAGCACACTGAAGAGATAACAACAATAAGCATATAGTAGAGAATGCCATGTTCTTCAACCCTTTTACTGGTGCTACCATTCCTAAAAGAGGTTTCTAGAGGTGCATTTTAATTAGTTTATTTTTGACAGTGGGGGTGATACTTAGATATATTAGATACAGGACCTTTAAAAAGTACTGTGTGACAGTTTAGTTTTATTTTAAGATAAGGTTTTTATAAATGAAAATGGTATGAATTTGTTCAGTAGTAGCTGAGTAAAATAGCAATTTAAAACAAAAATAGGGTTGAACCAAAGCAAGGGTTTATTTTAAAACTAGGTTTCTTTGAAAATGTCATAATCCGTTTTCCCTACAGTGATCTCAGCATACCTTTTAACCTAAAAAACAGTACTAGATGGGCAAAAAAAGCTCTATATGAATTTAATTCAGTGGAAAGAAATATTCATATTGCAATATTTGGTTTCTTGTTTTCTATCAATATGTCCAAAAGGCATTTTTGCATCACTCACACAAAAATACGATACGATTATAGATAAAAAAATATCCTGTTATGTGAGTTAATATAATTCTGGAGAAGAATGATTTTGACCAATTGGCGTAGTGGCTCAATGCACTAGTGAACTAGGCTTTCTGCATCCAATGGTCCAAAGTCTGAATGCTATGCAGGCTGAATAAGGAGATGAATTTAAAATGCTTAAATGACAAGTTGGAAACTTGACTGCATCAGACAAAAGATGCTGTATTTAACTCTTCATCCTAAGAGCCTTCTTAAAGAAGCTTTTTTAATCATTCAGAATAGGCTCAGAAATTGTTTTTAAGATGCACATATTTTTCATGAGAGTCTCAAGTTGTGAAATTTAGGTAACATAAAACAAATGAAAAGTATGATAATTAAATTCAAATATAAACAAGAAATAATATATCAAGATTCTTTAGGGATTATATGAGACAATAATAGAGCAAAAACTTGCGTAAAATTGTTTTGGTAACCAAAACATAAAGAGGTTGGTCATTTACTCTGAAGTATTTTATATAAGGATAATCAAATAGTACTTAATATAATTTGTCTGAAATACCACTTAGTAATAACCACTCAGGGACTGATCCTGCATCCTGCCACACGTCAGCAGCCCTATTGACTTCAATGGGACCAGTCGCTTGAGCAAAGATTTTAGATTGAGCCCTTAATATTTGTATTTTAAAATATGGAAAATATCGTACTACAATGAAGCAATCAGTCAGCAGCCTATGTGCTCCAGCAACTGGAAAGGATTGAAAGTCAGTGAGTAGATAATTATTCAAGGTCAAACCTTTCTAGTTTGATGCCAGAAAAAAAAAAAAAGCAAACAGTGAGGGTTAGCCAATACTTCACAAACACTTGTTTAAGGATTTCCTAATTACTATAAGTGGTTCCTCCAGCCCTGGCACTTAAAAGGCAGTTTTATATGCATGATGTCATCTTTTCTTCCCATTATCTCCGCAGTAAATTTCCAGAATTAAGAAAGTAAGCAAGAAAAAATAGTCACAACAAGGACTATTTTTCATGTTCTCTTCTGTTTCAAAAATGAATTTCTTATATTGCAGATCAAAATGGCAAACTGAAATATGGATCCATTAGCTGTTAAAATCTATAACAATGTCTTGTCCAAAATATTAAAATGCAATTATCTTCTATATACTGCTCCTCAAACAAGGCCTTTTATTATGCATCATAGCACAATTTCATTTGTCTTTTAACTTTAAAAATATGGACAGAACTCACAAGCTGGCCACCTAAAATAAATTGCAAAACAAGAGTTTTAAAATTCCTAAAGGCAAATCAAGGAGGCAATGTTTGTTATATTGTACAATGCTGGATCATGAATCTTCAGGACATATGGGAAAAACTAATGTATTCAATACACTAAATTGAAAAAAAGTGAATTAAAGTCTTGATGCTAATTTAGGGGCCGATCCAAAGCTAAATGAAGTCAACTGGGTTTTTTTCATTTACTTCAATGCTATATGGATCAGGAGCTTAGAAATCAGTTATTGCTACTCATGACCAATGGATGAACAATGGGTTTTTCAGAAGTGCTCAGCAGTGGTCTGACACTGCTCCTACTAAAATCAATGGGAGTTTTACCACTGAGTTCAATGGAAGCAGAGTTAGGCCAATGCTTTGGACATTGCCAATGCAAATGACTACATCATTCGATTAGTATTTTACACATGGTAATGTTACAAAAGAGAAATCAAATTGAAACTGATTACTGTCTGTAAAATGCTATATTTCAATTTGAAAGCAAAAAGCTTTTTACATAGATTCATAGATTTTTATGGCCAGAAGGGACATTAGATCATCTACTTTGGCCTCCTGCATGACACAGGCCATAGAATTTCATCCAGCCACTTTGAATTGAATTTTGTTGAGATACCTACACAAACTAAAAATAATTACATACAGATTTCAAAGAAGAAATTTTAGTCTCAGAGCATCCTCCATTTTGTGAAGGCAAATAATCAGCTACCTCTCCTTTCACAATGAAAACGCACTTGCACAAACACATCTACTTACATAGGTAATAAAGCAAGGTCCCTGATTGAATGCAAGGCTGTAATTCAGCAAACAAGCTCTGCTGACAGTGTATTAAACAGTAACAAATAAATATGAAACCAAAGAACAAAGTATACCCTGATGTTTCAAATGGGCCCATCCATTGCTATTTACATTACCATGCATAAGATATCACAGATATACATTGGTTTGTTTTTACAGGCAAATGGCTGTTGAATTAAAAATATATCACCTAAAAAGATGTTTATAATGTTTAGAGGGAGGAGTTAGAAGAAAACATCTTTCTGAAGAATTAAATTTCCTGTGTGCTGAGAAACTTTATTTTGTATACATTATACAACACTTGACTGCATGCACTTTATGACCTTCAGTGGCTACCAAGTATCCATTTTCCACATGCATCTAGTTGCCATCTCTCACCTGGAGGAACTCTCTCTCTCTCTACAAAGCTCATATGTTTCCTTTTCTGGTGGCCAATTTACCGACCACACTTTCCCTGCAAAAACACCAACTGATTTCTCAGATTTCATTCTATCATAGGAGGGGTGGAACTGAAGAGAACTGGGAGGGAGATCATGAACAAGTCTGAATGAATTTGCTTAATCCCTGCAGACTGAAGGTGAAGGAACAGACCTCTTCAATTTGGAGCAAGAGGGCAAGAAGAGGAAAATGAAGGGAGGGCAGGAGTGTAGGGGAAGAGAAGGTGAACCTCCATGGGTTCTGCTCAGGTACCTTACAGAATCTGGGGTCTTTCTGAGGTATATACAAATTTTAAATAATAATGGAGGAAACAGATAATACAGGAGAAATATTGTTAGGGAAGCAGAGGATAGACACAGAGGTGAGTGACAACAGGAAACAAGGTCAATGAAGGACTATAATAATGTGGAACAACAGGACAGGGGGCAGAAAGCATTGTGGGTAAGAAGAAAATACACTCGGAGAAAAAGAATGGAAGATTAAGAGAGGAACCAATTCCAAAACAAGAGAAGGCAGAGCCAGAGGAACACAAAGAAACATGGAAAAAAATCCATCATACCATACATTCCTCTCCTCAGGGCCACACATAAAATGCTGCCACCCAAAAAGCATATTTAGGCATTCCTATTATCATTAATTAAGCACCCTTAGGAAAGCTCAACTCTATACAAGATAAAGTCATAGTTCCTGCATCAAGGATTTTACAGACTAAGACCTTGTCTACACTACACAGTTTTGTTGACAAAAGTCAGGGTTCGTCGACAAAACATTACACACTACAATGCTACTTCTGCCGACAAAACTCTTCTGCTTTGCCGACAAAATAAAACCACCTCAGGGAGAAGTGTAGAGCTTTTCATGGCAAAGTGACATTGACAAAGAGTTGGTGTAGATACCGCGCTTGGTTATGTCACTGTAAACGGCCTCCAGGAGGTGTCCCACAGTGCCCATCCTGACTGCTGTGGTCAGTAGTTCAAGCTCCCCTGCCCTGCACCCATGCACCCACTCCTCCCCCTGCAAAGGCCCAGGAATTTTTGAAATTCCACTTCCTGTTTGTTCAGTGTGAAGAGCTCACACTGCATCTTCCCAGCTGATTTACTCTCCTGCTTGGAGCACACCTGAGTTAGCTCTGTGGAGAAAGGAGGCTGTGCAGACCCAGCTGTTGTAACTTCGATACCTACGCACAGATTTCTCATGTCTTGATGGATAAGAGATACAAACAGGACACGCAGGAGTGCGAAGACCAAGGAGCTGAGGCAGGCATACCAGAAGGCAAGGGAGGCCAACCATTGCCCCACATTTCCTGGTGCCCTGCACAGCTGCGTGCTGCTCCAGCGGCCAGCCCGATCCCCCAGCCCGCTGAGCTGGCCAGGAAAGCTGCCCCTGCCCTGCCTCTTCCCCAAAGCCCCCGCCCCGCCTCTTCCCACCCCTACTCCACCCCAGCCCCACCCCCGCTCCACCCCTTCCCCGGAGCTATGTCCTGGGGGACCGCAGCGGGGTCAGGCCCGCCCTGCAATCACCAGGAGGCAGGAAGTGGAGTGACCCGGCCCCAGCCCACTTCACTCCACCAGCTCATGCTCCCCCTTACCCCCCAAGCCTGCTCCTTCCCCCTCCTCCGCTGCAGAGGCCTGGGGCCAGCCTCCTCCCCCCTGAGGGGGCCTGCGTAGGGCACCAAAATGTCTAGGGACAGCCCTGACTGCGATCCACTTCACCTTCCCACAACTCTTAAATTCAGAAGGTGATGATACCTACCCAGAGTGCACTGCTCTCACTGTCGATGCTAGAGCACCAAGTGTGGACGCGCACTGCCGACAGAAGGAGCATAGTGTGAACAATCACAAATGATGTAATTATATTGGTTTTTGATTGTTGGCTTAACTTGCATTGACAAAAGTCTGGAGTGTAGCCAAAGCCTGAATCAGACAAAGAACATAGCTCCAATACATGAGACCGGCTGAGGGATCTGTCTGTCTATGGTATTTCCACAGTTCCCCTCTGGTCCTTCTTTTCCTTATATATATATATATATATATATACACACACACACACATATATATGTTCATCCATCTATTAGGTGTGTAATCTAAGGGCTTGGCTACACTTGTGAGTTACAGCGCAATAAAGGAGTCCCAGGCGCACTAGCTCACTACCCATCCACACTGGCAAGGCACGTAGAGCGCTCTGTCTCCATGGCTACAGCGCTCCTGGTACTCCACCTCAGCGAGTGGAATAACATTTGCTGCGCCCCCGCTGGAGCGCCGCGGCGCCAGTGTGGATGTCCTGGTCTGTTAGTGCGCGCTGATTGGTCTCCAGAAGTGTCCCAGAATGCCTGTTCTAGCCACTCTGGTCATCACTTTGAACACTACTGCCCTGCCCTCAGGTGACCAACCGTCAGATCTGCCCTTTAAATTCTCTGGGAATTTTGAAAGTCCCCTTCCTGTTTGCTCAGCCAGGCGTGGAGTGCTCTCAGCAAATCTTTCCAGGTGACCATGCCTCCACACAGCAGGCAATTCCCAGTATGGAGAAATGGTGAGGTGCTGGACCTCATCAGTGTTTCGGGGGAGCAAGCTGTCCAGTCCCAGCTGTGCTCCAGCCACAGAATTATGATATCTTCGGGCAGATATCAAGGGCCATGCTGGAAAGGGGCCAGGACCGGGATGCACTGTGGTGCATGGTTAAAGTGACCCTTTAAATGGCCAAAAGCACACTCCACAGTCATTCTGCACCGGCTCAGCCTGTTGTTGAACCGTTCCTTGCTGCTGTCAAGGCTCTCTGTGTAGGGTTTCATGAACTATGGCATCAAGGGGTAAGTGGGGTCTTCAAGGATCACAATGGGCATTTCGACTTCCCCTATGGTGATATTCTGGTCTGGGAAAAAAGTCCCGACTTGCAGCTTCCTGAACAGGCCAGTGTTACGAAAGATGGGTACGTCATGCACCTTTCCGGGCCAGCCTGCATTAATGTCAATGAAACGCCCACGGTGATCCACAAGCGCCTGGACAACCATAGAGAAACAGCTCTTCCAATTAATGTACTCGGAGGCTAGGTGGGCTGGTGCCAGAATTGGCATATGCATCCCATCTGTTGCCCCTCTGCAGTTAGGGAAACCCATTTGTGCAAAGCCAGGCACAATGTCATGCACGTTACCCGGAGTCACGGTTTTTCTGAGCAGGATGCGATTAATGGCCCTGCAAACTTGCATCAACACGATTCCAACGGTCAACTTCCCCACTCCAAACTGGTTAGCGACCGATCAGTAGCTGTCTCGAGTTGCCAGCTTTCAGATTACAATAGCCATCCGCTTCTCCACTATCAGGGCAGCTCTCAATCTCGTGTCCTTGCACCGCAGGGTGGGGGCGACCTCCTCACACAGTCCCATGAAAGTGGCTTTTCTCATCCGAAAGTTCTGCAGGCACTGCTCGTCATCCCAGACTTGCATGATGATGTGATCCTACCACTCAGTGCTTGTTTCCCGAGCCAAAAAGCAGCATTCCACGGTGGTGAGCATGTCCATGAATGCCAAACTCGTGTCATACGTATTACTCGAGTCGATATCATCGTCGGAGCCTTCACTGTCATGCTGGATCTTAAGGAATAACTCGACTGCCAAACGTGACGTGCTGGTGAGACTCGTCAGCATACTCCTCAGCAGTTTGGGCTCCATTCCCACAGACGGAAAGGGAAGACAGAGCGCGCAGTACAAAAACTGTTGAAAGATTGCTTCCGTCCACATTTGGCACCAAGGGAATGCTGGGATGTCAACCGATGCGTCATAGGGCATTGGGACAGGACCCAGAATGTCCCGCACACTCCGCCTGCTTCCCACAAGCCACAGCGCCAGAATGGGAAGAGGTGCTCTGTGGGATAGCTGCCCACAATGCACCACTCCCAATGCTGCTGCAAGTGCCGCCAATGTGGCCACGCCAGTGCGCTTGCAGCTGTCAGTGTGGACAGACTGCAGCGCTTTCCCTGCGGCGCTCTCCGAAGGGGGGTTTAACTCTCAGCACTCTACATCTGCAAGTGTAGCCATGCCCTAAGAAAGGCTTTGCAGAAAGCTTGAGATGGTGAGGAGTGTCAGAAGCCAATCATCTGAACTAAGGGAGGAAATCTAATAAATTAGAAGTGGGCAAGAAGGTGAGAATCGGGAACGGATGGATCCTGCCCTGTGTTCTGGTGGGTAGCACGCTGCAGGAGAACCAGGCTAAACTCTTGATGCTGGAGCACACTGGGGGTTTAGGGTGCTGTGTCTGAAAGCACTCAGTCTGCCTGAAAAGGAGGTGGGAGTTGGGATTGTGCCTTGTCTCGCTCATTAGTGACTATACAACTCAGCCTGCTCAAACAGCAGCAGCAGCAGCAAACAAAGAGCCGAGGAAGCTTATAATAATGTAAGGTTGTCAGGGTTCCTTCCCCACTCTGAACTCTAGGGTACAGATGTGGGGACCCGCATGAAAGACCCCCTAAGCTTATTCTTACCAGCTTAGGTTAAAACTTCCCCAAGGTACAAACTTTGCCTTGTCCTTGAACAGTATGCTGCCACCACCAAGCGTTTTAAACAAAGAACAGGGAAAGACCACTTGGAGATGTCTTCCCCCAAAATTTCCCCCCAAGCCTTACACACCCCTTTCCTGGGGAGGCTTGAGAATAATATCCTAACCGATTGGTTACAAAATCATCAAAGACCCAAACCCCTGGATCTTGGAACAATGGAAAAATCAGTCAGGTTCTTAAAAGAAGGATTTTATTTAAAAAAAAAAAAGAAAGGTAAAAATCATCTCTGTAAAAGCAGGATGGAAAATACTTTACAGGGATTCAGATTCAAAACACAGAGGATCCCCCTCTGGGCAAAACCGTAAAGTTACAGAAAACAGGAATAAACCTCCCCCTTAACACAGGGAAAATTCACATAAAATAAAAGATAAACTAATCCGCCTTGCCTGGCTTACCTATACTGGTTGCAATATTGGAGACTTGGATTAGGATGGGTTGGAGAAGATGGCCTCTCTCAGTCCCAAGAGAGAACAACCACGTAAACAAAGAGCACAAACAAAAGCCTTTCCCCCCCCCCCGCCAAGATTTGAAAGTATCTTGTCCCCTTATTGGTCCTTTGGGTCAGGTGCCAGCCAGATTGGCTGAGCTCCTTAACCCTTTAGAGGTAACAGGATGTTGCCTCTGGCCAGGAAGGATTTTATAGCACTGTATATAGAAAGGTGGTTACCCTTCCCTTTATATTTATGACAAGAGTCCATTTCTTTATCATAAACAACATTTCCGATCATTTCAGCTTTGTGTGTATAAATCATTAGTAATGTAAGTAAAACAGAGGAAAAAGCAGGTATGCAAAGAATGGGGCTAAAGTGAGGCAAATGTTTCATAAGGAGAGATGGTCTCCACAAGGCGTAATGGCCACCTCCCCAACTGACTGAAGAGTGACATTGAGCAACTCCCATTCATCCCTAGCTTGTTAGCAGTATGATGGTCATGTCGTGGAGCTTCCAAAGCATAATGTAGCACAACCAGGGGGACTCTTGTGGTATCTAAAAGGTAGGACCCTTCCTATCCCAGTAGAGAAAAACAAAGGGAAAGCTTTGTGCTGTAATTCTTTTTCATACTTCATATCCTTTTCCATTTAACTTTTCCCTTGCCCTCCTCAGCTTTGCCAATAGGTACAGCATCAGCATCTAAAATCTTAATGGGTACAGCTATAACAGAAAGTAATTATTCAGAAGAGATTAAACATCTGACACTCTTTGGGGAGAGGAGGGCCCGGGTACAGTAGGGAAACAACCCTACAAAATGTTTGTATATTGGAACAAAAGGAGGCATTCAACTCCTTCAGTACAATCCCTTCAGAATTCCCCTGTGCATCCCCGCATCTCCCCCATCACTTGCCAAAGCAACAATCAAATAAAATTAAGGTATTATTGTTTTAAAAATAAGTAAATGGTTTCTTCTACCTTTTTAATGTCCACCTCTTAGCATAACAAAGCTTTTCATAGCTTACTAATGGCTCCCTGTCACTAGTGCTGAGAACTATTATCACTGCTCTGCCCCTTCACATGGGCCTTTCAAACATCACTGTTTCACTTAATTCTTTCACCTCCTTCAGTTCAAATGCAATAAAAACCTTTCACTGGCTGACAACTAAAAAGGCAGAACAGCCTCCAACTGCTGTATAATTCAGGAGGGTTCTTTCTCATTTTAATTGGCTGCCTAATTGGAATGTTTATGGGTTCTGGGATAGCTTGGGCTGAAAAGGCAGGGTGAGCAATTATGTGCTCAGCATTCCTATCTGGCAGAGTTAATAGTTTAAAAAAAAAAGAAAGAAAGAAAAAAAAGCTAAAGGTCACTGGAATGCCATGTTTTTGTTCTCTAAGAAATACCTTGATTTGAAACAATGTAATCCCCACGTCAGAAATTATGTCAAGCTGTGCTTATCCAGTAGCAAGTTTGAGCTTTTGGAAGCCTCTTTGCTCCTTTTTGATGTTAGCATAACATGAGGAACAGGAGGCTATCTGGTGGCTGTCAAGTTTATAACTGCTTGCGCTCTCACTGGCTGGAGATAAGGATGTAAGCAGAGCACTTGATGGACTTGATTAATTCTCTGGAAGGAAGGTTTGTCTTCCTTGGCTCGATGAATGACTTCATTCTAGTAGATGAGGTCACCCAAGTCAAGGCAATAAAGTTTCTGATATTCACATGAAAGCCAGTTTTCAAAGCTGCCAGCCCCTAAAAAGAGAATCACAAGTGTTTCCTCATTTACCTACATTATAGTGGCAGCATCCACACTACTATAGATAAGCCTGGTGTCTCTCCTCTCCAGCACAAAGCTGTATTTTCAGTTGTATAATTAACTCCAGTGTGAGACTTGGTTAAAAACAAAAAACTTTTTTGTTTTCAGAAACAAATATATTTGCAAAAGGATTTGCTGAAATGATAGCAGCAGGAAGAGGAGGAGGAAGACTGCTTTCCAGCCTGGGTGCTATGTTGTTTGCATTCCTACTGGTCTTATGTGGTTTTAGTTTGAAATATAACTCTGCGGACTGTCCATCCACAAAGCAGACTAGATCTTTATTGTTTATAAATACTTCTTAGGCACAGTTACACTTTTTAAACTAAATGCTTTGCAGACATAGTAACTTTTCCCACAGCAGTTTTATATATAGACCTACATTAACCTTACACTTTATCATTTGCATTGCTAGAAAATGATAAAACATTCTCTCAAGGAGCCAGTAAGGCTTACTGAGTTAAAAAAAAGTATTTTGAACAAGTGTTTAAATACTAAACATAAGCGCTGATCCCAAAGGATGGAATCCAGATTAATTTTGTGTCACAATTTGTCATATTTAGCAAAGCTCATTGGGGATTCATCATCAGGGTTCTTAAGGACACTTAGCTTATGCTGGATCCTTTCCTTCCAGCAAGAGTGCCTGATCTCAGAGGAACAACAGAGTTCAATGAATAGGGTATGGGATTGGCACTCAAGAGGCCTGGGTTTATTTCCAGCTCTGCCAGTGACATGGAGAGAATGATACTTATTTTTGTAAAGTGATTGAGATCTATGGAGAAAACGCAACGCATAAGTGACAAATCATGACAGCAGTAAAAGCAGCCTATTTGTCTTCTGTTCCCCAGAGTGTGAAGTGTGGGCACAGCGCCATTCTCTCCCCCTTTTCCCATTGTGGACAGTAGGAGGCGTTGGGACTAACTTAGGAAAGAAGGGCCAGTAGGGAGACAGTCTTTTATTAGTAACTCCAAGCAAGAGGGCGGAAAGATGCCCAGGGAAGTAGACTGGAGATCAAATAGGAGGTCATTTCTCCTCTGTCCCCACTGTTGTTGAGCAGTGGGATCCAGTGACTGAAACTCAACCAGGTATTTTGAGAAATAGGAGCATAGTGACTGGCACTCTACTAAGTGGAAATCACTGGTGGGTGAGCTCAGTAGCAAGACCCAGAGGATAGGACAGGAGATCTCGTGCATTTCCATAGCATAGGCCAAACAGAGCTTATCTCCTAGACATGTTCCCTTATAGTCATGAGTCAATGGATGAGCTTTCCTCTTCCATTCATGATAATAGAACACCTTTCTTGCAATTACTAACAGGGAAAAGTTAATATATTTATGTGTTTTCAGCTGTTCACTTCAATGTGTTTTCATACTGTCTGCTGTTGCTCTGTATCACTCATTACATTGCTCCCCCCAATTATGCTTTTCTCTATTACCTAAGTCCCCTGCTGTAAATACTTCCCTGCAGCTTGGTTCTCTCCTTTTACCCTGCTTCCTGGACACACTGCCCAGCCACACAGTCATTTTCTCCCCTGTTCCTCTGGACATATTGCCTATCAGCCTTGCTCTTTTCTCCCCAGGATATTCCTCTTCTGCAGGTGATTGGCAGTTCCAATCCCTGTTTCCTCTCTTCTTATATAGCAATGGTCCCTATTAGAGGCTGCAGGCCTGGCTTGACATACTAAGGCTGGCTTCTTTTTCTAGCTGCTTTTATAGGCCTCCAGAGGTGAAATCCTGGTCCAGCTGGAGCCAATGGCAAAATTCCCACTGACTTGACTGGAGCCAATGGCA
Organism: Chelonia mydas; assembly: GCF_015237465.2. Lineage (NCBI taxonomy): Eukaryota > Metazoa > Chordata > Testudines > Cheloniidae > Chelonia > Chelonia mydas. The sequence goes on along the minus strand of NC_051252.2, from coordinate 12,261,241 downwards.
AAATTCCCACTGACTTGATTTCGCCCCAGGTTTTCAATTGCCGTCTGGACACCTGTAGAAGCAGCTTAAAATAAATAAATCAATAAAAGAGGAAGAAAGTCAGCACCACATCTCACAAGCCAGCTTTCCACAGACTGCCAGCAAATGCTCCGCAGATCACAGTTTAGGAAACACTGGGCTAGGACATATTTGCAGACCCTCAGAAATAATTTATTTCAGAAATAGCTTTCAGGAAGTTCTCTCAGAAAAAGAATGTCCTGAACCTCACAAATTAGCTGTGACCCCAAATTGTACACCCTGGAGTTTGACTCCATGCGCGGTCCTATCAAATATACAACAGCCCACATAGTGGGACCAATTTTGCAATTTTAAGAAGTTCTCCAGTAAATAATACCTGCTTTTCAAATAATTTGTGTTCATCTTTACCTCATAGATTATAACAAGACAATAATGGGAAACTCACAGGAAAGCCTAACTGCACAAGGGCCCAGACGAAAACTAAGATCCTAAATACCTTTGAGGATCTGTGCCAAGATGTCCTTTTCTGGGCAAAGGAGGTTTAGAGAAACCCACACATTTGATAAGTATCCAACTTGTGGGTGCGTGTGCAAATCAACGATATACTGAAGTACACTCGTCTTGATAGTTCAGATTTAAACCTAAAATTTAATAATTAAAAAAAAAGCAGAGCTAAGGCAGAAACTCTTTGCTTAATGCCTCAGAGATGGGCTACAAGGGGAGGTATATCTCTAAAGTGACTTTATGTGCTGTCAACAGAACAAGACAGAGTTTAGACCCTATGAACTTTCCTTGCTTCATGACTTTAAAGTAGGAAAAAAATAATAATGAAACACATTAAAGATGTTACTGTAACCATGTTTGTCTATGAAGTTGTTGCAAAAACGTTGAATGAACTTGACTTAGAATCATAGAAGATTAGGGTTGGAAGAGACCTCAGGAGGTCATCTAGTTCAACCCCTGCTCAAAGCAGGACCAACCCCAACTAAATCATCCCAGACAGGGCTTTATCAAGCCGGGCCTTAAAAACTTCTAAGGATGGAGATTCCACCACCTCCCTAGGGGGATAACCTTCAGAAGAATCTATTTCAAAGGTTCACTGGGCTATAAAAGAGAAGGGCAAAGAACCCCCAGTTATCTTTCACCTAAGACAACAAAGGAACCAAGCAGTTTAGACTTTCTGGGAGATCCTGATCCAGGGATGGTCACCCGTCTTGCTGGAAGGTAGTATATTGAGAATCCTACCTTGAACCAAGACTGTGGTTTTGTTAAGTCTTGGTCTCTAGAGAGTGTTTTTCACTTTGATTTCTTTGAAACCATTTCTAACTCTATCCTTTATACCTGAACCCACTTAAAATTTTGTCTCCTTTTGTTAATAAACTTGTTTTACTTTTGATCTACATCAACCCAATCATGTGTGTGAACTGATGTGATTGTTAACCCCAGTTAAAGTGATAAGCTGTGAAGTTTCTCTCTTTAGAGGAGCAAATGAACCTTATTATTCCTTTGCATGGTCCAGGAAAGAGCTGGACATTACCGAGCACATGGCTTTGGGAAAATTCAATACTGCGGGGTGTTGGGGTCATCTTGCCAGGTGTAATCAAGACTGGTGGAGGTCAGTGTGTGGTTCCGGTGTAACAAACAGGCTGCTGGAGTCAGAGCTGCTGGTCCAGGGTTGCTTATCACACAGACAATCAGTGCATGCTCGTATGCTGGCTGGGAGTATCCCAACAAGGGAGCTACAGCAGGAGAGAACTTTAAGGCACCCAGGGCTACAGGGCAGGTATGACACAACCCCTGGACTGATCTGGTACAACAGAACCCCTGACAGAACATGATACTGGGTTCAGAGAGAAAATTCTCCATTTGCCAGGTTTTTCCATTACAGGATTATTATTTTTTTGTACTTTTTCCTGAGATATTGACAATGTCTGTGACAGGTTACTGGACCATTAGTCTCATCAGGTAGAGCAGAACCTAAAATTCCATTTAACGTAACGCTATTGTGAAATATTTTGAGAAGAATGCTGACGCCCTGCCTAATCCCACAGCATTTGGGAGCTTTTAAAAAGGGTATGGACACTGCATAGCATTTCGTGTATTCACCAAGAAGAGAACTGTTGTGCACAAAATTTTCTCATATTTTTCCTCAGCCCCCATTCCAGTTAATCTGAGTAGCATCAAATTATGTTTCATAGGGAGTTTATATGTACAATTCTATTATAAATAAAACACTATTCTCCAAATCTCACAGTTTTGTGACAACACTGAAAAGTCCCACACTCAAAACTGAAAATTGTCACTTTCCAAATCTGATCATTGCTTAAAGGGGTAAATAATGTGAAAGAAATCTGCAACTGTAAGCAGGGAAATGCCTTGAGAGAAGGATACAGATAGATGCTCCTATGTGAGGGTTCAAATTCTCTCCATGAGAAAGAGCTTCTATGAAGTTATAGATTTATACGCTTCTATTAGACACTTAATGCATGGTAATTTTTACTGACAACAGAGACTGCATTTACTGCATCATATGCTATTTATGCATATGACTGTTCACTTAAAGAAAGATGTGCCCTGCCTTCTTTCTTCATAATGGTTGTCTCTGACATCTTGACCATCACAGGGTGATCTTTGCAATGATATATGTTAAGTATAAATATATAATAAAGTGAAATTTTTGGCTTGTAAAAAAAAATAAATAAATCAGGAATTGATAACACATTCAGAGGAAAAGTCAAAATGACCCTTAAAGTATGAAATGCATAAACACATAGCTTTGAATTTACGCTACTTAGCATCACATTAAAATATTCAAAATATAAATCAAAATTCAAGAGTATAAGTAATATTCAATTTCAAATTTATGGCATTTTAAAATAAGGTGATTTCCTCAAATGTGCAATAAATCTGGGTTTGTGGAATTGCACGTGCCATCTTAGCTTGACAGTTGCTTTATCTACACAGTCCATTGAAGCCTAGTCACTTTATATAATCTGAATTCACAAATCAACTGTCGTCTTCACTTCACTGATTCATTGCTGATGGGGCTTTCACAAGGTAAAAAATCCTTTCCAAGTTGACAAGAGTAATAAATGGAGAGGTGAGTACTGCCTATCCATCCTGCTGTTCTATTGTACTGCCTATAGTGATACATGGCAGAATAAGCTCATAAACCAACCTCATCTTTTGACCTCTGCAGGGTAAATGGAAACAGTAGGGCGTTTATGATGATGACTGTATTTAAGGACCAATAATGACTAGATAAACCTCTGAAATCTAACTAGCCTAACAGATCAGGTGGGAAAAATGATGCCTTTGCATCATGTTAAACACACAAAAAATGCATTAAAAGTACAACCACAAACCTTTTTTTAAAACCTAGACTGCTTCAGTTTAAAAGGTCTTTTAATGATACTATACATGCAACAACGTTGAGAGACATTGATACAAATGCCCAAATGCATCACCCGACTGCGGTTTTTGATTTCCCAGATTTAGGTAAAAAACAAATATGGAGGTACCAAGCAATGGAATCAGGATGGTGTGGGGCCTCTGTAGCTATATTCAGTCAACTTTTAAAATCATCAAAGGCTAAACCTATTTGTCTTTTTGACCATGCAGTTCCACCGGAGAGTGGGAAAAACAGCTCAAAAGCCAACATGGGTTTGCTAAATCTGAAAACACCAAGAAACTGAACTTGAACTGTTCGATGCAAATGTATTTCAGGACAAATTGGCAATCTCTCTGAAAGGTGGGAGGATTTGTGCAATATCCTGAACGACAGCAGCAAAACTTGCAAGCGTTGAACTCAATCTGCACTATCTCCTCATCTAAAATATCAGTGGGATCCCAAGGTCAGAGAACACAGACTTCAGTATTAAGGAAGCATGATAATCAATAAGTGATTCCAGTTTGAAGTACTGCATTGAAAAGAACAGTTAAATGGTTTCTTGATATCTCTATTTCTGTATCTAGTAGGAAATTTTTCCTTCAGATAGGTGGGAGAGTAAGTTAGTACTCATTCCAACACAACAAAGGATTATTCTTATTTTTCTCGAATGGGATAATTATATATATAATTTATATAAATATATACATTTTTACATTATATGTACTTCAAGTTTCAATGCCATCCCATTTATTGTACACACCGTTATGCTTTAATAATGCATATATCATCCCTTCAGTATCACAAAGATTGGATCATAATTTAGAAAATCATATGTTAAAAAGTCTCAAGCTACATGCAACAGTAGATAATCATTTAAATCCTTTGGAATACACCATTCAAAATCCGATGAGGTAACATCAAAGGACCTGATCCAGTTCCCATTCAAGCAAATGAAAAAACTCACACTGCTTCAGTGGGAACTGGAAGACCCAATCCTGCAATAGCATTTATCCTGGTGCACACTTATAGTCTGAGAAATCCCATTGAATTCAGTGGATCCCTTTACTAGGTCAGGTGCTAATACTCTCTATTTCATATACAAACTTTAGCAAAGCAAGGGTAAGAGATTTTTGAAATAACATTAACAACAACACTAATAACAACAGCAGCAATACTAATGCAAAATGTATATTAGCCAAAATATAGCAAAATAGTAATCCTGTGGATGAGAGTTGGATATCCAGCTACTATGTTCTTCAGATGCTTTTTGAGAAGAATTAAGTCTAAAACCATATTCTAATGTTCACATTTATTGGAAGACTGCAGTTTTTCCACAGACTATTTGCCAGTCTATAAACAAACAAGTTCACCAGTGGGATTCTTAAAAGTAAGAATTCCCAGACACTTGTGGGAGCAGCCTTCTCCTATATTGCCAGAAGCTTCTGAGAATAGGACACAACATGTCCCCATACTTAGCCCACTATAGCAAAGTGAACACTCTGGACACCAAATTGTAACTCGCTTATCTCCTTAGCACAGAATTAAAGAGGAATCAGAGCATCATGTCAAGATGTTAACAGATGAGGTATTGCACCCAGAAGGAAGGTCCAGCAGTTAGGATGCTGACTTGGGATCAAGGAGACTACATTTCAATTCCCTCCTCTGCCACAGACTTCCTGTGTGATCTTGGACAAGTCTCTTAGTCTCTCCATGCCTCAGTTGCCCATCTGTAACTGGGCACCTCACAGGAGTGTTGTGAGATTAATATAAAAGAATATGAGAGGCTCTGATACTTATCTGACCCCTATTACCAAAGTAACTAAGACAGACAACAAACCAATTAAATGGATCACCTAACAGTCCTTAAATCAAGCACCATTAAATTAAACAAAGTACTGAATTAAGCTTTTTCAAAATCAGGCAAGAGAACATTCAACTGTAGGGTTGGTCAGAATGTGGGGGAAAGAGGTGTAAGCAGAGTCAGGATGAGCTCCACCCTGACATCTGGTGGTGAGGTGTGGCAAGTTGTGGAAAAGAACTTCAGGAGCTGATCTCATTTGCATAGGCACACCCACCCCGCCTAGAATGAGTCCATAGCTGCCCAAATGGTCACTTTGGATTCTGTGGGATCCCCAGTGTCTCTGTTATTGGGGCAGGAAGAATAAATTGTTATTATCCTGATTATGGGAATCAAGGACAGTGGAACTGTACTCGGCCTTTTGTTATGATGGAGGGACTTGCCATCAACTAAGTAGCACTTGCTAGGCAAGGGACATGGGTTCCAAAACTCTGTGAAGGGAAAGAGGCTGGAGACAGATATTAGTACCTGGTGATGTGGGCCCCTTTGTGAGGGCTGAAACATCAATTGTACCTCCGTCTCTCTCCAGTGTGGAACATCAGAGCTAATTTTGGGTCTATTAGGAGTCTAGCTACAGGTGCTGAGCTGAATTCACTTTGGCCTTATGGTGCACCAGCACTGAGGCTCCCACTACTACAAGCTGAAATAACTAAAGAGCTAAAATTACTAAGAGCTGAAATCACTGAGCACTGTTTTAAGTAGTGGGGAGCCTGAAGATCTATTGCAGAGCGGAGCAGTTCGTGGGACAGCTGGAGAGGCTGGTGGAGCAGTTCATGGGACGGCGGGAGCTGCTTGTGGGATGGCTGGTGGAGTGGATCGGAGTGAAGCTCTATGGAGCTGCGGGGCAGTCAGCTTCAGATCACGTAAGATGCCCCTTACCTCTCCCCCCCCCCCCCCCCCCCCCACACACACACACACACTTTCACCCAGACTGGGGAGTAACAGTCTGCAGATGAACTTCTGAACTCTGGGGCTGGACTTTTGGGTTGTTGGACTTTTTTGGACTTTGGGTGATTTTTGGGTTGTTGGACTCAAGAACCTGAGGGAAAGGACATGGCCCAATTTGCTGGGGTGGGTCTTTGCTCATGGTTTGGTTGATTAACCCTAGTTGTGGTGTTCTCCCAATTTAATGCTGATGTCGTTTACCTCATGTTATTAAAGATTCTCTGCTACACCGAGACTCTGTGCTTGCGAGAGGGGAAGTATTGCCTCTTTGAGGCGCCCAGGGGTGTGTGTAAGATTTTCCCAGGTCACTGGGTGGGGGCTCGACCCAGTTTTGCATTTGCTTTGATGAGAGGGAACCCCTGTGTGCTGAACCTGGCCCTTCCTGCTATCAACTCAGCCTGGCAGAAGGGTTACAGAGGTAAAGATCCCCTCCTCCTCCCACACACACTTTGCTATTGATCAGTTATGGGTATAACAATCCTGTGTCTTGATATTGTAAGGTAAAAAAAACAACATTTATGTGGTGCCTTTCATTCCAAGGAATATAAAAACATTTAAATTATATACACACACCACCACCACCACTTAAATGCAGCCATCTCAGGTGTGGAAGGTGGCAACACAGAATTATGCAGAACAGTGAGGTGGAAGGACTCAATAGATCTGCTCTACAGGACAAACCAATGGGGGACTTAACTGTCAATAAAGAAATAGTCATGACTGTAATTGAATTCCTTGTGGTTTTGTAGGATGAAGAATAAAAACAATCTGGAAGAAAGAACACTATAAAATACAAAGGAGAAAAGTACAACCATCTCCAATCTTCTCAGTGCAAAAATCAGCATCTGGGTGAGGAGCAGCTGTTAAAGCTGAACCAAGTCAGGATTAAGGTGATGTTAGTGTCAAGGGTGAAGTTCCTAGAAGAACTATAATGTCCACCATTATTAAGCTCATCTGCCCTCGGGTTGTTAAACTGACCAGCAACCTGGATCACCTTTTCCAACCTTAGAAGTCCAAGGAGCCATAGTAACATCACTTTCATGTTTGAATGGCCAGAAGACTGTGCTCGATCAGACCAGACACATGCCAGTCCCAACGTTCCTGAACTCCACACACAATTATTCTAACTCAGTATGAAGCCATATGTGTTGAAAAAAGTGCTGATATATTTTGCATAAATATACAATGAGCATTAAAAGTGAATCATTAGCACCCGGTAAATGGATCCACTAAGTGCCAAGCCCATCTAGTTAGGAACACAGGTTGTTATAAACACATTATCCTGGTACTATGCTTTCTGCACTGACTCCCTGCTGAATTTTTTCTCAAAAGCCGTACGTACAACAACAAAAATAACATTATTTTGAAAAAGGGCTGTGGAAGCAGTGTTTGGATCCAAATTAGGTTTCAACTATGGTTCAGGTTCTGAGTTCAACTTATAAGTTAGGTAAGAGCTAGCATTCAGGCATAATGTTAAAAGTTCATGAACAGGTCTTACATGATTTCAATCCAGGACAGGTGAAATCTCACAAGATCGCCTTAATTCAACAAATTGCTGCCATCATGCAAATAGACTCTGTTATTCTGTTGTTGCTCAGAAGCAGTCGAATTTTCACCGGCTGCCATGAATGGGCTCTGAGCACACATTAGGTTGCCTCCCAGCTTTCAGATGTCGCCAGCTTCCACTGTTAAGTTTACTTGCCAGACCACTTCAAGAAATTCAGTTGATAAAGTGTTTCCAAGGGGAGAAAAGGGAGTTTTCCTCCAAGATTGCTTCTCATCATGCATAGATATAAAAACCAGTTGCTCATACAGTACGATTACTGCACGTGGCCTACTTGGACTTATTTGGAAAGTCAGGTGTTCTATTTCCTAATTAAATTATTCAACAACACATTGATTATAAAGCATTCTGGTAAAACCTAATTAAGAGTGTGATTTGATAAAGCATATTCTGCAGTTTTAGTTTACATTCCCATATGAGTGAGAGTGTATGTGGGGGAAAGACATCATTATTCCATGCTTTGCACATGTTGGGCTTCACAGGTTTTTCTTTCCCAGAGCTGATTTTGAACGGTGTAGAGAAGTACTCTAGGTTTAGATCATATCAATTCATTAACGGCTGGCAATGTTCAGTTTGATTTTTTTTAAAAAAACCTTAACAAACCTAATAGAAATGCATCATGAAAAGAGCACTATTTCAAAAGTTGGCCCCCGTTCAAGCTGCATATGGTCACATAATCTTTTAAAACGCATGATTCAAGTCTCAATTTAATTATGTAATAGCACAAATGGAATTACACTGCGGATGAAGTGCAGTACTTCAGCTCAAACACATACTGGAGTTGTGTGACTGACCCAAGCTTATTTCATTTGGTCATTGTATTATAGAGCTTAATTTGAATGCAAGTGAACATAGCTAACAACAACTCAAATATGGTATGTTCTTTTCAGCTAAATTATAATCCTTGCCAGTCTGGAATCCCTTATGGTGATAATTTATCAGGCAGCTTACAAACATGACCACAATACAGTATTAACAATTGCTTCACAGGGATGCATTTGATTTACCACAGGTATTCTTGTACATGCTTAAAAATTTAGGAATGTGTTTCTAAACCATTTTTGTGCACGTGTGTTTAAGTTGATGGTGGAAGGGGTCATACACACATCGCTCAGAGGGGCGGGGAGAAGGCAAGAGAAGAGACCCAGCACACAAACAGATACAGAGCTTGTAACCACAGTGCAGTGTAGTATTCCACAAGCTCCCCATTTGTGGAAACAGCTGCTCAGCCTATATGTTTCTATTGGCACCCATCATCACAGTAACTGCAGCAACTCTCACCTTCCACATAAGGGAGATCAACGCCAGGGAGGGCATCGCTATCTTCTCTTACCTATTCTCCACTTCGCCCCTGGACATAGATGCACGCGCGCACACACATACACAGACACACACACACACCCCCCTGCGTCAAGAACCCTTTACATTTAGTATGTTGGTCAATGATTGTCATCAGACCTGTTAATTGCCCCAGATCAATTCCAACAAAACAACTTGGCTCTTCACTTGTTGTGTAATTTTGCTTACACTCAAATGCATAGGGAAGGAGGAGAGAGGAACAAGCAGGGGAAAAGAAAGCTGTGAAGCTGATGTTCACATACTCTGTAGCTGGGTAGCTCTTAACTTTGTGTTCTGGATTACAAGAGAACTTCCTGCAGGAATTCTTCTGCAATAAAACTGTTTGGATTTTTTTTTTTTTAAATGAAAGGCAAGACTTTGGAGAACAATTCAGAAACCTGTCCATACCCTCTAGATAGTCCTGCAAGAGCATGCCCCAGATTTGGGAAACACTGCATCAATGATTGTGATGTGCTCTGACTCTATAATAATGGAAGGACCATATAGAGCAACACTGGCAGGTTCTGCTCAGTAGAGATGAAGCATCCCCCCAATCTCTTCTCCTAGATATCATCTTTATGTTCAGGGATACACCTCTTGCTGATGGATCAGTAAGAGAAGCAGTGTGAGCATGGCCCTGAGACAAAGACAAGAAAGTGAGCTTCTTCTGGGCACAGGACTGGATGAAAAGCCGACTTGGATTTTTGGACAAGGAAACTGCTTCCTGTTTTTTGTTCTTCCTGTTTTCCTCTTGTGCAGAAATGGTGTACATTCTTTGTAAATAAACAGGATTGCACCAAAGAAATGCCTTACTTGTATTATCTATTTCTTCTCTTACTGGGATGGGAGGGGACCCAACAAGACCTCAGATATGACCATATTGTCAGACCCACAGGCAACATATTGCCCCATTGTGCTATACAAACCCATAACAAAAAACTGTCCCAGCTCTGAAGAATTTACAGTCAAATTATGCAAGAGATTTGAATACCTGCTAAAGAGAAGCCATGACTGAGAATTAGCAGGTGCAAGGATTGAACACATTGACAAAGCTGTTTGAAGAAACTTCCACAATACACAGCCTGCACATTCCTGGTTCAAGTCAGAGATATTAAACCCTCACTTTCTTAACCACTAATTTAACCCCAAAGCTTAAAGAGACCCCCCCCCCCCAAAAAGGCCATGATAGCACAGCATGTAGAGAAGGGGCTGCGGCTCAGTCTTTCTTGCTGAAGAAATGGCATTAAGAGGTTTCAGAAGCACTCACAATTTTTGCACCCAGGGCAGCTGATAATTGTGAGTATAGCAAGGGCCTAATCCAGCGTAGCAAGGGCAAGAATATTCTCTTTTACAGTTCACCTCAGTGGAGAGCCTGGCACTAAAGGTGATCCTAGCTGAAAGAAACTTAATTCCGCACTCATAACATTCCTCGAATATGGTTTCTGCCATTTTAGCCACAGACTAAAATTACTTTGCAAGCTGTGAAATCTTGAAAAAAATATGGTACCACTATAGAGATCATGATTTTTTATGAGGTTTTTCATTGTTCAGCATGTTTTAACAAAAATTTTGCACAAACATATTTCGCTATGATGCATTAGACTTCACTCTTCAAAGGGTTTATCTATTTCTGATGGGCTGATCTAACCTTTACGAGCAAGAGGAGTGCCTGGGCAATATTCAAGGGTGTTGATTCTTTTAAATAGGAGCCCTTTAAGCAGTACGGGGAAATAATCAGGCTCAGAGAATTTAATGTGGACATTTTCAACCTTTTCCTTCTCTTCTTTCTCACCTGATCAGGCATTTACCTTCTGAAGGCTCTGCATGTGTATTTCAGGTTTGAAAACACGTGGAACTGGGTCCAGAAACAAGCAGAGAGAACTAGGGTAGAGCTTTGACCCACAGACCACCCACAGGGCTCTGTACTCGCAGAAGACTTGAGGGGGTCTTTGTGGAAGACCAAGTACAGGACATTACAATAGACTAACCTGGGAACGACAAAAGTGCAGATGACTCATCAGGGCCACCCTTAGGATTTATGGGGCCCTATGCAGAATTATTAAACTGGTGCCTCTCCGGAGGAAGACTCACCAGGCTGCACCAGCCAGCTGTGGTGGGAGCCTGCAGGAAGGGTCAGAACAGGGATTGGAAGAGGTGTGGCGGGGTAGACACTAAGACCCAGGGGTACCCCAAATTGTTGGGTGCCTTACACAGCCGCGTATGCGGCATATGCCTAAGGATGGCCCTGTGATGAATATGGGGTCTACCTTAGAGAAGAATGGTTGAAACCCCTCGGCCAGCTTAGACGACAAAAAGAAGGTACTGTAGCTACCTGGGATTAGCAATGGATTCAATGGAATCCTGAAGCTGAAAATTATCATGGTGAAAGATAAGCAAACATCCTCTGCAGATGGAGCAGAAAATGCTTCCACTCGTTCCTCCAAATTCTTCCCCCCCGATGAAATTGCCATCTCAGGCAGACGAAGACACATAGTTTGCCTTCATATAGATTCTTTGGGTGGGGGGGAGGGGGGGTCAGACACCAAGAAAGTAACGGAGGTGATAGAATGTGGGTTAGATGACAACACTGAGCATCGTCAACATAGTGAGGATACGGCAGCCCAAATGTCTTACAGTTTACACCAGTATGAATAAGCAGCTGAGCCCCTGGGAAAGATGAACAGTTACTTAGTGCTACCATGTGGTATCTCAAAGTGCTCAACAAATACTAATTAATTAAGTCTCAGCCTCCCTCCCACCGCCTTTTGGTCAAGCATGTGTACACAGAACTCATTTTATAGATGGGTACACTGAGGCACCGAGGGGCCAAAATGATTTGTCCAGGTTACACAGTCAGTGAGAATGTGACCTAGACATTCCACGCTCCCAATCTTGTGCTGTAACCACTAGACCACATCTTAATTTTGAACATGGGAATATTCATATGGGACTTCCCTTCTGTATAAAAGTTAATCTTGTGCATAACTGTTGGCAGGACTGGGGCCTCAAACACTGTGATTAAACTAAGTCTATAGTTGCAAGGCAAATTAAAATAATCTGAAAAACTGTAAATGTAGATAACTTATAATGTGCAGTAACATCAACATAATCAAATTCTTTTTGTTTATGTGTGATCCTATAACCACTGAGACTTTTTTAGTCACTTTCAAAAATGCCTGAAATTTCCTCTGTAAAATTAATGCACAAGATCAGAAAACTCTACCTTAGCAAATACAAAAGGCCATTCGATTAGCTACAAATAAAAGCCCCTTGAGCTAAAATGAATATGGTTTAAGCTACTTCAAATTATTTTCCCGCCCGATAAAGCCATTATCACATTTACAGCGTTTACAATGCAGAACTACAGTCCTTTGATCATCTTATAAAATTAATTGATCTTGCTTATCTATTGTACTATTTTAAATCATTTTAATTGAGGGTATTAGGAGAAGTAATGGTAACAACCAATGCATTTATTAGCTACTGACGTTCAAGGCAGCAATGCCATTTTCATAATCTGAATTTCTCGATAGCAAAATTCCATTCTTAATGGAATTTACATATAGATCACCCCTAGCCACAAATAATTTACTGTTACTTTAAGTCCTAAAGGACAGGCAGAAAAACTGTGAAAAATCACTCCAGCCATACTTAATTTTAATTATTCTTTTAAATCAGATAGAAACCCTGAAATTAAATTCTCATAATTAAATAGAAATTAAAAGTTTCTAAAAGCCTTATTTTCAACTCCAATTTTAAATGCAAATGACCACGTAGGAGAATAAAGTTTTTCCCCCTTAAAAACTGTGGGTAATATTCATCTACAGTTCATAGCTAGCCACAAAATTCCTTACTAGGCCCACACCACCTGATCCTATAGAACTCCTAATTTAGGCAAATGCTTCACAAGAAGGGTCACAGCAAGCATTCACAGTCTCAAATTTCTAGGCCTACAGCATGGCTTCTTCTAATGCCTGGAGAAGCTCACTGGGTCTACTGGAAAGAAGAGCTCTCCACATTTACCTGGTAGATTACCAGCTCCAGATGGCAAACACAGTACCTGTAGCATTTAGATATAGTGCACATTGTAACAGTTAAGGTAAGGACTTTCCTTCTTAAAATGGGTTTTGCCTGGGAACAGTTCATCAGTCATAAAGCACAACCTTTATCAGTACTAGCAGACAAAAAATGAAGCGTCCAACATGTCAAATCAACACTAGTGTTAAATCCCCTTTGGAAACATGGATGACTATATTTAAGTATAGCTAATCATCTGGCTTACCCTTACAGTTGGATGTGGGCTCTGTGACCCTGTGAGAGGTGAGAGGGTCGCAGAGCCGGAACGTCTGCACCACAGTTAAACAGTCCCTTAGCCCAAGCCCTGCGAGGCCAAGTCAGCTGGCTTGGGCCAGGCATGGATGTCTAATTGCAACGTAGACATACTATATGATGCCACCATCATAACACAGAACATTTTTTCCATCTTTTCTCAGCCCAAGGTCTTAGGTAGGACAGAGAAGCATTTGGGGAATAGGAAGGCAAAGGGGTAAGTGGTGGAGACTTAGGAACAGTTTAGATAAACTTTACTTTAAAGGAACTAAATGGGCTTGTAGAAGGGCAGTTGAGTAGGGCTATTAAGATCTAGATACAAATTAAAAACAAAAAATTAAACTAGGAAGACTTGTGCCAGTTGATACACTGGCATCTTGCTTTTGTGTCATATACTTTTCCAATCACCCTTCCTGTGCTTTCTTTGCAGACTGAAAGCTCTTCAAGGCAGAGGCTTCGTCTGTAGTGCACCTAGCACATTTTGAGGGTGGCTACCATTTAAAAGAACCTGTTAATATGAGCGATAGGAGCTTCCAAGCTCTCAGAATAGTTTTGTTTCCAGATTTTTTTCCCCTCGGTGAGACAGAAATGAGTTGAAAAACAGGCTACTGTATCCTAATATAGTTTAGGTACAGGTTGAACAGAGGATTATTAAGCAGAAAACATAATGAGCATTTCGTGACTTAGAAGGGTAGGACTCCAGCAAAGAACTTTGTGCTCAAATTCTTAGCCAGACTGTTTCTTCCTTATGCATTTCTTGCAAAATGTTCCATCTCACGGCTATCCTACACAGACAAAAAAAAAGTGTGTTTATACCTCGGGATAACTAATGCATATTAGCTATGCCACTGTAAAAACATGGTAGACGCAAGGTACTTAATTTTTTTACCATGTTGTAAAATAGATGTGATTAACTCTGGGCAGGAGAGTATGGTGCTGATCTCACAAACTCTACAAGTGCCTTGTCTCCACTTGGGATTTTATAGCAAGATAACTATTGTGAATTTGTTATCTCTCGCTGACTTTGTGTCAATGAAGACAAAGCCTTAGTTGCAAAAGACACGTCTTAGTCCCATGCCACATTACGGGCCTTATTTTAAATGCTAAGCATGGTTCTGGGGGTTGAACAAATGAGTTCTCATAGTTTATAGCTGCCTTGCAATATGAAAGGAAGCACACTCAAATTCAATGACCCTCTCAAACACAAGAGCTAAATGACAGGTTTCAGAGTAGCAACCATGTTAGTCTATATCCGCAAAAAGAAAAGGAGGACTTGTGGCACCTTAGAGACTCAGCGTCCGATGAAGTGAGCTGTAGCTCACGAAAGCTTATGCTCAAATAAATTTGTTAGTCTCTAAGGTGCCACAAGTCCTCCTTTTCTTTTTACAAGAGCTAAAGTGTCTACTGTTAAAGGCCCACGAAGCTTAAAAGCACTTATTACTTCACCTAAGTACTTGATTAACTGAGGTAAGTACACTGGCAATGGTTCTTATCCTCTTTTGCTGTTTCCAATCTCACAGAATACCAATCTATTTGAAATTAATCCCCAAATACAATTTACTCATTAATCCAAGGATACTATAAACCATAGCTTTTTATAATCATACTCATTTCTCATGATGGTTCAGATATAAGCTTCACTCAGGAAAGACACAGGTGGAAAGTGGAGAAAATCCACTAGTCTCACTTCCAAAAGCAACATGCAAAAATTAGACTGGCCTAAACCATTCTGTTTGTTTCCAAGCAGCAAGAATTGCAATGAAATAACTAGTTTTGGAACCTTAATATGTCACTTCTCATGCTGGGAATTTCTAGCATGTGGAAATGTAATCTGTAGCGTTAGTAGACTGTATTTTGCAATAATACCTCTAAGCACAATACATATTCCATTGCAAGAGATTTCCTGTGCGGGGGAGAAAAGAACAAGCAAACAGCAAAGCAGGAACAAATCTCAGACCAGAAAAAGTACTGTATCACCAGTATGACAAATCTGGATTTATGCCATGATACTAAATCCAAATAAGTGTGCTTTGTCAGAGTAGTTAAAAGAACCCCATCTCACTGTCCTGCCAAACTTCTGTACAGAAATTAACCTGAGGCTAGTAACAGTCATGACATGCCTCTGATGTAATGTGCCTTAATATAGCCTTGAAGTTGCAGGCTTGTAAAGGAATAATGTGAAATTCAGTCAGACAGCTATATACACATGGTTCTCTTTTTACATTCCTTGACCATGGGACCTGGTATCAACTAAAACAAAAAGATGTACGAGAGATTTAGTTTGCTTGAGATAAAATTCAAGCACTCTCTTAAAAATGCTGTTTGCAGAGAAAGGATTTGCTAGGAAAGATACCAAGCCATTGGAAAAATACTGACAGGATGATTTACTTAAGGTAGAACGCCAACACTAATTTTAGCAGGAATTTAGGGTGAGCCCACAGCACCAACTTGTACTTCTGAAACTCAGTACTCGGTGGATTAGTCACTAGACCCTGAAGCATAATCTCTCTGTAAGTTGAAATCATTGCCACAGGCATTGAAACCTTCTGCTGAAGAAATGCCATCTCACAGGTGTCAATTGGTTCAAAGGGAGGTTCCATCAGCTTTGTAAAGACCACATTATTAAATAAGAACATTTGGGAGGCCGTTTAGTGGGAGGCTTGCAAGTAAGTAGTACCATCCCTTAAAACCAGCTCACCAAGGGCTGAATGTAGGCTTGAGAAAGACTTCCTTGAACATTGTTTGACCCTCATACCACGCATGTGGCCTTGGTAGTGATCTAGGGTGACCAGATAGCAACTGTGAAAAAACGGGACGTGGGGAGGGGGATAATAGGCACCTATATAAGAAAAAGTCCTCAAAAACGGGACTGTCCCTATAAAAAGAGACATCTGGTCATGCTATAGTGGCCAATCTGCTATTGCATTCTCTTTGCCAGGAAATGGATAATTAGGAGTGTTGTACTGGACAGTGTTCAATCCATACCCTGAGGTCTTTCTGACATAGTAGATGTGATGTTGTCCCTCCTTATTTGGCAATGTAAAGATGGCCTGATGGTCATCTGGACTATACGTTTAAATTAGAGCCAGCCCTTGAGCCAATGAAGTACATATAAAACTATGCTCATTTCTAGAACATGTATAAAAGTGAAGTCTATTGGACTCAACCTGTAATTTCAGCATGAAATGCCTTTGTATTGACTAAGCACTCCAGGGTTCTTGCCTATGTGGTCCCTATGATTTGCAATGACCACTTTTGGGAAGTTTTTCCACACAGTATGTAACCCATGGTCCATGGGTCTGTCACAGAGATGCAGCGGGAGAGCAACTACACGGTCTGAGATAATTAGTAAGTGATATCCTTTGTAGACGATTCAGGAAGGCTGCCATAGGCACCATGACCATAACTGAGGCTATCATGCCCAGTATTCATAAGTCATTACCCAAGCAGCCACCCACCAATTCTGCTGAACTCTTCCCTACCACGTCCACAATATCCTGGACCCCTTAAAGGGACAAGGTGGGTTTCATCTGAGTAATCAAGACTCTTATGTACTCCAAATATTTTGGCAGGAAAAAAGCTGGGACTCCAGCTCTCCAGTGGCAATACTGACAGAGCTTTTGACTCCTGCCCTTACCAACCAATCATCTGACAGGCACGCTAGTTCTAGTTCGATACAAGGCCATGATCACGAAGTGTTTAACAAATGCTGTTCTATCAGAAATCTGAGCTACATCCCCATTGTTAATTTTAGCCCTTTACTCATGTTAGCATCCATAGGGCCCATAAGCACATAACTAATCACTTTCCTCTAACAGAGATCTCTTTTTAGATTTTTCTCTGGCCAAATACTGGTCTTAGAGACCCAGGAATGTGCTGCAGCCACCCTGACTTCTTTAATGCCAGGAAATGTCTGGAACAAAGCACTGACACCTTTCACCTCAAGGTAGAATTCTGATGGCTAGTTGCTGAGAGGGAGCAGATTTCTGGAATAAGAGCTTTCTTAGCATTATCATATATATCATTGATTGAATGTTTTATTACAAAAATCACCACCACCTATCTGAGGATCTTGTTATTATTTATGTATATTATGATAGTACCTAAAGGCCCCAAAGGTGACTGGGGTCCCACTGTGCCAGGCACTGTATATGCACACCGTAGGAGATAGCACCTGCTCTGAAGTGTTTGCTGTCTAAATAGACAAGATACAAGGTAGGAGAAGGGAAGTATTCTCATCCTTGTTTTGTAGATGGGGACCTAAGGAGTCACATAGACTCTCTACATGGGTTTATAAACAATGTTGCTTGGACATATTACTGTGGCACAAATCCAGACTCCATCAATCCCTCAGAGATCACAATTCTCTGACAACAGTAAAAACATCACAAAAATGTAATTCAATCCATTCTCCCAACAGAAATGCCACCAGTCCCTCCCCACACTGGATGGTATTCTCTAAGGAATTAAACATGATTTTATTTTCTTGTGTTTAGGTTACACTAACCTTATCTTCATTCACCAAGTGGCTTCTCTTCTGTCAAATGATAAGCCCTCAAGTTCTACCAGAATATCCCTGTGGTAATCAAAGGAATATGGGTATTCAACCCAATGCAACTTCTGCTCTTCCACCTGCACCTCAGGCCTCAAAAAACACTGAAACATGCCAACTAACTGGCATGTGCACACACACAAGGAACTCATATACCATTCTGCTCCTTCTAAAGAAGAGTCTGAGAACTTGCAAGACTTCTTCCACAAAGGACACAGGATTTTTCAGGAAGGCCTACTGCTCAGCAATGGGGGTGGAAGACTGCCCCCTTTTGGGCCATCACATCCCAGCAACAAGATTCACAGTTCAGGGTACGAAACAGAGAGTTAGGAGATTGCCCAACCACCAGGCTGTTATATAGAGTGGAAGCAGCGAACCAGTTAGTACATTGGTGCCTGAGACTCAAAAACTGATCATCAATGCACTCTTTGCACAAATCTACAAGCTGCTCTGTGGTCAGACCCATTGACGCAAATATAATCTGATGTGTCAGTACAACTATTGCCATGTGGTTAAGAAAGGGTATGTAGCTCAACCCTTGTGTCAGTCAAGTTAGCATGGATCATCCAGCTTGATTCATGAGGAAAAGGACTTGAGGTGTTGTGATAGACACACTGAGGGTAGGAGGGGTGGCTCGCTTGACATACGCGTACAGACACATAGGTCACTTCCAATATCATGGCAGAGCAGTGAAGTGGAGGGTGCCCCTTCATCTCTGAGTGCTGGGACAATGCAGACCATTTCAAGGATTGTCAAACCTAATCTGTGTCTCAGCAAGAGTTTCCAGTTTACAGTCATAGCCCCCAGAGGAAACCGCTCTCATCAGCAAGCTTCCTTCGTCACAGCCTCTTACATTCTGCAAGTCTCAGGGATGGCCAGCCATAGGGATCACCGTGGAGGTGACATCCTGGAGTAGATCTTGCATCCAGGTGAATCAATTACTCCCTGAAGCAGATCAGGCACAGGACACATGAACCAGTGGTAGATCTCTTCTGGCACACGTAGGGCACCTACTGAGCCTGTCCCTCTGCTTCTGCATGCTTGTGACACAGAAAAACAGAGAAAACCTATCAAGCAAAATGCAAGACCCCAACAGAGACCTAGCTATAGAAATAGAAAAAATGCAGGTGATAAAGACAAAAATAAATCTGTCACACATATACAAAGTGCCTCAAGGCCTCTTGCTGGCTGAGACCTGCCTCTACAAAAGTTTGCCTTCTTTTCATTCTCTCCCTAACCCTCCCCAAAAAGGTTAAATAAATTTCAGCAGTGTGCTGACGAACTGAGAGGTCCAGAGACACAAAACGATATACCTGAGCAGCAAAACTTGAAAACCTCACCTACGCAAGTGACACAAAAAGAGTAGTTGAGGGGAATGTTGCTAGCCTCTAGACCACCCAGCTAGACACCTCCTGCAGGGGAAACTGTTCAAAGCTCAGAACTTTGGTCTATGCAAACCAAAAACTGTCACATGCATCCTCCGTTCTCCTATAACCATTCCATTTGAACAATACCGACATCCCAGGTGCTATCAAGACTGCACATAAGATTGCATGATCATCTGTGGTGAGGGAATGAAAGAAAGGAGGTGGCAAGGATAAAGTGTGACAGATGTCACTCAAAAGCAAACACTGTGATTGATTAATGAGCTGCAGCATTGTCTGATTCTAAAAGGGAGCTCCTTAAAGTCAATGCTCATTGTGTGATGGGGGAGGAAGGTGGTCACATGGCAAGGATTTGCAGGGACTTACAAGTGAAAATGAAGGTGGGGGCAAGCATGCTTAATTCCAACTATGATGTGGTGGGTACAGCACTGGTCACAAAATATTTATGTTCATTTTGTTCACAGTATTTTCAGAAAATAGAGAATTTATCAATACATTTTACTCTCTTCCTCCCCCCTACCCAAGCAACAGTGTGTGTTCTTAGGGTGGGGCTTTTCCTATAATATTAGGCTAAGAATTACAAAATTTATTTAACTTGCTTGGGTATAATTTACTAATATCTAAGGCTAGGTAGATTCTTCTTCTTGGTATTTATAACTTTCTACTGAACCGTTTGGATCGTTGCCTTTTAGCTTAGCATTCCTCTTTTCTCCTCGTTTACCTCACCTGTGAAGACCCATATTAGAACAGAACAGTGTCTACTTACGACCAAGAAGAGATATACGCTTGTTACACTGCAAAAGCTTATACTTGCCCTTGGAAAAAAACAAAAAGCAAAAACACAGATTCTATTTTTTTCCTGAATAAAATAATAATATAGGTGGAGCTGGTAGAGCTGCCTACAGTCATGAGATCTACTGATGACAAAACCAATGTGAAGCGCTAGGTATTATTTATTATTATATACAGATGGTCATTCCTTCAGTGAATCAGACATCATCATATTGCAGGGTCAGGATCGGATACGGTTTGTCTATGCTTAGTTCTACAAGTTAAGTATAACTAGAACTTCACAATTAACATTTTTCTTTTGCCTGCTAATTAAAATTTCTTCATTGGGCCTTCCTATGACACGATATTACCTTTGCAATGAGCTTGGCAGGATAGCAACATACCTCTTATAGCTATTTTTAACAAAAGGAACCAAAGTAGTCTTCCCCGCCCCCCCGAGATTTTCTTTTGTTCTGTGTGTACATATCAGGTTGATTGTTTCACTGAAAACCATTATGCAGAAAATATTTTCCTGAAAAGATTTTCAGTACTTTAACCTGCCCTCTAGTTCTGAAGTACCTGGAAGATACTTAAGGGTCATCTGTGTTATTTTACAATTGTTATATCTGGTACGACAGGCAAAGACACAACCTTAACAGTCTTTCCGTGGTGCCATTTTGAACTTAACTCTGGTGGCAAAATGTTATCTTTTTGTAATGTGAAACCTGATAGCTTAGTGCTGAAACATGAATTTCCAGTCACAACATAATATCAAAGCAACCATTTATGATGCGTGTAATCATAACCTCTACATAAGGCTCAAAGACTCATTCCACACAACAGATATATACATAAAACACTGTAGTCATTTATGGATGCCCTTTAGCTTATATGTCTAAAACTATTTCAGTGAAATACAACAAACTAAACACAGTTTTTTGGAAAAATAAAAAGCACAGGGCAAGGAGCAGTCCTCAAGAAAAGCATTCTAAGGAGTAATAGAAACAATTCGCCTTATTCCTGTTGAAATTATGTGACTGAAATCTTAGTAATGAACAGAAGGCATTTACTGTTTTGAAGCAGCTTGCTTGACTAGATGAACACCTTTTTTCACAGCATCTGTCACTTTGTGTAATGGGATGCCCAATGGATAGCTTTGCAGCACCATTGCAGTGGAACAATGGGAAAATCCTGGGGGCCTATACTCCAAGTTTAGAGCTGGAAACCACAGATATGTTTTCTTCTGCATGCCAGCTAACAGGAAAGCTACCATCCATATTCCTCTCAACTATAAGAGAGAGAGTCTTCCCCCCTTCCCCCCATTGAAGATCCTGGGTATTTTGCCTTTGTCTTCAATGGAGCCAAGATTCCACTCACCACTGCAGACCCAGAGCACTTCATCTATAGAACATTTGATTAATTATATCATAGCTTCACATGTAGTATAAACCAAAACTGAATTTGCTGGTGATTAGTAAGTATCCCCTGCCAATTTTAGGTATTATAAAACTGTTCTCATTCTCCTTTTGGAGACACTATGTCTGAGTCACTCACGGTACCTCATATCATGCCAGCGGTTAACTGTAACTAGGCATTTCAGCACCCAGGGCGAGCAAACATATTTGCACCCACTATTGGGTTTTTTGTCATTTTTCTCCCCCCGTGGCTCTGCATCCTGGGTGGCTGCCCTGCTCGCCAGTGGTTTACAGAATTACAGCCCTGCCAGTGGTTCATAAGGGTTTTTATAAGATTCATGAGACAAATAGAGAAGCAGCTATGAGGAAAAACTGCACAACTTTGAGCCAAATCTGAATTTCAATTACCACAAAGTTTGAGTATAAGATCCTAACATTTAGCTTGGCCTGCTATGGAGCGGTTGTGAAACTGGGTTCTGGATGCAGGTTCAAACTCTGAACATCCACCACCACAAATATTTGACTTTTTAATGATCTAGTTATACAGTGTATATCTCTAATTAATTATAAAATATTTTACTAATATAATTCCTCTCTCTTGCTTCCAATACCATAACATGCTGCAATGCAGATATTGACCCTGATTTACCTCATATAGTGTAGGCAATACTCATTGTTGTAACGTAAATAGGTAGACCATTAACTGCCTTCTTTTCAAATATGCCTGAGGTAGAAACATTTAGGGGAAGGGTATGTATTTAAAGTCCTAAGGTGGAGTTGAAGAGATTCAAAAGCCTGCTCTTATCAGTTTAATATGTTGCTAAAGAGATTCTTAATGATGCTATGACCATTATTTAGAAAAGGCGAATGTTAATAGTTCTTTACCCTTTGCACGTCAAAGATTAGCTAAAGCAACAGCAACAACAAATGGATTTTGTTACCCAGGGCCCTCTTGGTGCCAGCTGGCAGAGGGTACAGGGGAGGCATAGGGTTTTACAGGGATCCTCTGGCTCTGATATCTACATAATAATTCACCAAGAGGTGATAATTGAAGTGTCTCTCAAGAGCATATCAAATTAAAGAGTGTTAATTGGGGAAATCAACTAATCAATAGATCAGGCAACAGTTATCAGCCAATAGAAGAATCAGATTATTGCCCCTGTGCATCAGCTCACCTGTGATGGCTAGAACATTGGGGAGGTGGAATAAAGACTCCACCCATTCCCTGCACAGCCCTGATGCACCTTATTCATTTGTGCAGGACAAGGAATAATGGCCCTTCTAGGCATGTTCCCCATTTACTCTGTGCTGTGATCTCCAGTGTGGTAACCAGTGCAGGAGCGCAAGGGGTGCCTTGTCCCACCATACTCCCTTACATGGATGCATAGCATAGGTCATGAGTTTGCCTTAACACTCTTTTAGATTAATTGATAACTACTTTCAACTTTAATGGTCTCTTAACAGAGTTCGTAGTCTGGAACTGATACATATGCAGAGATAATACAAATAGCTCAGATTACTTGTTACACAAGACCGGTGTAACCTACCATAAACACCTTCCAGGCCAGATCTTCAGCAGTGTACATTAGCATAGCACCAATGAGTTCAAAGGAACAATGCCAATTTATACCAGAGGAAGATCTGGTAGCCCACTCTGTATATACAAGCGTTTGGGCACTATACATCAAGTGTAATAACTATTTAGTTGTAAAACTAATAATCACCAGTTAAGTTAGAGTTACTATGCTGGAAATCACCTACTCTTCTGTATAGCACATGCAATTTTTAATGCCATTCTATTCTAGACTAATTACAGTGCAGTACTTAACTAGGCTCCAACTGATTGATAACGTTCAGGACTGCTTTCCTTTTTCTCTGCACAGCTGCCAGATGGAGAGGTGTAGATTAGTGTGCAGCACGTAATCAGTGCTTACAGCTGAAAACATCGTTGAGTATTGCACATAGCATTTTGACTCCTCTGATGGACCGCATATGGGAAAACCATAGGTCCACTAATCAGTTCTTTATATCGGTCTTTCATATGCTGCCAGAAATTGCTGTTCTTTGGGGTGTTTTGTGATATATATATATAAATTTATTTAAAAGGTAATGAAAAATCAATCAAAAATCAATAAATTATTATTCATGTCAGGTTTTGTATTAATGTGATTGTGTACTCATGTTGATATTACATTCTTGCAGGCAGTGAGCTGAGGGTTCCTCTTGAACACCTTCAAAAAAATGTTTCATTAGGACCCCATAAGGTTCATACTCTTTGAGAAGTGAAGGCTGTAAGGGATAAGGATCTACTTTGCTGTTGAAATCAAGGGCAGGGGAGATGGGTATTTGGGAAGAGAGGGCATGTTCCTATCACATCACCAGCCCCAAAAACTCTTAAAAATGTAGGGGCCCTGGATCATAATTGATTGAGTGTGTTAACCTTCACGATGGGCTGCAACGTCGGTTTTTTCTCCTTAACTAGGGAAGAGAGGGGAGATGGTAAAATGGTGGAAAGGACTCTGCTGGAAGAATTTAAGTTTTATATTTTTGGTAGGTATAATATGTTCTGGAAGCAATTAAGGGAGTTTGTCTATTGTGTATGTGATATATTTTTAAAGAGTGCTGACGGTTCTCAGAGCTTGAGATGAGTGCTGTTTAAATTGTAGAATACGTTGAAATAAATAAGTAAAACATTCACTTCTAAGCAATAGTGCTGTAGGGGGAAGTACACCAGCTTATCTATACAATACCCCCCTGGCATGTATAACTTGTGAGAGGTGTTCATTGGTATTGGGAGAAGAAGAGAGGAGGAATAAGTTTGGTTAGGAGCACACTGAATGTAAGTCATGATGGGCAATGTTAAAATTATTTATGGTGCCCTTGCTGCATGACATCGTTCCGGGGACTAGTCCTTAGTGAACGGACATCAGGGAAAAGCAGAGAAACTAAGGACTAAACAGATATGAAGTCAGTCTTCAGGGACTGAGTTATCACTTACATTAGACCTTAATTATCCACTCTCAAGGGTGGCTCACAGCAGGAGAACCTGAGTTCTGAACAAGTGTTGTGGCAGGTTGTGCTTCTGGTCTTGTTCAAAAGAAAGGATAATTATTTTTTCCACCAATGCAGGACTACTTTTTCTCCTTACCCAAGTGCAGCTCCAAAGTAATGGACAGCAATTCAAAATTCAAGTCAGCTGGCTCAAACCACAGGATACGATGATGGGCTGATTCTATTTTTCGTCTGATGGCAATTGCTAGGCAAAAGGATACATCAGGTGATGCCATGGACAGCGGGCAGGCTCTGCAGGGAAGGCTCTACAGCCGCTGCTGGAGGCTGGGGCTGCTCTGGCCTCGGACTGGCCCACAGCTCCTCTGGCAGCAGTGGGGGCCGGGGGCCTCAGGGCTCCGGCCATGGGGGGTGGGGCCTTGTGCAGAAGGGGCGGGGCTGTGAAGCTAGCCTCCCCGAAGGAGGGGTCCACCCACCACCCATGGGTGATGCAGACTTTTAATCATTCCCCACCTAGTCTTTCAGGCTATGTCTATTCTGAAAAAAAAGCAACAAATGAACAAACAAAAAAAACCTAAAACAAAACAAAAACAAATATAAAACACCAAAAACATGGCAATGAGTCTCAGGGGCCAGGTTAGCAGAGTCAGGCTCACGAGGCTCAGGCTGCAGGGTTACAAAATAGCAAGGCAGATGTTCAGACTTGGGCTGGAGCCCAGCTCTGAGACCCTCCCCGCTCACAGATCTCAGAGCCTGGGCTCCAGCCTGAGCGTGAATGTCTACGCTGCAATTTTATAGGCCTAAAGCCTGAGCCCCTTGAGCCTAAGTCAGCTGACCTGGGCCTGCCACAGCTCTTTCATTGCAGTCTAGACATGCCCTCAGTGCTCTGCCTGTGGAGAAATCAAAGAATAGAGCCACCATCATAAACAGAGAACCCCTGTTCTAGACACAAAGATGTCTAAGTCCATGTGATACAAAGGCTAAACCCAGGAGTTCCAGTTCCCAGATCCTCCCTAAGCACTAGATCATCTTTCCATAGAGCTCAAAATAGACTACAGGAATCTTGAAAAAGAAAATAGACACCAACTCATTTCCCCATTTCTAATATTTATTTTACACCCAGATTAGATTTCTACACTATCATTTATACCCTATAGAGTATTCACTCCGATGTAGCATTGGCTCATCTGTAAAAAGGGAAATGTAATTTTTAATGTTTCCTATATTTATGACTTTTCATTTTAGGCTGTTCTCTGATGAGCTGTACAAATGGTTCTAAAAATATAATTTTTGAAAAGGGTGGGAAGAGGGCAGCTACATCGTGGTTCCCTGTTTAGCTGGAAGACAGAGAATGTCATACACTGACTAATACACTTGTTATAAGTTTATAAGAAACTGTAAAAAAAAAAAAAAAGAAAGAAAAGAAATCTAATTATAAAGTGAGAGAGAATTCTGATTCTTTTCATGTCACTATTCTAAAAATCATTCTACCCTATCAAATGCTTTTTCTATATCCAACCTCATTAGGAATATGCTCTTCACTGCTTCATTAGACTCATCTATTATATTGATAGATGGAGTTTGTAGAAGGAAGAAACCTGATAAATATGATAAATAATATCTCCCCCAATACTTTGTCTACACAGTGATACATTTTGAAAAGAGCAGTATGTTTCTTATGTGACCCAGCAGACCTGGGTCTCCTCTGTGTTTAATGAAAATCCTTCTATTGATTTCAGTAGGCTTTGGATTAGACCCACAACACAAGATGCAATATCTAATATCTTTCTCTGTGATGTGGGCATCTAGCTAGTCTCTTTCCATTTGACTAATTGTTTTGTTTTAATATTCTTCTCAGCATATTTTAATGGCCATTGCTGTGATCTTACATTTTTATTGTCATAATAAAACTCTAACTCGCTTATTCATTGAAGTTTGGTTGAATAATATTCTCAGCTGCTTAGTTTCTGTTTGTTTATTTCCAGTTGACGTGCAAATAGCGTGCAGTTTCACAGATCTGTTCACATGATTTAATTTTGTACTGAGGAAGTCAGATTTTTGTTGCTGATTATTTGCTCTTGATTTTTTGCAGGTCTTAAAAGTAGAGTAGTCTCCGAGCGTTTGTTGCTGTTAAAATGATGTTGGGAACTCCCATCATTTCTTTCTGAATAACCCTCAGATTAGATCTCCCCAATGGGCTTTCTAGAACTTCAATTCTGGAAATCTCACAGCATCATTTTAATTAACCTGAAGTGTCTGTGTAATGGTACATTATATAATGATATATTAAATAATTCCTTCCATTATACAGTTCTCAACTTGTGACTTTTGCAGCAAATATTATCGGTTTAGAATCAACAGTCTTAGAGGAATTTTGGCGTTGGCGTCTGCACGCCAATACTCATACTTCTTATCCTAGGCTGAGTCTGCAGCAGTTTCATGGATAAAGAGTTTTCTCACATCCTCCATTGTGTTGCATATGGAACCTGCATGTCCAGTGTAAATTCTTTGGGCCTAAATTTTCTTGGTTTATCTTTTAAAGTAGCTTTGAACTTTCTTTGCAATGTTAAGGCTAGTTTCATAAGTTGAAACCCCTACCCACAATTGCCTTTTAAAAAATTGTTCTAGTAGATGATTCATTATAGTTTCTTGATAAGTAACTGTAAATATTTACTTTCTGTAAAGAAATTGAACCTGAAGTTATTTGAGCAACTTGCTGTATTTTTGGTTATTTATGCTGCTTTGTTCTTATCTGGTCAGGACATTATTATTCTATTTATTTATTTTGCAAAAACAAATTGGATCATCGCAAAATTGAAAACCCCATCTCCCCAAATTATTTCAGTTTTTTGGTTGCTGATTATCAAAGTTCCAGTTTTAAAACAAAATAAAAAATGTTTCTGATGTAGCCTTATTTTTTTTTTATGAAAAAATGTTTTCAATAAAAAAAATTTCAACTGGCTCCACTTGTAGCATCAATTGTCCCTATTCCACCTTCTAGCACTCCTTTTTTTCCTAAAAATATTGCCCGTGTCCTTCTCACTCACTAAACTCCCTGTGTCATTCTGGTTGTCTTCTCTACTCCATCTCTAATTTTCTTTTAGTAAGATCTCAAAGCCATACAGTTGGGAAAATAGTCTGTACAGGAAAATGCTCCCCATGATGAAGAATTAGTGGCAGCTCTTAAGAAGTTATGGCAAGAACACCTGCTGGTAGATTGATCCACATCCAGAAAATGCTCTTCAGTAGACACGCATACATAATGATGGTTTTTCTATAGTGTGACTGAGGACCGCAATGAGCTGTAATAAACTTTAAGAATGCATTCATTACCCAACTGTTTTCATAGTTGCCAATTAATCCCTGTCACCATTAATCTGCTTTATTTTATTAAGTGACAGATACATTATAAATTCAATAAATTGTACAAACCAGCACAATAGGCATCTTACCAGCCCAGTGAGGACAACAAACACATATCACCACCTACAGAAATACATGGTTTTAGAGCTACTATATAAAAGCTTTTAAACCGTCTCCGGTGCAATTTAAAGAGAGATGAAGACTAGTTCAGTGGATTGGAATTGCAGGATAATTCTGATCTCAGGCTTGTTGCTGATTTTTTATACCTAAGTATTAATATTGAGTCCATCATTCTGGTTCTTAGGTGCTAAATGTATGTAAATCATTTGACTTCTATATCTCACTTTCCGGAACTGTAAAATGTGGATAATAATGAAAGGTCCATCTAGCCCAGTATCCTGTCTTCCGACAGTGGCCAATGCCAGGTGCTTCAGAAGGAATGAACAGAACAGGTAATCATCAAGTGATCTGTCACCCATTCCCAGCTTCTGGCAAACAGAGGCTAGAAACACTATGAATATGGATTCATTATCAATGAAAAACAAAGAATGTCCATTTTACCAGCTGGTGAAAGTCAGCTTTAACCGCAGACATGTACACTGGGTCTAGAGCTGGTCAGGAACTTTTCAACAAGATGGTTTTCTGTTGGAAAATGCTGATTCAAAACCAAAACTTTTTGCGGGAAAGGGTTGATTTCAACAAAGTTTTGATTAATAAAATATTTGACAAAACCTTTTTGAAGTTGTTGAAATGTTTCATTTTGACATTTTCAAAATGAAAAGGTGTTTTCTGATCCACCACTCCTCTTTGTTTTGAAATTTAAGAGTATTAAAAAAAATTAGTAAATGGTCAAAATCAAAATGAAACATTTCAAAAATATAGAAAGAAATCAATTTGATTGTCCCAAACCAAAATAATTTTTGCATTTCCGGTGTGTGAAAATTTTGAGAATTCAACTTTTCATCCCAATTAAGAATGGGAAAATGGAGTTGATATCTTGAAAATTTTCACAGGATGCAAAAACCATTTCTGACCCAGCTCCAATTAGTACACAACTTCATCCACTGATCTGCCATGGATTCGTTTGTTTTGTGCATGCTTCATTGCAGCACGTGTAACAAAGGAGAGCGTGAAGGAAGTATACACAGGTTCTGCAATACCATTTGACTGTCCAATAAAAGGAAATGAGAAAAAAAGGAATATTTGAAGCCAGTTTTCCCCAACAAAGCCGTTCTGTTGATTAAAACTGTGGTTAAGTGCTTTTTTAGAATAACTTTTATGAGGATAGGTTTCCAGGAGTATATAGTAGGCATATAAAAATCATTGCACACACATCTGTTTGTTCTGAAACTATTTTTATAATTGAATAATCAGGATCACCCAATATTGTTCTAAAACTCAGTTTCAGAAAGGTATACACATAAATCAGTTTGTAGATTCTACCTGTAATCCATTAAAGAAATGAGTAATGAAGGAGTAATTTTATGGGGTGTATAAAATTATACACTAATGGTTATATGGGAGAACACTTTCTTTTAATCTTATAAAATAGGCAAGTAATTGCTTGTGCCAATACACATTATCTTACTCATTAACATAATAACCACCTACAGAATGTATAGTACATGCTAATAATATTAATTGTCAGAGATTAAAGAAGACCATAAACATTATATTGTTATGCACTCCTTAAATAGATAGCAACTAGATAATAATATTCACTGTTGTGCACAAAGAGAGAATTCTAGTCATGCTAGAGATAGTTAGGGGAAGCCAGATTCTGATGATTTTGCTGCTAATAGAAAATCTGGAGCTTTAATATCTCTGCCACTGAAGCCTGCATGAAAAGGTTGGACCACTGCCAAAATGTAATAATCACAATGCCTGCAAATCAAAAAATAAGCCATCAAGATGCTCAAATATTACTGTTACGAGAGAATCACCAAACAGTGTCAACTCCTGTCTGGTATGTAAACTTTGAAAGAGGATCCTGTCATGAACACCCGCTGGTGGAAGAGGACCCTACAAGTGCTGAAGACCCAGGGAGAGGAACGACGAAGCTGAAGCTCATTTATCATAGTGCTACAGCTCTTGCCACCACCATATTGAGGCAGGTCGATATGTAGAAAATTCAGGGATCACTTTGCTCCCTCCAACCCTTTTAAATTGCCCCTCTTCATGGAGCAAGAGGTTACTCTGGTGTGGTTTTGGCTCCTTCCCTCAGCGAAGCTGCTTGTGATTGGCATTTTGAATATTACTTGTACATCTGAGGTAAGATATGCAAGTGTGCACCGAGCTCTGTTTTGATGCACATTTCTTATTTTAAAACAGACCATAACTTGCCAGAGGCAGTTGATTCTAGTATGTAATGCCAGATAAATACCAATGAGGCTTGCTTTTTATTTGTAAAAAATAATCTGTGTTTTAAAATGTTGTCTAAACATTTGTCATCTAAAATATGCAGTAATTAGCATCTGGTATTTCCACATTTTCCAGGGCTAAATCACACCTTCCAAAGCTCCTGTTTGCATTGTCCACCTCACCACTTCATACCCAAAATAATTCTCCCTCCTGAGCAGTTCAAAGTATCAACATGCCTGGGAATAGTCCCCATCTGAAGCTCCTCAAGCCGTATCATCTTACTTGAGGGGAAGTGGGGACATATAGAGATGCATTTCAATCTACTTTGTCCCATATTGTAAACAACATGTAAATACTCATAATGTAGTGTGTTGGGCATTTAGAAAGTCAGTTATTACAATAAGGAGTGGTATATCTGAAAAGGGACACCGGGGAGGGGATCTGCAAAATCAGAGAGGCCTAAACTGTGCAGCTTCGTATCAGGAATGTTGTTTCTGCAATCCTCTGCCTATCACAAATGAAAGTCTAGTTTGGAATCTACTTAGGCTCAGAAATATCTACATACTGAGGTACATTAAAAGCCTTAACACTGGTAGCATAGACTGGTTCTAAAAAGAGAACAATTAGAAAAATCAGTGCGTTTTTTATCACTTTCATATATTTTATGAACCCAGACCATATGTGACCTCATATAGTGATTCTCACCAGATCACAAACCACTCACGGACACTTCTCTCAGAGACAGACCACGAAATCTAAATTTATGTTGATTTTTTTTTATACCATACTGTCAGATACCCCCTCTTAGCTCACCTATTTCCCCACAATCTTGACCTAGAGCGAATCATCTGCAGAATCTAGAAAGTTGCAGCAAATCTGTCTGATCCTACTCTCCATGTGAGATGGGGAAATCTGTGAGCAGAGGGTCCAACTCCATGCACAGGTCTCCAGGCCCAAATTTTCATCTCATTTAAATCAGTGTCGCTCCATGAGCTATGCCAGTTTATACCAGCTGAGGATCTGGAAGACACAATGAGGCCCCGAAACACAGCTTTACATACATACAGTATATTTAACAAATCAGTGCTTATTTCCCAAGGAGTAATAGCACAGTTGAGATGATAGCATCCAAGGTGTGACTTTTGCCAATACGAGAGAACTAAGGTTATACAAGAGACAATAAACCTTTGGAAAGTACCAGAGGGATAAAAGAAGTCATCATTTTTGTATGGAAAGATTACAATTTAGTCTTTATTCCCATTCCCAGATTTTCTAGTTTTCTTTATAAATACAGTAACAACTAACGGAGATACTAGAGCTATAGAAAGGACTTCCAATCTGGGTGTACGGTAGCTTACCCTTCTAAGAAGTGTGCATGATCAGCCTCTTCTTTGGTTTCCTTTTTTATTATTAATCTATGACTTTTATGTTGTCTGTCTCTCTTTGTCTGTGTTCCTCTGTCTCTGACATTTTTCATCTTAGTATTTCCTGCATTACTTCCTTCTCTGTACACAGTAAGTCTTTGCTGTCTCCTTCCAAGGTCATTAATATAACAAACAACAAATCTGACTATTACTCTACCTTCAGTTAGTTGAACATTACACCTCTGCATGATGTTTGGCATTCCTGGTTACTAAGACTCTTCTTTCTACTTTCATTGAATAGTTGTTTACTCCTGCAAGCCGAACATATTAGTCTTATTAGCTAATTTGCTGTCATACACCCTGCTCCTCTTTAATATTTCCTTGCCTAGCAATTGCAAAGTGCCAATGTTTTCAGTTGGGAGAACTGCCTACTGTCTTCCCATATCATCTCTGATGGGTTAACAAATATTCAAACACCCATTACATTAGGACAAGAAATTGTATTACAAGAAAGGAGTGAATGTTCATTATGAAATAATTCAGCAGTTAGTGAGATTACAGCTTACAAGTCGTGTATAAATTGGGGACAAGCTTTACTGTGACCATGTTCTTGTTTGCAGAGATGGGTCAAAATGTTTTTCATTATCATCAAACATATGATATAAATAACCGCTTACCCTTAATAGGCTTTCTTGTAATTCACAGCCTATTCAATTATTACAGAGTATCCTTCTGCAAACCTTCCCATTTAACCATATCTACTCTTAAGAAATCAAGCTATTTTGAAGAGGAAAAGGGAAAGTTTCCTTCCTTCCCAACAAGACTAATTTTTTATAAAATTATCAAATAAATCTATTTAAAATAAGCATTTATGAATCCCTAAATCTACTGTCATTCTGTAAAACTGTTACTGCTTTCATGAATAGGATACTGGTTTTATTAACCAGGAAACCTGTTTGACAGTTTGATAAGCTGTGTAAAGACACTTAAGAGCAGTTTCACTGAACTAATTAAATCATACTGTTCTCTACTTTTGTCGTCCTAAAACTGATATTCATTGGAAGCAACTTTCACTGCCTTAATAAAAGCAAGCATCTTATACACCACCTGATATAATGGCCCTTCCCAATACTGAATATTTCTCAAAAGTGCACTGAATATGAAAATGTTAAAACAGAAGACATTTAAAAGCCAGATATGGAGATGCCAAAGGAAAAAAAGTTCTTTACACCTCAAGAACGTTCAACTTTTCTCCATACAAATCATCTTTAATCGTCATTACGGGGGGGGAGGGGGGAGAACCATTAACTACTACTGATCCTGAAGTCCATTTAAATCATTTTCATACCATGCACCCCAGTTTTCTTTGGGTAACATTTTATTTGCTGGAATCTGAATCTATATCTCAATTAAACTTAAGCATGTGCTCCGTGTTTAACTGAATCACGGTCTATGCGAATTTAGCATAAAACGGGATTTAGCCTTGAAACTAAAAAATAAGCACAGGACTAAACACATGGATGTATTTGGTCTGACTAGCGAAAATGAAAAAATGTATTTCAAAGCCTTTCTGTACAAATTCCAATATCAACCACTTGGAGTAATCTTTAAAAAAAAAAAATACTACCTATACTCAAACTAAACTCAAAATGTGGAGGGGTCATTCCAAAA
Source organism: Chelonia mydas (assembly GCF_015237465.2). Classification (NCBI taxonomy): domain Eukaryota; kingdom Metazoa; phylum Chordata; order Testudines; family Cheloniidae; genus Chelonia; species Chelonia mydas. The sequence continues at coordinate 12,227,907 of NC_051252.2, read as the reverse complement.
ACTAATTTCCCCCTATTGACAGGTTTCAGAGTAGCAGCCGTGTTAGTCTGTATTCGCAAAAAGAAAAGGAGTACTTGTGGCACCTTAGAGGCTAACAAATTTATTTGAGCATAAGTTTTCGTGAGCTATAGCTCACTTCATCGGATGCATTCAGTGGAAAACTGTAGCTCACGAAAGCTTATGCTTATGCTCAAATAAATTTGTTAGTCTCTAAGGTGCCACAAGTACTCCTTTTCTTTTTCCCCCTACTGTTACTCATACCTTCTTGTCAACTGTTTGAAATGGGCCACCCTCATTACCACAACAAAAGTGATTTTTCCTCCCTTGGTATTCTACTGTTGAGAATAGCCTACTTTAATTGAATTGTCTTGTTAGCACTGACCCCCCAACATCTTTTCATGTACTGTGTGTGTATATATATATATATACACACACACACACACACACACACATATATACACACACACACCTGTTACTATATTTTCCACTCCATGCATCTGTTGAAGTGGGTTTTAGCCCACGAAAGCTTATGCCCAAATAAATTTATTAGTGTCTAAGGTGCTACAAGGACTCCTCGTTGTTTTTGCTTATACAGACTAACACAGCTACCACTCTGAAACCTGTCAAAATGTAGTGTATGTGGTAAATGCTGAGCATAGTCTTGTAAGAAAGTGTATTTATCTATCAAGAAGTACAGTAACACCCCAAAAAGGAATTTTGTAAAATGATATTGTGGGGTTCCACATTTACTTCCTTTCTCTAATTCCAGACCAAGATCCTGGTTTCACAAAGAATTATACACAAGTGTAACTCTACTCAAGTAAGCAGCCCCATTGAAGTCAAGTGGATTACTCATGTGAGTCAAATTACATGAACTGAATCTTTGCAGGATCAGAGCCCATACTTGCACAATTTACAATTAAATAAGAGTTTTGTATTTCTGTCCTGAAGTGACAGCCCAGAAAGCTCGCTCTGGGTTCGGAAAGTCAGCATATGTTCTAACTGGCTCAACCAACCTCTCCAGTTCTACATATTCTGCACTGGAACACAGTTAACAATTCTATTGATGACAGGTGATTCAGGAAAGAACGCAGATCATTTTGCCATAGCTTTGTTGATCTGTTAGTGCTTACAGGAATAGAAAGTAGCACAGACATATTTTCATTTATAATCTAAGCAAATATTCAAAATACAGAGATCATACTTGTTCAGTAAGAGGATGCTATATTTTTGCATATTCAGAATTCTGAGCATGGCTTCACTTACGTCCACATACCCCACACATGGAGCAACTCTCACAAAATCATCTAACCCTTTGCTGTATTCAGCTAAGCATAAGGTAGCTTAACAAGAAAAACACTGAAGAAGTTAAAAATGACCATGCTCCCTTTAATTTTGATTAGGAAACCGAACCATGCTCAAACCCCTCATCTGGGTAGTTTACACGCAATGATTTAGGTCTTGAAATTATTAATAAACATTCTTCCTAAAACAGTTATTTTAATACTTAAATTGACTAAAAACTCTCTCCTTTTTGCCTTGTTATACTATTGCATGTTGATAAACCACAATGGGATCTCTTTTCCCACTGGCCCCCTAGAAATGACAGGTAGTCAAGTTTAGTCAAGAGATGTCAGAAATATGAGTTACATGAAATATAATCATGATCAAGTTTAGAACTTAAACATCATCATGATTGACAGACATGAACAAACTATCTTCAGGGTAGGTGGGCATTATGCCCACTTCATATAAAGGGAAACCGAGGCACAGAGTTTAAGTGATTTAACCCCCTATCTTAGTAACACTGAAGCCTGCAACTTCTACCATAAAGTCAATAGGACAACTCACATGCTTAAGTTAAACACCTACTTCATTGTTAGTAGGATTGGGCCCTTAGACTGTACAGTTTTTAGGGAAGGGTCGTTTCATATAGTGGTTAAGCACCTCGAAACCTTTTGGAAATTATATAATTAACACTGACATAAAAGGTTTCAGAGTAACAGCCGTGTTAGTCTGTATTCGCAAAAAGAAAAGGAGTACTTGTGGCACCTTAGAGACTAACCAATTTATTTGAGCATGAGCTTTCGTGAGCACGAAAGCTCATGCTCAAATAAATTGGTTAGTCTCTAAGGTGCCACAAGTACTCCTTTTCTTTTTACTGACATAAAAATTAACCAAGGTCACACAGCAAGTCAGTCTCAGAGTTCAATGCATTTTTTTTCCAGGCCTGAGTTTAGACCATCAGTCCATTCCTCTCTCAGCATTTATTACATGTAAATGTTATAGATGTATACTGCAATACACCATACCTATGGTATAAGGAATTCATGTTCATTTGTAGGGTGAGATCTAGATCACAGTGTCTTCCACAATGCTCAATAACTTTTATTTTTAAAAATTTTTAAAGTGGCTAACACACCTAAGTGCCAAGGTTTTTCCAGCAGACATTTCAATAGAAATTTTATCACTTAGACATATAGTGAGCAAACATGTCAGTCAAATTGATTGGAACTACTTGGAGGAGATGTTCTGGTCTGTTGCATCAATGATGTACAAACTAAGAAAGTAGGCATTTGACATGATAGACCATAAAAAACAACTGGGCACACAGAATGCCTGAGGAGGCCATGACAACATTGTCCATAAAATAACATTCCTACACATGGATCTACACAAGAGTGTCATTGTTGCAAAAGGTGTCATTCTTTTGTCTAATAAAAGGCTTAAACTGTAATTTTTCATCTTTGCCACTTGCTAAAACAATGTCAATATGTAAAAGGATGTTGCTATCTATTTTAAGATCTGATGATTGAATATAAAGGGAAAGCATCTGTGTCTATATTTCTGGGTTAATGTCTCTTACAGAAAATATATGAAGATGGGAAGCTGCATTTAGTAAGTTTATGGTTTGAAAATCCCACCGCCATACTTTTAGATAGGTATTCTTCCAAAACTTAAACATCATCTTCAAGGATCAGACTTGCTTGGGACTGAAGTCTTGAAAATCTGTCCCATATTTTTTATGTTAACATACAACTCACATGCATGCCAATACTTTCCTGTTGCTGAATGAGTGGTAAAATGCGTTAATTGTGTTAACACTGAACTTACACAAATTAATAATGTTTTATTCATATTTTTAATTATGAAGGATCAAGAGGAAATCAAACACTGAATCTTATATTAGACTATTTTGCAAGAGTATGTAGTGAAAATAATTTAAATTCATTACACCATCTGCTTGTACTCAAAATTTATATTCATATTAGTTGTAAAAGAGGGCACACAGTAAAAATAAAAAGAAAACATCTAAAACAATTCCCGTACTATAATTCTGTTGGCTACAACTTAGAGCAGCTATTTATATTACTTTGTGTAAACAAAGCCTAAATTTTAATAGAACTAAGCTTGGCGAGCTCTGTGATATTAAATGGTTCTAATCGTATTCTACTTTATGACTAGCTCAAGGAATGACCTCTAGCTAGATCTGGACCTTGTTCTATCATGCAACTAGATTTTTCTTACAGAAAATAAATTAAAAAGGTGTGACCTTGCTGAGGGCTTGCAGAGAAAATGAGGTACATCTTGTCACAAGCAGAAGAGCCTATCTGAAACATGGTTTGTTCAATTTGAAAGGCTGCTGCTTTGCTCAGATCAGAAGTTAAGATAAAGGCAGTTGGATGAAAAGAGGAGAAACATTTCCAAGAGATGAAATTAAAGAGCTACACTGGAAACCCATTCAGCAATACAGTGGCTTTTTTGTGTGTGAATTTATCGAGGACTCATCAGCCACACCTTGTCCCTATGCATGGAGCACTGCTCTTCACTAAGCACACAAAGCCTGTCATGTAAGGAAATGATGAGAACTGCTCACTGATAGGAATCAGAGGACACTACACCTCTTCCTCACACAGCAGGTCATGGCAGCAATGAAATAACCCTCCCAAATTTTACACATTGTACTCAAAGAATCAAAGTCCTTGCATCTCTTGATCTCAACAGCTGTGTCGTGAGCTTTGTACTTTCCACTGTCAATAAATGTGTCATTGTTGAAAAATATCCCCCAATACCTAACATCGCTCCGTACAGAAATTCCTTCATTTCATACAGGTTTCAAAAGTCACCACCCAAAAATCACAGATTTTAAACCTACTCTGCATTTACTCTTTGTAACTTATTTCTCTTCTGTGATTCTTTCACCACTTACAGGATTCAGCAATAAGCATTTTGCACAATACATCTTAGACAAAATCATTTATTTTCATGCCTGAATCAACTGAGCAAGTATGTTTTATTTTTTCTAGTATCCTTCCTAAACCATTGCTACAAAAGAATAAAGAGAAGGGCTTAAAAACATGCATAGCTATTGTTCTCTACATATTTTCCTATGGAAGAACTACAACATTTGGCCTACATCATAGAGAAGATGATGCATGTTTTTATTTCTGAGCAAATATTTTTCCTTTTTATGAAGCAAAAGAGTTTTTAAAGTTATTAGTAAAATTATTAGTAATTTATCTGGAAAGACAGCAAATAAAATGAGTGGACATTGGGCCTACTTAGCTTACTTCACAATTCTCTACTGGTAGCTCTTCTGCATCCAAGACTTCTGTATGCTTCCTCTTTTCCTATCATATCCCAGCTAACCATTCACTTCCTTGACAATGTCTTCCTGTAATAGTGATGTTTTAGGAGGCGGCAAGACATGATTTCCCCCTCCCACCCAGAGGACTTCTACTGGAGCTCATGGCTGGCAGAAATAATACTAACAAGGCCCTGATTCAGCGAAGTTCATAAGCACATGTCTAACCTTGCGAATGTGAGTAGTCCTGTTGTCTTCAAAAGGACTATTTATGTGCTTAAAGTTAGGTGTGTGCCTAAGTATCTTGCTGAGGCCCAAAAGAGGAGCCTACATGAGATGTGTCCCAGAATGCTCTGTTCTCTCCTGGAATATTGCAGCACTTCATTACCAGGTATTTAATTCTTGTAGACAAGGTTATGAGCCACTGCAGAAGGCCACAATGATTGGGGGTGGGGGAGGGGAGAGGCAGGCCAGTAGAGGGATCCCATAGATCCCATGACCTCTGCATCCTGCACAACTGATGCAGAATTTCTGTGACTGAGAGAAAGTGTGGTCCAATGAACAGAGGACTGCACTGGGAGACAGTACACCTGGATTTTATTCCCACCTCTGCCACTGACCTCTGTGGCTCTGTTTCCCCTACCCCACCTTCTCTCTTATCTACTTAACTGTAGGCTCCTTGTTGTAGTGACTACGTCTCACTACGGGTCTGCAGAGTGCCCAGCACAATGGGGGTCCAATTCTCAGAGCCTTTAGCTGCTACTGTAATACAAACACACACAAACAGGCTAGAACAGCAGCTGCACGATGAAGCACTGTGGCCTCCAGACTGGCCTTGTATTTCACTTTGCCTTCCCCTAACCACTCCTTTTGCAAAGAGCCCAATTACTTGGGCTTCATGCAAGTCAAGTAGATTTCACCCAAATTCAAAAGAAACATTTAAGTAGCTTATTTTCCCCCCAGTTCTTTTAGTGTTTTTAATCCTAATTTGAATGATTTCTAATTGTAAGGCTTTAGGTATCCAAGGTTAAATATCATAAAAGCAAAGCCCATTGTCTGCAAAAGATTGATTTCTATTTATCACACAACAGCTGAAGGGGATATTTGAATTCAACCTAAACATACGTTGTACTAATTCTTATGACTGAAGACAGTGGTTTTTTGTTTTGGTTTTTCTTTTAGAATATGAGCAAAGCTTTTTGTAAAATGACAGGTGGAATTCAAAACAATTAAGACATAAATATTCCCTCCAGAGGCTAAGCCTACTGCAAAATATTAATCTCTCTTTCTACACATCTTTACATGTCTTTAGTGAAATACCTGTCTGGAATTGTTAATAACAAATATTTTTCAGGGTATACACTTCAAAGACAGTACTGAAATGTCAAGCAGTGTAAAACTTTTGAAGTAATTTTAGTTAAATACTTCTGTGACAACTGTCTGAATCAATTTGTTTTAGCTGACTATATTCTGATATTATAAAAATCTAAGACTTGGTTATCAGCCAAAAAGGTTAACATTTGGCTGAAGTAATATGAATCAAAGACAAAGAAATTATGCTGCTGTTGGAGCTGGATCTATTAAAAAATGTATTTTGAACAATGACCTCCACTTTCTTAGCCTCAAATGAATAACTCTGCTTGCTGTCTGACTCAAAACATCTCATATTTATAAAAGGCCAACATAGATTAAGAACACTTCAATGATATAAAAATCTATATCAATCCTCTTTAGAAAATGGTTAACCAATAACCATTTGACTAGGCCAATTAAACAAGGCTAACTTAGTTAACCCAACCTTGGAAGCTCTGTAAAAAATAATTACTAAATTAATATTGTAATTTAAGACAGCCAAAGGCAAACAACTAAGACAGCCCATAATAAGTAAAACAAATAGAGACAAAACAGAATTCAGTTAGGATCATACAGAAAACATTTTTTCTACATAGTTTTATATCTAAGCCCTATAGACAGGTAGCAAGGAAAAAGAAAACACTCAATGAACTGGAGCTTAGAGTCAGAAAAAAGTTATAAGAATTATCCACAATTGTGATAGCAAGAAGAAATCAGCAAAGAAGGTCAAGCTGACCTCAACATTCTAAGAATCAGGCTCTTGAAATGCTAAACCATACAAAGAACCATGACTTCAAGGCACACAAACATAAGAGGATTAAGGTAAGTGTCCCACCTAAAAGCCCGAGAAAACAAAGATTAGTTTTAAATACTGAAACAAACACAAATTCATAGGGATACTTCATGCACAGGAAGAAACAGTCATTATTAGAAACTTATTTGAATGCACAGTAGAGTAAGCACTATATAAAACACACAAAAACCCAAGGTTTGATTATCTGCCTTCTAGTGGGCATAAATCCATGTCAAAACCTAACCAATATTAGCTAACAATGGCATTGATCAAAAGCCCATTGAAGTTGATGGAAAGGCTCTCATTGACTTCAGTTGTTACAATAGATAGCTTTCCACTCAGGGACATTACAGTATGTGTGATTGGGTGTCCACTCCACACCAGCCAAGGAAGGGTTAAATAAAGCTAAGAAGGGGCCAGTTAAGTGGATAGGCCACATCTGAGGGGAATTAGGTGACCTAAGTAACCCCAGATTGATGATGGAGCCTGGCTGACAAGGAATAGGCAGGGCTAATATAAAACCAAGAGGTTGGCAGCAGAAAAGGGCTGTAGTGAAGAAGACTGAGGCCACTCTCTGGAAGGTAGAGAGAGAAGGAAGGAAACCCAGAGGGAGAGTAGAAACCCCCAGGGATCCAGGCCCTGAAGGAAGGGTTTATCCAGAAGGGTGGTGCAGCAGAAGTCTGAAGGAAGAGGAGTAGGAGAAGGTTCAGGGAAACGGCAGCAAGATGGGACATTGCAGACCTTGGCTGCTGATTAGAGGATCCCTGATCTGGAACCCAGAGTAGAAGGTGGGACTGGGTTCCCCCACCAGCCACTGGGGAAGTGACACAGTCTGGGAAGGTAATTCACCAACTAACAGTGGGAAAGTACGAAAATACAAGGAAAAACGCAGCAAAAATTCATACAAAAGTAAATGCACAAATACAAAACAAAAGAGAGAAAATAAAAGGCAAAGAAAGATCGGTGGGTATTGTGGAGAAAAACATAGTAATGGGAAATGCCCCATATATGGGGTCACATGCAATAATTCTAGCAAGAGAAACCATTATGTCAAAGTTTGTGGACAGGAAAAGCAAATAAATAGTGCACCATAGGCACCAACTCCGTTGATGCGCCAGCCAAAAGTTAGTGGGTGCTTAGCACCCACCGACAGCCAGCTGCCCCCCATCCCCTTCCCTCCCAACACCTTCCTCCTGCCTGCCACGATCAGTCGTTCCGTGGCCTACAGGAGGCACTGGGGGGAGAGGAGTGGGGGCTGGGCACACTTGGGAAGGGGGTAGAACTGGGCAGGAAGAGGTGGGGTGGGGTGGGGTAGAGGGGGGCAGGAAGAGGTGGGGAAGGGGCCTGCAGCGGAGTAGGGGGGGTGTTGAGCACCCCTGGGGCCTGGAGGAAGCTGGCGCCTGTATTATGCACCATATCAAGGAAGCCCATAGTGCCTTAAGAAATGAGATTTTGCAGATATATGATATTAACGCAGTCTAAAACAGTAAAATACATGGTTTGTAAATCTCAGACTAGCACCCGATGCAAAAACAAGGCAGCAGTGCCCAAACAAACAGGAAACTGAATGCCAAGTAGACAGTGGGACATCAGTGAATGGGTTAGGCTACAGAGACTTCCCAGCATTCTGTAAGAGAAGAAAGAGATATTGCAAGCAAGCAAAGCCAAATTCAAATTATACAATGGCAGAATCAAACCACCACTAGGAAGTTACAGGAAGAATACTCAGGAAAAGCACACAAGCTGAAAGCACAGAAACCACTGCAGTTAAAAGCTAGTGAATTCGTGAATCTTGTGACACCAAACCTGGGACAAATACAATAGACACACAGAAAACAGAAACCATATCTAGAGCAGACAATGCACTGTGGCACCTCGGCAGCAAAGCTAGGAAGTCATTACCATGATGGAAAGTCTTACATTTAGAAACAGATAAAACTATTCAGCACCTGCCTCACAGGGTTCCCACTGAAATAAAAGAAAAAATGGGACCAATGAAGCAAATGGGAAAATAAAGCATCATTGCTAAAGTCACAGAGCCCACAAATTGGATAAGCAGCATGATCGCCATTGAGAAGCCAGACAAGCTGGCAAAGCATGACACAGAACTCACTACCAAATGCCTACAATTGAAGAAATATTACCAGACTTAGCCAAAGCAGAAATACTCTAAGTACTTGATGCCAAAGGCAGATATTGGCAAGTTGCTGAATAAGGAAAAGCTGCTGCCTGACACCAGCCGATAGATACAGATGATTGAGAATGCCATTTGGGACCAAACATACAGTGGAAAAATACCAACACCACCAGCAAGATGTACTAACAGGGCTGACAAGGGTCAGCATCATAGCGGATGACATTCTGGTGTACGGATATGGAGACAGCATGGTGGAAGCTGTGGCAAGTCACATCCACAACTTCATACATCTGCTGGAAAGAGTCAGGGAACAAAACCTAAAATTGAATAAAAGCAAAATAAAATTGCAATTGACTGTAGTACCATACATGGGACACTTGCTGACCTCCCTGATGCTATGATCTCGTCCCATCAAAGCAATATATGCGGTGTCTACAAATAAAGATATTAAAATTAGTTCAGAGACTATTAGGATTTGTAAACTATCTGCCAAAATTTCTTCCAAGCCTCTCAGATGTGGGAACCCCTGAGGTGACTACTGGACAAAGGTACAGTATGAAGATGATTACCTCAACTTGAAGTGGCCATCACAAGAATCAAGGAGCTGAGGATCAACCATTCCATCCTGAACTACCATGATGTGAACAAAGAGGCAACCACACAACGAGATGGGGCTTGGGGCATCACTCCTACAAAAGGGAGCTGGTAGTTTGTATGTCAAGGTCACTTTTGCAAAGATGTATCCAAATTGAAAAGGGAGGTCTAGCAATAGTGTGTGCATGTGAAAAGTTTGATAAACACATTCAAGGACAGGAAGCCATTTCACTAGAAAGTGACCATAAACCACAAGAGAGCGTTATTCAAAAAGCCACTGCTAGCTGCCCCGAGATGCTTTCAGCATATGCTGCTGAAACTGCAATGCTACAGTTTAGGTGGATGCTACAAGAAAGGTACTGAGCTGTACATAGCTGACTTCTTATTCAGTGTAGCCTGGTAGCATGAAAATACAGCAAACAAACAAGAATGAAATCCTGAACCTGGTAGAAATACAGAAAACACAGAAAGACACGTAAAATGTCAACCCAGCCAGGTGTGCACTGGTTTCAACGATGGATAAGACATGACACCATGAGTTTGACCTTTTAGAGGAAATGTCCAACACAAATGTCTGCTTTGTGAAAACACTATTTCATTCTGCCAACATACATGGAGCTGTTTGTACTGCGATACTAAAGACAGATAGCTAAATATCATAGCAGTAGTTTACATTATTTCAGTGTTCTTGTTGCTCTAAGGGCTTTTTAGGAAATGAAGCACCAAAGTGCCACCATTCCAATTAGGTAAGCCAGATATTGACCATTCTACCGTTTTCCACTGGAAAGAATAGTAATATTAGCATTTAATTAATCTTATTGAACTTGGATAAATAACCTTCCAGCTGTCTAAACCAGTTATGCTAATTCAGTTCATCTTTAATAAAGCTGTATTCATTGACAAAAGTAGATTTTGGAAAAGTCACACTAATAAAACAAAATTTGTTGGAAATAAACATTTTATTTATCGTACGCAGCGTAGTTGTAGCCATGTCGGTTCATCACCATTCCTACACTACTGGTTGTTAAGCGTTTTAGGATCTTTTTAATAACGATGAATGATCTCCCACATATTTCAGTACTATTTATTAGGATCAGAATTTAGTATAGAACTTCTGCCTTATTAAATGCTTTGGTGGATCAAATCCTTAAGAGTCCTGCACCAGAATAGTGAGAATGCCTACCTGTTATCATTTTAGCAATCTGCTGACCTAACAGGTAGTACAAAAATCGGGATCCTGGAGAATCCTGGGTTCTACTACAAGCTAGGTCAACTGATTCATTATGTGATGTTAGAATAAATCACTTGCCACCTGTACAACTGGGTAATAAGTACAACTTCAATTAAGCCAGGTGTTACCAAAGGCCTCACAAAGAATGAATAAGTCATACCAAATTTGCACCTCTTGCTGCCTGCTCAATTGTAACTAATAAACCACACTGTCTCAGGAAAAAATTATGACAAGCAATTAAGTGCTGTCAAGTCAGAAACCTTCTGTTGCTGATCCAGTTACAGGGATAAAAAAATTCCTTTCGAGTTCCTAACAAAAATTGTGCAAGGAATGAAGTGTCAGATCACAGATTATCAGCATGGTTCACGAACAAATAATTGTGGGATTTTGGTTTTTGTTATTTTTTTTTTTACGGTGAGAGATATAGGGTGTAGAAGTTGAAATCAATGCTAATATTCTATGAACAAATCAAATATGAGCACAACAGAACACCCTAGTTACACTGGCCAAGATGGCTAACAGAAATTACAGAGAGCACTGTTTATATGAGGCAAAATTCACTTCTGTCTAGATATCTTGTGCACCATTTAAGATGTAAGGGTTCACATGTTGGCCTTCTAGGAATGTCACCTTCCTGAAGGCTAGAAAACATTTTATGATGAGTAAACATGGCTAACTCCTTGTATCCACAACTCTTTCCCCGGAAAGACAGAATGAAAATAAAAGAAACATACAACAGGCACCTAATCCCCTCTAAAAGCCATCAGCAAATAAAATGCTGATAAATGTTGGTGCTTGAGGCATGCATTTCCGATTTTAAAAACTGCTCCAAAGTTTTATAAATCCCTTCATTTGTTTTTCAGCCCAATTCCAACATTTGCACAACCTTTCTCTAGTTTGTTGAAGTGCCCTGATAAAGAGAGTAATTTATGTGACTACAGTATTTTTCCTCTTTGTATCAATTCTGCAAACACTTTTTGAAAGAACTACATTTTTGTTTCCCTGACAAACAGCAATGGCATCAAAGTGGCATGTTCTTTCACCTGTCAATATTTTATGTCTTATTAAATGTATTTATTTCTGAAAGATCTTCAGACAATCATATTATTTGAAGGGACTCACATTTATGCTTCTCGTGCATGCTGTAATTCGAGTCTCCTCAGAAGTCTCAACCTTTGTCTGTTTCATCTTCACTACTGCTGAGATTTGGTTCTTCAATCTTTTTGTGTTCATAAAATCTTAGTGCTCTCTTCCCTATAAGAGAGAAATGGATAAACACTGTCAACTGTATCTGATAAAAAACAATAGAAAGAATGTACATTACAGATCATCATTAAGTTTTGAAACTCAGACTCTACCTGACCATAAAAATGGACCCTCCCTTTTGCACCTGTACAAAAGTAGCAACTTAAGTATATAATCAAGTACAATAGTCATATTACTCAATCATTCCTACTGCTACTCTACATTCTAGCACAGGGGTTCTCATACTGGGGGTCTGGACCCCACAGGGGGTTGCAAGGTTATTACGTAGGGGGTCATGAGCTGTCAGCCTCAACCCCAAACCCCGCTTGCCTCCAGCATTTATATTGGTATTAAATATATTTAAAAGTATATTTAATTTATTGGGGCGGGGGGGTCGCACTCCAAGGCTTGCGATGTGAAAGGGGTTGCCAGTAAAAAAAGTTTGAGACCCACTGTATCTAGTACAATTGAAGATACAATTGTACTAAACTTGGCTCCCTGAATGAAGTCCTTATAACTTCGTTATAGTGCTGAATTCAGGAGAGAGACTGTTCCAAGTCAAAGGTGGGTTCATATCACTTAGTACTGGTCAACAAGTATCCTCACACATCACATCGATGGCCTGACCCAGTTATCTCATAACAAGTTGGACCTCAGGCCCTTGATTTACTTAGAACACATTCAATGATAAATATACCCTATGCAAAAGAGGAAAGAAGTCCTCATCCATGGCATTGGGGCTCTTGCTCATAATCATTCACCGTGGTATTATAACTTTCAGAGGAAGTAAGTCATGTTTCCATAAATTGCAGCATGGAGAGATGGTAGAAAAATTATTTAAAAAAAAAATTCAAAATTTCAAAGTGGTTACCATATTGAAGGTTCAAAACAGACTCTCTTCATTTTTTAAATTACAAAATGATTGCTCAAAATTTGAATTAAAAATGCCATCAAAATGGTTAACATATTCATTTACTCAAAATGTGGTTCTCTGTGAACAAAAAAATGTTAATAACCATGTTGATAATAGCTTCAATACTGTTTTCACATTAAAAAAATGCCATTAAATCACATTAAAAAAATGTAGCAAAAATATTTTTACAAAATTAAGTTGTTGTTTTTAAAAGGCATTTTTCAACTATAAAAATAACTTTACCTTTGAAAAATTTGGCCAGTTCTACTGCTGAGAAATTCCTTCTTATACCGGAAGGAAAGGACATGAGAGTACTTCAAGAGAGGCACACTGAACCTCTCTGCTTTTGTCCTGTCCCCTCCAGGCAATCTGAGGAACAGCCAGTTATTAAAAATTTGGCTTGCTGTGTATTGTCACCCTAAGTTTTCCTTTGTTTGGTTACTACATTGGCCAACCCATCAGCAGAGGGAAAAATGTAAATCTTATTAGTAGGTCACTCACTGCTTTTCCCAGGTTATATCAAAGACTCTTCAAGACACAACTGGCAACACTTCACAGATACTACATTTGTTTGCAGATTAAAAATATGGTATTTCAGACAAATACTTTGCTTTTATCAATGCTGCCTCAGAATGATCACTCAAAGGAATCACTGTTGAGAATGTTAAGACACCCTCCCTTTCCTCCTTGACTAAGAACTGAACATAACAGCTGAAGCTTGCAAAGCTAATGCCTGGGCCATTGCCAAAGAAATACAGTAGCATCCCATTGATATTCCTCTGACTGAGCAGCAGCAGATGCAAGTATCATTGGGAATCTTGGCCACGACAAAATCACAGAGATGATTTCAGAGTTACTACCAGGGATAGAGTTCTATTCTGCTTTAATTACCAAGTATACACAACTCCGGTGGGGTCTTCTCCTACAATCTGTAGCCTTTGTGAGCAACCCCCTGAAAGACCAGCAATAGCAGAGCTATTGCTTATGGAAATAAGTGGGAGTGACAAGACGACATTGAGCGTCTGACATTATAGATTACTTCATAACCATATCAAAATGACTCTGAGTTATCAGATCTAAATGACAATGAGATACTCCACTGCCATTGTCCTCTATATTAAAAATTAGATGTTGCATGCCGATAGGCAGTGGAATGGATGGAAGATTATGGATATATTATACCAATGCTACATACTCAATGGACAGTTCTCAGATTCTGATTTTGATGATTAACCTAAAATTGTATTTAGTCTTTCAATTAAAAGGAAAAAAAAGCCCATTCATGAGCTCTATTCAATCTAGCATCAATTAAACTTACTGTCATGCTTTGACAGCAATCTATTCAATAGGGCTGCTGGAGAAGGCTGAGGGTATGGACCTTTAGGGAGTGTGGGATGGGTATATGCTGCTATATTTATAATCACCTATAATCACCTAGATGGTAATTTAATTTTTCTACTTTTTTTTTATTCAACGGAGTGATATTTTGAATGTGTAAATTTAACTGCGTATAGGCTTTTGCACCACCACAGTAAAATAAAAAAATCCCACCAGCACTGTACAATAAGAAAAGTTAACATACCCACCTTGCTGGAACATCAACAAAACCCATGCCTCCCCACCCAAAACGTCAAGCCCTCAGTTGGACCTACTTAACAGAAGGCTTTCACAATGTGCTCTATAGGTCAACAAATTCAGGCTACTTCAGAACAACAGATTCAAGAACCTAGGGTTCCTTAAAAAGAATGCTGTACCCACAACACCCTACACTTTTCAAGGGAGCAATAAGGCCAGAGATCCCTTGGTGATCTCAAGCATATGCTATATAGCAAGAGGGGAATTAACAATTATTTGGAACTGTGGACAGCAATATACTAATAGGCACAGGAAGAATGTACACTTTGGTTTATCGGCACTAAAAAAAGAACATAAAAATAGGTTAAAAAGGTCTTGCACCAATATGAAATCTGATTAACATCAGTGGAAGGAAACATTTTTGTGATCTGCCATCCACAAATAAAATATTTTGTTTTCCAATGCAGTGTGAGAATATACAGAATTTTCAAAGGAAAATGCCTTAATTCTGACTGACCACTATACTTCTCTTTTATTGTCACAGTTCTGTCTCTATGCACATTTTGTCTTTCATTAAACTCACACATAAAAATTATAAGCTAATGAAACAATGATGAACATCTACTTCAATAACACTCTAGAATCCTTGAATGTACTTTGTTTGTTTTACTTTTTTCCGCAAAATTAACATACCAGAGACTATTTACCACTGTACAAAATTCCTTTCTTTCTTTATGAAAGCTACATCTTTACTATCAGGATGTGAAATGAAAAGCCTCCTCTACTTGTTGCATACAATTAAGCTGCAACAAAAGGCAGCCCAAGCTATTTCACATTTCATAGGGCTGCAATTATTCTTTAACTGTTAGAAGATGCTGTCCCCCAGGAGCTAATTACAGAAAAGCTCTCATCACACACAAGAAACATACAAACAAATCCTTCAAGCACAAAGTAAATGTTCAACATTAAAGAGGAAGTCACACCAATCAGTTTGGTTCAGCTAATTACTAATCTGATTTCTGGACTAGTTACATTAGATAATTATGACACCCATTCACAACTTGAAAGCCAGGACTTTGACTGATTATAATAAAGATCTAGTACTCAGAATACAAGTAAGAGCAAAGTATGAAATATACATCATAACAGGCCTGATGTGATATATTTGTTCACTGCCAATGTTTCCCTCAGCATTTGGCTAGGCCTAGAGGACCTGATTCAAAGCCCACTGAATTCAATGGGAAGGTTTCCACTGACTTCAGTGTGATTTGGATCAGGCCCACAATAACTAGATAAGTTTTTTCATTAATTGAAGTTGCAAAGCAATATGCAAGAATAATCTTTAACAGTTTTGATATTTAGATACATAGTGCCACTTCCTTCTAGATGGCATGTTTAAGCAAACTGCAATTTAAGCAAAATGGCAGCGTATTGACGCTACAGTGACCTTGATTAAGCTTTTATATCTGTCCCTTCGGGGCTTTCTGAGAAGTAGTCAAGTTTGATAAGAATTAAACTCTTCCAAGGCCCTATAGTAATTATTCTTTAACTTACATTTAGTTCGTTTCAATGTCTCCAGCAATTTTTTTTCAAATATATTTAGATCTAGATCAAGGATTGACTATATAAATCTTTCCCTTGCTCCCTGATACAACTGACAAATTGTGACTGGTTACTAGAATAAAGAAAAGGAGTATAGTGGCACCTTAGAGACTAACCAATTTATTTGAGCATAAGCTTTCGTGAGCTACAGCTCACTAGAATATAGCTCTGACCTGAACCTTACAAAAAGTTTGGTTGCTTAAACATTGATAATTACCTTGGGATAGAAAATTATTGTAATCAGAATGGATATTGATTTCATTTAGCAGTCCATATGTTCTGTTCTCTCTTAAAGACATGATAATAAACAAGGAAGATAAAGTTGGCATTAGAAGTCAATTAGCCATGCTTTTATAGGAAGCACTTAATTCTAAATTGCAACTGGATCACCAGACCAAACAATTTTGGTTAGTTTAAACTTTTAATTTGGTTACAGTTTTGCATTTTTAACGAGACCTATTTTAATTTATTTTTCAGAAAAATATATTAGAAACATAACACAACTTTAAAAAGTTTGTTTTGTCTGTATATTTAGGCAGTTACCTTATATGGATCTTATCACCAAACAATAACTGAACTGCTGTTTGCGTGCTTTAGGACCCCAATTCAGCAACACATTTAAACACATGCCTAAATTTAATTGACTTCTGTGGGACTATAACATGCTTAAAGTTAGGCATATTTTAAGGATTTTGCTTAAGTGAGGCCTAAGATTATTTAGTTCTAGTGACTATAAATATGCATGTTGAACTGAAAAAGCTAGCATGCAAAAATATGTTTTATGAGTCAAAAGAAACTAAATCATGATTAATATTTCCTTTTCCATCCATTACCATGCTGTAGCTCTTACAGTAAAAAGATAGAGAAAAGGACTGGACTGAACAAAGCATTTAAAAAATATACTGGGCATGATTCATAACTGCATTACTCCATTTTTCATCAGTATAATTCCATGGATTAAAATGGATTTATGCCATAATATATCAGGCCCCCTGGATGGCAAATTGCTGTATTGGAGGGGAGGATAGATTAGTTGCTTCTAATGGGCTTTCTCTATCTCTAATTTTTGCCATCCAATTACTTGTTCCATATTTTCTTGGTTATCAAAAGTTATAAAAGATCACCTGAAATCGAACAAAATTTTAACAAGATACTAACCATCTTTCAGCCGTGACATGGTCTGGTGCAAATCATTAACATATTAATCCAGTGTTTTTTATCCTGATTGCATCTACATCACTTTAAAATTTTCAAGATTCTGTATTTTTAAAAAAAATTAAGGATCTGTAATATAACAAGTGTTTCCTGAAAGATATACTATTGAAACACATTGTAAGCCAGGGTTTTGAAAATGCACCTCAAAACACTACTTATAAGATGTGAAGAAAACAAACTACATTTTAATGCATCAATAAAGAACCTTTTTTCCCCCCTCAGCTGCATATCATGCATTGTCATGCAGCTGGGAAACTTTGCTACTGCACACGTGTACAAACACAAAAGTTGGTGTCTTAAAATGAACTTCAACAAATGCCACACATTATGCTTTGCTTTTGTGAAAATAGTGAAACTTTTTGTTGTTTTGAAAGCTCTTTTTTTAAAAAAAAGTACACATTTTTAAGAAGTTGAGCAAACAACTGTGCAGCCAAAACTGTGCAACTAATTTGAACGTGCATTTACTGCATATGCGTGTGCAAACTGCATGTGCAAATAGCCAATTAAATGCATAACTGGCCATACACAATCACAAATACCTGATCTAAGTGTGTAAATGTGGTTATTTTCCAGTGAAAATAAGGAACACATGTTCATACACATTTTTTAATACTGCAATATAATATTTGCAACTCTCTCTAGAGTTTTTTTAGGCCTTAACGTTCAAAGTTAGGTATTTAATGTTAGGCAACTAAACAACTGGCAAAATTTTCAGAGATGCTGACCAGCCACAACTCCCAGTAACTTCAATGGGAACTGAGAATGCCAAGCAGCTCTGAAAAGCAGGGTCACTTAGTTAGGTGCTTAACAAGTTTGTAACTGTTGGCCTAAATCTTTTGGATTATTTTAGAGTACAGGAATTGAGTATCAATCTTATTTTTCCTTTATACACCTTATCAGATGAGAAGTTTTAGGGGACTGCAGAACCCCCATGCAGGCCACCCCCTTAGACACTCTTGTGTCCCTGGGATGTGGCACCTTTACCCTTCTTGTTTTAATGTTTATTTTCTCAGCATGTGTTTCACATTTTCCAGCAGTGGGGAGGCTGCAGTTTGACCTGTCTGAGCAGGCTGTGCATGTGACCATCACACAGCGCATGTGTAACTTGAGAGATATTAGGGTGGGGCTAAGAACTGCTCCTTGTGGAAAGGTGACAGACTCTGAACAAAGAGGAAGGTTCATCTGCCTGCAACCAGTATGCCGTGCTTGACCACCCAACAGGGAGTGAGATTGTTAACTTTATGTTTGCTGTACTGTAGCCTAGGATCACATATTTGGATTCTGTTGTAGTTTTCTATCAATGGTTAAAATCCACCTGGTCTCTCTCAAATTTAAGTGAATTGCTCTAGGGGGCAGAGCAGTTCGTAACAGAAGCTAATGGCAACCAATTATGACATTCATTCATTTTTGGAAAACCTACCCTTAAATTTTCTCTCTTTTCTCTTTGTGTATGCACATTATTTTCATTGATTGAAAGGAAGTGAAGTGCAAACTATAAGAAGTGAACGTCACTGGATGCATCTCCTGTGGAAAATGCACACTGGAAAATAGAGCTGTGTAAAATATGTGCCATGGTTTTACAGTCTATTATAAACTACCAATGTGGTGCCGACTTGTTAAGAGGTTCACAGATTTCATGAGTGAACCTGGCATGATCTATGGCTTGGCAGAGAGCTTTTCTACACAGAAAGCCATACTGGTATAAGGCAAGGTGTGAATTTCATGCTGGTATAACTCCCCGTGAAAACACTCTTGTTCTGGAATAAGAGTGCCATTTTCCAGTATAACTTGCGTTGATTTGGAAGTGGTTTAAACTAAGCTGGAAAAAAGCCACTCTTATTCCAAAATACAAGTGTCCACACATGGAGTTACACTAGTATAATTATAGTGATATAGTTATACTGGTATAGTTCTGCTGGCACAATTCCCCATGTAGGCAAGCCCATAGAAACTATGCAAAAGTCATGGCTTCGTGAAGTCAGCAAACAAATCTCACCTCTGATTTGGTGTTCATATAAACCTGAAACAAAGAAAATTCAGGTGAAAGCAAAGTGAGAAGCAAAGTTTCCCATGAACCCTTGAGAACCAATTCTACATATTTCAAGTAACTCTAGTCAAAATCCCATGCTCTGCTTTGAAAATGAGGTACCTTACAGATACACGCTTGATTGTCAGAGGTACTGACCCATCACAACTCCTTTTAGAATCAGACCTATCAATTGCAACAGTAACAACAGGTTTTTTTTTCCTTTTCAAATCTCCGAAACACAGGTTCAGTGTGAAGCTACTCAATGCCAGCTCTAAAATAAGGCAGACATGGCTTATTTATATACAGTTATATTGAACACTTTTTTAAAAAAAAGTATTGAGGTGAAAGTTATTCTGATAAAAGGTTTCCTTGCTGCTGTTAAAATTAACACTGAATAAGGAAGAGTGGTGAATATTTATTTTGAAGTCAATAGGCTATAATGTTTACAAATCTACCCTATGTGATCATTTAAAATTCATAACTGAATGAATATTGTGTGAGATGGAAACTAACGTTATGGCATCTGAACCAAGGCTACATTTATATTTCACTTTAATGCTCTAGCTGTTTAATCAAAATATGAATGAACTGGCTAAAAGACCAACACTCCAAAAGATCATAGTTCTGGAATTTAGCTTTAGCTTCCTATTGTCAACCAATTATTGTGTAATTTTTTTCCCTGTGACTGAATAACTAACTGTTAGCAAATAATGAAAAGGCAATTACAGCAAAGCTTTGTTCATATTACTCTCTTCATTTTATTCAGGCTATAATTATTGTCAATGCTGGAGGCTTACTGTACCATGTAAGTGGCACCAGGGAAGAAAATGGAATGGGCTGGTGCATGGAAAATTGCAAATGTCACAGCTACCTTCATCATCCCTGTTGGACTTCCGAGAGTAAAAAAAATAAGAAGCAAAAAACTCTCCATGTGCATTTTGCAAATTTTTTTACCTCAAGCTTTTGCAGTGACTGAGGAACTGGAGCGGAAATTTCAAGTACCATGTTTGTTCTTTTTTTCTGTTTCTTACAATTTTATTATTATTTAATTCCCAGAGGGCACTGCTTTTTGCCACAGTGTGCCTGGAAATAAACTCGTGGAAATATTCTTTTAGCCGTGCTTTTCATTAGTGGTCTCCATGCTGTTCTAGAATGGGAAGTGGCATATAGATAATGTATTTTATAGGTTTTGATCTCTGTTTCCGTGACACATAT
This sequence comes from Chelonia mydas, assembly GCF_015237465.2. Classification (NCBI taxonomy): domain Eukaryota; kingdom Metazoa; phylum Chordata; order Testudines; family Cheloniidae; genus Chelonia; species Chelonia mydas. The sequence goes on along the minus strand of NC_051252.2, from coordinate 12,207,420 downwards.
GGATACAGTCCCAGGAAAAATTAAGATTATGACCGGATTGTACAGATTTAGCATTCAATGGTTGCTGTCTGACAATGGCTGCTTATAATGCATTGTATCCCTGAGTTTTTATTAGTATTTATCAGCAAACTATGGATACAAATCAGAAATGTGGTATTCTGTTTGTACCATTTTAAGAAATAAATGACATTCCCATGTGTCATTTGTCTATTTTCTCTCTGATTTTTTGCCTGAAAGAGGTAAATAAGTCAATATTTTATGCCTCTGTCTGTATTCATCTTTATAATTCCTGTTAAACTGCCTGTGTGAGTCTACATATTACCTGCTTTTATTTGTAAACTCACAAAATATACAATTCCTTGTATATTACATGAATAATACTGACTGATAATAAAGCTTCCCCCATATTTACTTATAACTGATTGTTTAATTTATCATATTAAGTATGAATATTCTTCAAATCCAGTTTAGTAAAATCCAAAAAGTATTGCCATAATTCCACAAATATATACCCTGTATCTTTTATTGACCTTTTCATGTGTTGCTACATATCATTGCCCCTAACCATTCTTTCCTGATTGGTTGTTTAATCTCCTCCATTGTAGATATAGTATACATTTGCCACTACTAAGGCGAATATATAAAAATTACCATGGTATATAATTATTCCTTTCATTATTAAGTCTCAAGCTTGACCATCTGTGGTTTCAGGTTGCCCCTATGATAGGAGTAGAGAGATGGAGATTTTGGAATCTACTTCAGCCATAGAAAACAAAATTGATTTCCATCAAAAGACTGCAGTCCTTTTGTACAATGCAAGATGGAGATTAAAAACACAAGAATAAAAGAAACGTGTATCTCCACTTTATAAACAACAGAAAAACAGTAGACTTCAGTAAACCTGGGCTTTTTTCCAGAGATTTGAGTCACTTTCACTAAACTCTTCTTCTCTCCAGAGGTTCTCTCTGCAATCTCCTCAGACTGTGAAAAGTGAGCTGTTATACATAAGTGTCCACCCCCTTTTCCAGTATATCTGTCCACAGGCAGGTCTACGAAGATGACTAGCAGTTGTATTACCAAGGGAACAGGCCCACCCTATTCGAGGAACCCCAGCCTCAGGACCTAAAACTGGACACAATAGTTTAGGCTTCTGTCCTAGCAGCATCTTTCTTCCCTGAGGCCATTTTATCTTCCTCAGTGACATTAGCCCCCATTCAGTACGGTTTGATCCTATATTCATTGATTTCAGGGGGCATTAGTTTGGGACCTATGCTACTCACTGATGTCAGTAAGACATTTGCCAGCAACTTCAACAAAAACAAGGTTGACACTAAGAAAAGTATGCAATTTAAATTTTGAAAGGGATAAGTGTTTGGGGCCTGGTAGACTTTAACTATTCCTAAACCATCTTTCATTCAACGGACCAGATCTTTAGCTGGTGTGAATTGAGCACCTCTATTGACTTAGACCAGCTGAGGATCTGGCTCAATATGTTCGTATATTTATTGGATGTAGATGTGGCTGAAAACAAAAAGAGCATTAGTGTCATAGTTACGGGGCTGATTGCACCTCTGTCCCTTTCTGATCTCTCTGAGGTCAACCACGCAGGTGCTACCTGTCCTTACCTGTCGTGGGGTGGAATTATGCCATTTTCCACCTCTTGAACCCAGATCCCAGTCAAACACCCCATCTATGCCTAACCATTAATTACCAACCAGATCTGACTGGACACCTGCATTTCTTCCTTTTGGGAGCCTGTGACTAGTGACATTGTGACTAATCACTTCTTAAGGGAAATATGTTTATTAGCAAAAGTAAAAAACCGTTGAAGAAAATTATTTAAAAACAACAAAAACAGCCTACATACATATTTAGTCTCATCTAATCATATGTTTCACGACAAGCTAAGCTGATTGGTTTCCTTCTTGAGTTACAGGAAAAGCCAACTGACATTCTTTTAGGAGACACAGGAGCTCTTGAAATCCAGCCTGGTCTCTGTTTTCGTTCCAGAGAGTGTGTCCCCCCAGTCCCCTCACTCCTTTTTTTCAAAGCCTCACTCTCCCTCTGTGTGCGCCTGAGCCCAATTACCATATGGCTCAATGTACCATATGGCTCTGTTACAGGGCCTAGGAGTGAGGTCTTTCTTTTGCCTCCCTGCGGGCTTGTCTACATGGGGAAATTTATGGATATTATTATGCTGCTATAGCTATACTGGTATAACTCCTCATTTGGACAACACTTTTATTCTGGATAATAGCAGCCTTTTACACTTCAATTTGTGTCACAGAGCCACTGTTTTTCAGATGAAGTGTGTTCACACGGGTAGTTATATTGGTATAACAATAGATGGTATACTAACAGTACAATAATGCCGGTAGATTTCCCCATGTAGCCAAGTCCTCAGATTATTTTGTCCGGTTGGCTAGTCTGGCTACCTGAGACAATGTCCCTCTGAGAGTTGCTCTCTTTGGCACTTAGACCCATTCAGCCTTAATGGCTCGCAATCACAGGTCTTGTGGGGGAATGTTTTGAAGCTATCTTCTCTCTCTGACATTACAACCCTCCTCAGAAATCCTATACATAAAACACATCGTGAGATGCAGATAATGTTCACCAGAGTACCCCCACATTCATCACTGCTGGTCTCTTATATACACACATTGAGCTTTCGTTGTGGTGAACAGCACTTACTTAGAAATATATCCTATACAGATAAAATTATTAAATATTATGCAACCTAAAATACCTCAGAATCATCGGCCCCAAGTGGTGCACTCACAAAATCTGAGGTGCTTAAATTTGCATGCACCAATCCCAATATCAGTGCAAGTAAATTGTGGTATTGCACACACAAATGAGGCAGGAGCTGAGCCTTCAATTCAACAGTAACATCTATGCAGCCAACTCGTGCACCTACTAATGTGTCAGGCAATTTAAAATGGCGGTCGCCTCATAATTTGGATATCAGATGAAGGATAAATTCAATTCTCAGTTTAATTAACTGTCCATAGACAAATTAACATTTTAATAGATCATTAACTAATTGTGTATCAGAGAAAGAGGAGTAAAATCAATTTCATACAGACAGCTCAAAAAGGGTCATTCTTTATTGCACATATTTTTAACTGGTAATAATTTGGGGCCTGTATGGTCTGTGTTTGTTTTTCAGCTGTGTGTGTGAAAAACAAAAACCCACCTCCTCCCCCAAACACCGCACTTTTTGGTTCATAAAGGAATGTGTTACACATTAAATCCTTACCAAATTTAAATCTAGGTTGCCATTTCCCAGGTCCTGGGTAATATCATAAACTTTGGGATTACAGAAATAATATGGACCAAAATCCAAGCAATTTAAGACTATTCTAATCACAGAGGAAAGAGTCATTTATAACATCCTCTATACTCCAATACAAAAAACTTTCAAACAAACCCAACCATCATGAATTCCAAAAAGCCTCAAACCCTTGGTTTCTGTAATGAGGTACAGAACATGGCTGAGATAGGTATTGCTGCATATCATCCAGGCTATTCACTTTATGTCCCATTACATTTGGAAAATAATCTGATCACCTTTTACTTCAAATAACTTCTTAAAATATAAAATAACGGATTTATTGAAAAATGTGATATGATGTCAGTGTGAATTAATGTTTCCCATTGGCATACTAATAAGCTCCATGACATAATAACTTGTTAAACTACACCAGCGGGACCTTAAAATTATTCCAAAGATAACATAACACAACACTTGAAGCAGCAGGAAACTTCCAGCATGCTTTTAGATGTTTTACAGTGTTGCTAATCTTTGAATGGCTTGGAAAAAAATGAAAGGGAACAGAATATTTAAAACTGGAGTTACCGTAGTCTGAAAATGACTCAATTTCAAATGTGCACAGGAGATTAATGTCAATGTAGCATAAATAAATAAAATAAAATAAAATAGCAGCAGAAAAGGGAATGTTATTAAATTCATTTCCCTAGGTTGGATATGTGCCTTTTGGTACGTGAGTAAAATCCGTTTATATTTGGCAGAGTTATAAAGGTTTAAAGAACACATATCCCCCAACTTTATATTAAAGAGAAAGAGCTGGCCTTAATTTGGGGTATGTTTTGGGAGTCTTTCTTTTTAAAAAAAATATTTATTTGGGTTTTTTAAGCTAACAATTTCTAAGCAATAGCACTGCAGATACCTGCAAAAGGAGATGAATGGAGCAGAGATTAATTTTTTCCATAATCATGGGTAGATACTCATTCTGGAATGTGTGTATCAATTTAGGCAAGGTTCCGATATAATGGGTAAAAGTGGATCAATTTGATGTGATTATTAAGATGCATATTAGGATTAGTGTGTGCAAAAGATTCCATAAGAAGATTGGGTACAAGGCTTTCCATGCCACTTAAACCTTGCAAAGAATGGCAGTGCAAGTGCACCAGTGCATCCACTGAATGCAATAGATTAGCTCTGCATGCGAGCCCCATATAGGTTGGCATGGACGGCTACACTGGGAAAGGGCTAGAGTAAGGCGATAAATCTGCTTTTACATGGATCCAATAGCCTCATTGCACATCTAGTGAGGAGGACCTGTGGCTGCTATATAAGCTACCTTGTCTCCTGGCCTGGGGTTGCAGGTGGATTTTACCTCCCAAGTCATTCCACAGTCCACCCACCTAGAACTCACATACCTGGGACTTTTATGCAGGTTGAGTGGATTCCACTCTGAGTGAAGCAGGAGCCCTCCCTCAGTCAGTGCACTTAAGTATGCGCTCAATGAGGGAGTGCTCCACAGGAGCCCTTGCCTCACTGGGTGTGCAGCTTGGGCAGGACACTGCACTCACGAGTCACTTTCTTCAGTGACCCAAATTACATCAAGAATGTTTCTCGAACTCCCCTTTGCCCACCTCATCTCCTGTTTTACCCAGTGCTATTCTATTCAACAACTTTTCACCATTATTTCTGCTTGCTCTTGCTGGGAATCCCTCTATGCTAGAATTCTCTGCCTGCTCTCATTCCCTTTCATTTCTTAGGGGATATTATACCCCCAGCCATTGCTTCCAGTTAAGCTGTAAGCAGAGTGTTCAACCAATGCTAGACGTGAATATTCCATACAAAAAATGTTAACCTTTGGTCTAGGCGCATCTCAATAGAACGACCCTGCTGTGCTGCAACCCTTTGATCACTCACAAAAATTGGAACCATTTGCAAATACATAGCTTGTGATTTGCACATAAACCAGACCTGATGGGATAAGTTTAAGGAATGCTGGAATAGGAATGTCTGCATGGTTCTGCTAGAGTGGCAGTGGGTGCATGAAAACCATAGCCCATACAAATCAGAAACATTGGGTAAGCTGACGTTTATGGTGAATGCATCTTCACAGAAGCTGGAAGAAGAATGTAACAGTATGTATCAAAAGGTAAACTGCTAAAAATGTGGTAATGATATCATGTTACTAGGCACCAGAAGGTGAAGAGGCAATAGAAACGATGAAAGCTACATCAGCCAGGAAAGATTCAGTTTCCTACTCAGTCACTGTATTAATTCTAGAACATGGGAATCTAAAACTGCGTGAAACCATTTTCCACAGCGAGCCCAAAACACCTGGTGAGTTCTTTGTAGTCTCTGCCAAATAACTATCTTTAAAGGAAGAAGAGACATTTAGAAACTCTAATCTGAAAATGTCAGCTACAGACTGGTATAGTAGTAAGTCCTGGGCAAACAGTGAGGAAGGGTGCAGTGGAATTAACGCTTTGGGTTAGATAAGGAACAAGAGGGAAATAGTGCAGGAAATTACAAAGAAACGGAAATAATTTAGGTGCATACAAAAGCCATGGAAGCAATGAACAAACATACCAGAGCATGTGAACAGAGAGTGTTACCAGCATAATTTTGAAGTTAATTGTATTGTCACCACATATACCAAAGAAGTTGGAAAAATGTGACTAGATTAGAGAAGGGTAAAATGACATTTTTATGTATAAAAGGACACAGAACTAGAGTATCAACTGAACAGTGCTGTCAGCACTATACATGACACAAACTGAAGACATTCCCTTATCCTGAAGTTTTCATAATCCAAAGAAGAAAAATCTACACTGACGCCAGTTCCAAAGTCCTTCTCCACAAGACTTGAAACAGAAGGAAAACCTCTTTTGGGGCAAAAGTCCTGGCTATTTATTTTCCTTCAGAAAAGCCCCCTTTCTTTAAGTGTTTGAAAAACGTTTGTTCAGCAAAACAAGCAAACCATTAATATATTTTAACAATCCCTCTGGGACTTCAGAAGAGCATTCGCCAAGCAGCAGCAGCAGCCTTCCTAGAAAATGTCCCTCTTTATATTTTGCCTGTGAAAATTAGGTGCTGTCATTCTGTCTCTTTCCCCTTGCACTTCTGAGAAAATTCCTTCGGGTCACAGCTTCCCAACCGGGCAGACGTTGCTACCTTCATTAAGGAAGCTAGGACACGAAGGCACCATGACCACAGGAAGACCCTTTTGGACCCCCTCACAGTCCTATCTTTAATGTAGGGGAGGAGACGGTTTGTTTTTAAACTAGGGTTTGTTTGGTTTTTTTGGATACTCGTTCAGCAGAGTGTAGCTATCAGATAAAAGACTTGTTTAGCGCCATCATCTTGAAAGCATGAATTGCTGTCCCATATGGCTACCTTCTTACAGTGCCCCCACAACACCACTTAAAGGCCACTTTAAAAAGAGCATTCTTTGACTGAAATTGTGTGTCCAATCCAAAGCTGATTTTGTTTCTAAAGTTAACTACTTTTGGTTTCTTGAAGACTCAGAGTGTTGCCTATAAGCCTTAGAGATTTTTGCTAACAAAACCCACTATTTTAAAGATGTTCTTGTAGAAAGAAAGAATTCAAGATGGAGTTCGTAATGCATATGGGTCCCAAGCCAGACTGCATTTCTTCAGCTGGTGCTCTGAGACCTGAGAAACGGCCCAAAAGAGAAGACTGTGCACATTCAGGACTGGGATTAGGGGGTAGCAAGCAGAGAAATTGCCAGGGCCCCACACCGCAGCAGGTCCCATGAAGCTAAGTTACAAGTGGCAGGGCTCGTGCTTCGGTGGGGTGGGGGCCCACTCTTTAGTTTCTGCCCTGGGCCCCAGTGAGTCTAATACTGACCTTGTGCACATTCATCTATGAACAGATGAAAAGTCAAGGAAGACAGAGGAATAAAATGGATGAAGTGAGACCTGTAAAAGGCTAAGAATTTGGGGTCCTGGTACATCATGTTCACTGAATTTACTTAATTTTACTTAATTTCCACAGACATTACAGATCTTACGATGGCCCCCTGAGCTCAGAGCCCCAGTACAATTGTCCTCTCTTCACCTTCTCTCATCAGCCCCAGTTTTTTCTTTACAAAGCTAAATGAGGTATGTCAAGGTTCCTTCCCCACTCTGAACTCTAGGGTACAGATGTGGGGACCTGCATGAAAGACCCCCTAAGCTTATTCTTATCAGCTTAGATTAAAACTTCCCCAAGGAACAAACTTTGCCTTGTCCTTGAACCGTATGCTGCCACCACCAAGCGTCTTACCCAAAGACCGGGGAAAGAGCCCACTTGGAGACGTCTTCCCCCAAATATCCCCCCAAGCCCTACACCCCCTTTCCTGGGGAAGGCTTGATAAGAATCCTCACCAATTTGCATAGTGAACACAGACCCAAACCCTTGGATCTTAAGAACAATGAAAAATCAATCAGGTTCTTAAAAGAAGAATTTTAATTAAAGAAAAGGTAAAAGAATCACCTCTGTAAAATCAGGATGGTAAATACCTTACAGGGTAATCAGATTCAAATCATAGAGAATCCCCAAAACCTTAAATTACAAAAAGACACAAAAACAGGAATATACATTCCTTCCAGCATGGCTTATTTTACCAGCCATTAAACAAAAGGAAATCTAACGCATTTCTAGCTAGATTACTTACTAACTAACAGTTGTAAGGCTGCATTCCTGATCTGTTCCCAGCAAAAGCAACACACAGACAGACGAACCCTTTGTTCCCCCCCCCGCTCCAGATTTGAAAGTATCTTGTCCCCTCATTGGTCATTTTGGTCAGGTGCCAGTGAGGTTATCTTCTAGGTGAAAGGGTTTTGCCTCTGGCCAGGAGGGATTTTATAGCACTGTTTTCAGAAAGGTGGTTACCCTTCCCTCTATATTTATGACAAGGTAGCTTGTGTGTTTTTCAAAAAATCACAAAAAAACAACTAGATGGTGATTAAAAGGTGTGTATCAACAACATGTCAAATACTTTCAATGGAGTCACGCTGGCCTACAACTGGTGGAGTGTAATGGAGAATCCTTCCCTCCAATCACTGAAAATTTAACAAAGATCATTCTGAAGTAAATAAATAGCAGTTGCAAAAGCAGATGGCTTACCTCATGCCACCAAATCCCCTAGGTCTGTTCTTCTCATGTCAGACAAAAGTACTGACACAGTATATGCCACAAAACATGATGGGTAATCTCACAAAATGATTCATCATTGATTTTCTGTATACAGTGAAAAGCTTCGTGATTAAGATTATTTCCATTCATAAATATTTTTAGATACAAGAACCTCAGACAATTCTGGATTTAACCTCTCCAAAATAAAACCATCTCACAGTCCAGTGAGGAAACATTTATTTTCATGAAATGGACTTCTGGCTAGAAGAATAAAACCACATTAGACAGCACTTCTGCACACACCAGGAAATTACTCTATAAAGGTGGATTCAAAGTTCAATGAGGCCAATGCAGGTCTTTTCACTTACTTCAAAGGGCTTTGCAGCATGTCCTTACTAAGTCTCCATAGTGCAAACTGGTGAGGGGTGAAACTCAAAAATTTGGAAGGCTTTAAAAGTCTGAACCTTAAAAAACCTTTTGAGTCTACAGATTTGGGCTGGAAAGCTCACGTGAACTGGCTCTCTCAAAATTTCAAGCATTTCCTCAGAAATGCTAAATTTTGTGTCAACTGGTTCATCATGCCTAGTTTAAATACTAGGATTGTTCATTTCTCTCAGTCTTCGGTTTCAAATTTTCTTTGCATTTATTTTTCTTTTTTGCCCAGGAAAGACGCTATGCAATCCTGTCTTCATAGAAACAATGTTGCAAATACACTGACAATTGTCCTTGAAGCCTCTGTCCTATTTAGCACAAACATGCCTAAGTTAAAAAAACAGAGCGCTGGAAAGACATCCATTGAGGGCAGCATAACTGAAAGATTAGCAGTAATAACGGAAGTTGCCACAGTATTTTATTGCTACATTTCATTAGCAACGTTACCACCAAATACGTTTCAATCCCACTATACCAGATGGTTGAGAAGTTGGTAGGAATGGTGCACAGTTGTAAGACAGACGATCCCAGATGCACTGCAGTGAATTAATTTAAAATTGCTGCTGAAGTTGGAGACTCCAACCTTTGAACTTACTCTCCAGGCTCAAGACTCCTAAAGATATAGAAAGGTAGACGATAGGTGATGCAGATGTAGTCACCTAAAGCCCTTAGAATCTTACTGACAGATTCCCCGTCTCTAGCAGTTTGAGATGGTCTTGTCAGTGAGTGTAAGCAGCCAATGCTGCTGATAGATCTTTAAGTCAGAGACTGTCACAAATTATGTTTCTGCACATTTTACAGAACAAATCCAAACCTAATCTGACTAGAGGTATTATTCCATCTCAAACTGAAGCAAGTCCTTGAAAAACTATGTCAGAGCAAAAGGGATTTTTGAGAAACGGCATCAGAAACGATGGCAGCAGAAAAAAAAAGAGTTAGTCCTGAGATATTTATACTAACAACAAAAAAGGAGAGAAAGTAACTACAGAAAATTTCATAAGCGTTTTGACATCTACAGATGATAGACCATTAATTTTAAAAGCCAATCTGCTCTTTTCCTGCAGAAGCAAAAGAAGGCATCCATAATAAGAAAGGTATATATTTAGGAAAAATATCCTTAAAATAGCTAAGAAATGGTCTTTTTTCCGGCATTCATATTTAGTGCTTGAGACATAGTGTTGGACATTTACGAATTAGTATTTACTAAAGGTACACGACATACCACATATATCTTGGCCCATGGTTATTTCCTATTCTAACTATGACGACTGCATTACTCTGGCAAATGTTTCTATTATCAAATATTGATGTTTAATGCCAAACACTGATTGAGGAATTTTGCTGAATATTTAAAGTGCTGAATGTAATGCTAATACTGAATGTCAAAAATTTGAGATATACTAAAAACTGTCTGAAAGTGATTCGTACGTCAGCCAGTAAAACGAAATATGCATATTTATTAGCAGTCCGAACACTTTCATGGTTTACCATCCATTTTTTAAATTTTGATGTGACAGTACAGTGTTTTGATGTGGGAAGTCACATTAAGATATTTCATTTGCTGTCATGTCATGAAACATGGCATTAAGTGGCAGAAATTTAAAGAAGCAGCATTTTTTGTTGGGGGCAATTGGCAACATTCTAAATTCAAATCAAGATCATTTCATCTAGTTTGTTTTCGTCAACATTGTCCTCAAGAGCTTAACATTTTCAGAAATGGGATAACTTTTCGAGGCAGTCATGAAAATAACAGAGGAATGCTATGAAATATAGAAAATACACCCAATAAGTACTCAACCTTCCAGCCTTCAGGTTTTTCTGAAAAGCAGAGGGGAAATGACTAATCATAGAATATCAGGGTTGGAAGGGACCTCAGGAGGTCATCTAGTCCAACCCCTGCTTGAAGCAGGACCAATCCCCAACTAAATCATCCCAGCCAGGGCTTTGTCAAGCCTGACCTTAAAAATGTCTAAGGAAGGAGATTCCACCACCTCTCTAGGTAACGCATTCCAGTGTTTCACCACCCTCCTAGTGAAAAAGTTTTTCCTAATATCCAACCTAAACCTTCCCCACTGCAACTTGAGACCATTACTCCTTGTTCTGTCATCTGCTACCACTGAGAACAGTCTAGATCCATCCTCTTTGGAACCCTCTTCCAGGTAGTTGAAAGCAGCTATCAAATCCCGCCTCATTCTTCTCGTCCGCAGACTAAACAATCCCAGTTCCCTCAGCCTCTCCTCATAAGTCATGTGTTCCAGTCCCCTAATCATTTTTGTTGCCCTCCGCTGGACTCTTTCCAATTTTTCCACATCCTTCTTGTAGTGTGGGGCCCAAAACTGGACACAGTACTCCAGATGAGGCCTCACCAATGTTGAATAGAGGGGAACGATCACGTCCCTCTATCTGCTGGCAATGCCCCTACTTATACATCCCAAAATGCCATTGGCCTTCTTGGCAACAACAGCACACTGTTGACTCATATCCAGCTTCTCGTCCACTGTAACCCCTAGGTCCTTTTCTGCAGAACTGCTGCCTAGCCATTCAGTCCCTAGTCTGTAGCGGTGCATGGGATTCTTCCATCCTAAGTGCAGGACTCTGCACTTGTCCTTGTTGAACCTCATCAGATTTCTTTTGGCCCAATCCTCCAATTTGTCTAGGTCCCTCTGTATCCTATCCCTACCCTCCAGCGTATCTACCTCTCCTCCCAGTTTAGTGTCATCTGCAAACTTGCTGAGGGTGCAATCCACACTATCCTCCAGATCATTTATGAAGATATTGAACAAAAACAGCCCAAGGACCGACTCTTGGGGCACTCCACTTGATACCGGCTGCCAACTAGACATGGAGCCATTGATCACTACCCGTTGAGCCTGACAATCTAGCCAACTTTTCTATCCACCTTATAATCCATTCATCCATCCCATACTTCTTTAACTTGCTGACAAGAATACTGTGGGAGACCATGTCAAAAGCTTTGCTAAAGTCAAGGAATAACACGTCCACTGCTTTCCCCTCATCCACAGAGCCAGTTATCTCATCATAGAAGGCAATTAGATTAGTCAGGCATGACTTGCCCTTGGTGAATCCATGCTGACTGTTCCTGATCACTTTCCTCTCCTCTAAGTGCTTCAGAATTGATTCCTTGAGGAACCTGCTCCATGATTTTTCCAGGGACTGAGGTGAGGCTGACTGGCCTGTAGTTCCCAGGATCCTCCTCCTTCCCTTTTTTAAAGATAGGCACTACATTAACCTTTTTCCAGTCATCCGGGACTTCCCCCGATTGCCATGAGTTTTCAAAGATAACGGCCAATGGCTCTGCAATCACATCCACCAACTCCTTTAGCACTCTCAGATGCAGCGCATCCGGCCCCATGGACTTGTGCTCATCCAGCTTTTCTAAATAGTCCCGAACCACTTCCTTCTCCACAGAGGGCTGGTCACCTCCTCCCCATGCTATGCTGCCCAGTGCAGTCGTCTGGGAGCTGACCTTGTTCGTGAAGACAGAGGCAAAAAAAGCATTGAGTACATTAGCTTTTTCCAAATCCTCTGTCACTAGGTTGCCTCCCTCATTCAGTAAGGGGCCCACACTTTCCTTGAGTTTCTTTTTGTTGCTAACATACCTGAAGAAACCCTTCTTGTTACTCTTAACATCTCTTGCTAGCTGCAACTCCAGGTGTGATTTGACCTTCCTGATTTCACTCCTGCATGCCCGAGCAATATTTTTATACTCTAATACTAATGAACATTAAAAGTTGACATGTCCAGTTGTTTGAGGTCCCAGATTTTAAAAACATTATAGAGGTGATTTGACACACTTACCATGACTATGCCAAAGTTCTATTTTTCTGACAAATCCCAATGTAAACTAACACCTAAAGAGATGTAAATACCACATCCCTTCCCGCTCTCTGTTATTCTTAGGATAACTAAGGTACGAAGTCTGGAACAGCCTCCCAGTAGAAGTTGTGGGGACAAACAATTAATTTTGAGAGAGAGCTCAGCAACACTGGGGCTCACTTCTGGTTGATTTCTTATGTTCCTAAAAGCTCATGCTTCAGGGTTTCAGATGGCCACTTCTAGAGGCCAGGAAGGGCCTCTGCTCCAATCAATGTATTTTTTGTTTTTAAATCTCCTTGCTCTGAAGCATCAGGAATCTTCATGGCTGGAGATGGGACATCGGACGGGGAGGGCCAGGGCTTTGAGGTGGCACTGAGCATTCTCTCTTTCAGATGTTTGGCTGGCTGGTTCTTGCGCACATACTCAGGGTCTAACTAATCACCATAGGTGGGTTCGGGAAGCAATTTTCCCCCAGGTCAGATTGGCAGTTATCTTGAAGGAGTTTCATCTTCCTCTGCAGCATGGAATGTGGGTCACTTGATAAGACTATCTGGCTATATCCTGCTTTATTAATTCTCTGCCATTGTGGAGACTTTGGGCACTGCTGCATCTCAGTCCCTCTAAGTTTTTGCCTGTAGCACATAATAGTCTAGTCTTCTGTGGGCTGTAATATTTTGGCCTAACTTCAGTTGTTGGGTTTAGTACAGATGCTGGATGATGATGTACCACAAAGGGAAGATGGGACCAACTTTGGTGGCCCTATTCCCCATATATCTTACTATCCATCTTGGCATTTTCCTCATGAACAGCCAAAAAATAAAAAAAAAGAAATAAACCCAACAGTTACAGAGATCTAGGAAACTGCATGACTTAGGCAAACAGGTTGGGCCCTAAAGATAAGCTCTGAACTCTTCTCCTGCATTTGTAGGTAGGCAATAATTTGACAATTGTCTTGAAATTAGATATCAAAATGTATTTCCTTTGCCTTTGATTTTATTTTAAAAGACTTTTTGCAAAAAATAAAAAGGTACAGAAAGGGAATTGTACCAAACACAATTTGGTGCAATTTCAAGATTTAGTAACAGACATTTGTGTCATTGCGTAGATTGTGGACTATATGGTAAATGGGTGGCTGGCAATCTAGCCAGCTTGACCATGTTTCTGGACAAAGATCAGAGAGAAATCACTGCAGGCTACAATGGGAAACGTCACAAGCAGAACTGTCAATAAACATTGGTGGCCACAGTAACTGTTTTCTTGTTTTTATACAAAAAGAAATTGGTGCAAAATATATTACTGCCATATGCCTGATCTCATGTCTCGAATAGAGGTGGGCTTGAACTGAAAGCCCTACGTGTCAGACCATCTCTTTGCTCGGGTTGGGAATTTGGAAGCTGGATCCCAGGTTAGCACATCTCTAGTCTACAGTTAACGCAGCAGTGAGATCTGGTCACTGTGTACAACAGTAAACATTGGTCATTGTGAACAGCAGCAAACAGATGTCTAACTTCTTCACAAGCATTGTCAAGATTTCACTGTGAACAAGAGATTTCCAGGATGGTTTTGTTGTTAATGGGGACTGAAGGCTCCTGTCACTAGATTTAGCCACTGGTCTTTACCCTTCCAGTAATACAAAGTCAGATCCTTAATAAACTGATTTTTAAAGGCATGATGAAAAGTGGGTTAGGTACGTACTACTTTTTTATTATGTCAAAGGACAGAGAAATTGCAATTGTCTGAAAATTGCAACATGTCAAAAGCCCATCTCATTAAAAATATGGAAATAAATATACAAATCCTGGTTATTAGTGCCAAACGTTTCAAGAATATCTTGAGCACATGGGCCAGACCAGCTGATGTAAACCACCATAGCTCCACTGAAATCCATGGAGTAACAGTGATATTAACTGGCTGAGGATCTGGAGTAGTATGTCTGTTTTGTGATATACCTTCATCAACTCCACAATTATATTGATGTGATTCCTGCAAGTATCACTCCTTAAAACATCTCTTAAGACCATGACACTGCAGTGCTGGAAACTATCTGATGCTCCACCTGAGAACTGTTTTAAGGGGTAGTAAATGAAGGAATCACAATTAAATCAAGGTGGTGCCCACACTGGTAAAATGAGTCAAGCAGATACCAAAAAATCCCCACACGATTCCAAATACTTCCATCTTGGAATTCCATCTGCCCTGCAAGTGAATTTCTAAATAATGCTGAGTTCTTGTAAAAATTGTAGGACAGGTGGGATTCTGAGACTCCAGTACTGCACCTGAACCTTATCAGATATATTCAGCCTCTCTCTGCCTCCCGACTTCTCTTTCCTTATCCACCATTTAACTGCAAACAAACCCCTTAAGAAATGTTTCAAGTGGTGTTCATCTCTCATTCTCTGTTCTTCCCATTGGAAATACCCTCGGTAAAACACTAGTCATTTGCCTAATGACTGTTTGATTTAAATTTCAAGGGTGTTAATTGTTAGGCTACTTCCACCTTCCTTTGCCCAAGTCCCATCAATCTACAATTCATGCTTTCTTCACATGCGGTCCTTTGTGGTTTCTACACTTTTCTGCTTTCTCCAATGCCACACCAAGTTTGGGAGGCACTCCTAACAAACACGTGCAAACAAAACCACCTTGCTGTTCTCCTTTAATTCTCCACTTAAAACTCTCCTTTGCCATGATGCCTACCCAAAAATGTGATAACGGCTGAGCAGCGAGTGTGTTGTGACCACTGCTTTTCATGCCGGCCAGAAAGTTTTTTTCTCATTGTTTCCCTGTGCTTGCCTGATTGTTTCTTCTGTGTTTGTACAGTGCCTCATGCCATTAGTTCCCAGCCTACCACTGGTGTCCCCAGGTGCTGCTACAATACAAATTAAATCATGATGCAGGTGGTTCTTCATATTGCATGATTTGGTATTTTCATTTTACTGTGTATCGTCTGATTCCATGCCATATTTCCAAGTTTAAAGGAAAACAAAGTTGGAAGAATCATGATATATTTGTTTGTTAGGCTACTTTAAGTATCTGAAGTGTCCCACTGAAATCAATGCCGCTACTCATATGCTTAAAGATAAGTGTGTGTCAGAAGGATCAGAGCCTTAACTTTTACATAAATTTGAAGAGAAATCATTCCTCTGATGCTGGTGATCCACTAACCTCCACATTTTACTGAGGGGTTATGAAGATGATGACGATGTCACAGTTTTGCTTCCTTTTGCAAAACAATATCAGCCATCGCCAACGCTTATAGGGATTTTTGAACATTTTGGGCTTGATTCTCATTTACACAAAAGCCCTTTTTATACTGCTCTGGCAGTGTAAAGGTCCCTTAAAGCAGATGGTAAGTTACATTTGAACTCACTTTAAGGCACTTTTACACTGTCCGAGTGGTGTAAACTGGCCTTAATATAAATGAGAATCAGACCCTTTATGTCTAACTGATGTTAGTATGTGAAGCCTATGGTGTATAATTAAAAATGCCTAATTCACCAAAGACAATGTTGGCTCAGTGAAAGGTTGTCATCGTCTATATGGTATTAGAGACATGCATTATGCATTTTATGCACTGACTTATCTTTGAGTTTGTCACTACTGTTGTGATGAGAGCAATATGCAGTAAACGTGCATTCAGCGTCTACCATTTAGGGTTGCTACAATTAGAAGAAGTTAATTTTTGACATGTATTTCCAAAAACAGGAAAATATGAATTGCAGCATATGATTGTGTGATACTAGAGAGATAAAGAGAGTTGTCTTACATTAATTTGTCAAAGAGAAAATCTACCAGCAACCTCTGCTATATTGTCTTTGTGAAAAATTAGCATTCAACTTTGAGAGAACAAAAAGTTTGCTATAAATTACAATAAAAAATGTGAATTTATAAACAGATTCTAGTTAGTAATTGTTACTGAACAGGGCATAAAGAGTTCATGGCATTCATAAGCACTTTCATGTTATTGTTCATAACATGAACAAAACATGAAAAAAGTATCTATAATGAAAATGGACACAATAAATTCATGAAATATCACTGGTTTGAGAAACAGGTTTCTCAGTACATTTTCAGCTGTGTCTTTCATTTAATGGAGCAGGGATTAATCTGGTGTACTAAGTCATAGAATATTATTCTACTTAGATGGCTGTGAAAACTGAAAAGTGACAAGAGATAAAATAATAACTTCTCATTTCTTAGAGCACATAAAGGTCACAAAATAACATGTAATTTCCCCACCCCATATTTGCTTAAGAACAAGTAACAACTAGAGGAGGGGGAATATCTGAACAAAAACTAACCCATAGTTAATATCTAGGGATTAATATGTCAAAATATTAGTTATGTTATCAATCAGAAGACCAAAGAATGTCTATACAACACAAAAGGAACCCCCTCTCCCTTCCCCAATCCCACTTAAGTTAATTGGCCACAGTATTTTGCATAAACACAATGTCCCTATTGTAGCCAGTTTGTTGGAATTTTGCACAGGAGCATTATTCACATTTACAAAACATATTTTTCTTTTCTAGTCCAAATAATCTTCCTCCTCCAGTTATTATTGGATCTTAAAACAGGCATAAAGTTGGACAGAGGGGGATGAAGGGTGAAACTAATTTTGTAACTCATATGCTTGAAGAAATGAGAAACAAATATAAATGTGGATGTGGTCTCTTGCAACCTGCATGTCCAAACATTGGAGTCTCATATTATTACACATTATAGCTTTCCAAACTGACAAACGGATAGGAGATGAACCAGGAGGACCTCCTGTGTGGATTCTTTTTAAATTTAGGTTGCAGGAGGAGTCTGAAAACACACGTTCCAGTCCCATCACCATCCTAATCGCTAAAGAGATCTCTCAGAGAGCAGGAAAAAAAGCAAGCTCAGCCACTCAAGACCTTGTTGGGACAGGAACAAGGTTCCATAGCCCCTCAATTTATCACCCAATGTATGTGTGTCTGCTTCATCTCAAAAGCCATCGGAGGCCATCACTTAATGCAGCCTTGTTGAAGAAGTGACTCTAAAAATGGCATTGTGAAGTTCCAGGCTTACTTTGTCCCAGTAACTCCAGATCAATTCTGCCCACTGTACAAGGAAAAAGATTCTCTTATTCCTACCCCTGAAAATTTAGCCTGTGATCTGAAGAACCATGCTGGGTTCTTTCCATCACTGTACCATCACTGGTAATAATGATTCTGCAAGCCATGGTTTTCAATGGGGTAACACAGTTTGCAATTTTGAGCTTAATCAACACACTGTGTTGACAATGTAGAAGAATTAGTATCCATTCCAGTTGTCCACATTTCTGTTGGCTCTACAGTTCTAACAAGAGTGAAAACAGCAAAGCTGCAAAAAACCAAAAGGAGCCATACTTCTGAGGGCAGTAACCCAATTTCAGAAATCACAGGTGCTGCCAAACTGTAGGGGGGTGGGGGGAACCACAGATTCTTTATTACTTACTCTCAAAAATCCTTCAGTTTTCACATGGAGGGTTCAGAGAGTCGGGGGGGGGGGGGGTCAGAAAATGCCACAAAGCCAGCACTCCTCCCTTCCACGCTAAGCCAAGATTCCCAGACCCTCTCACCACGTTCTTAGTTGCTGGCATATGCCACATGACAATTTTTTCTATCATTGGTTCCCCACATTTTGGACCGCAATTGTGACTAAGCACCAGAGTCCCACATCCCAACCGCAAACAGAAGCTAGGGACACCATTCCTGCCCACCCTGGCTAATAGCCACTGATGGACCTATCCTCCATGACCTTATCTAGTTCTTTTTGAACCCTGTTATAGCTCACCATTAAACACATTTGCCAGCGCCAATTCTTCCAGGGACCAGTAGAATTAAGCATGAGGAGAACCTCAGCCAATAGACCATTCTGGTGAATTTTGGGTTGTTTTCTTCTAAAAAAACAAAGCAATTCGCCCTCACCCCAAATGCTCCATAGTTCACTGGTTGATTTGAAAAAACATCTCCTGAAAATAATGTTGCTCCCTTGTCTATCATTTACATCTGCTCCTTCTTCCCTCTACCTTCAAACTACCAGAGCTTCCCCTTCTTGTCCAATGACACCCTACCTCCCATGATTTGCCTCAACTCTCCTTTGTGACTGACTTTTTTTGTTCACATAGAAATTCTTCAAAGATCTTAAGGAGGCAGGGCACCAGTATGTATTTCTGCATATAGTTGTATTTTTGGAAGCTGGTGAACACTGATACCAACATTCCAGAATGGAAGCCCAATTTTATGGTGTTTAGTTCTGTTGCCAGAATGACTAATAGTGGAGAGAGAGTATTTTTAACATGTGCTTCATGAAAAATTAAATGTTTCCGACAACACAATTAACCAGTCTCATTAGTCCTTTTGTATAGGAAGTGTCCAAATTATACTCCATTTAAACAAACTACCTTCTCTGTGCCTCTACAAAGCTTGAGCATCCATTATTTCATGTTCAGCTTTGCTGAAACAATGGAGTAGCTCTCCACTGACCATCATCTCTTCAGAAAACATGATTAATTGAGATGGATGGAAGGTAGGTTTCCAGATATTATGGAAAGATCTTAGCCAAAATCTAAAAAAGGAGGCAGCTACTTTATAACAACAACTTGAGCAATTTCAGACTTTTTGGGAATTACTGATGAGTGGACCAGTTTGTTCAGGTAAGCAACCCTCTTCTTTGCACATAGAAAATGTCTTGAAAATATCCTCTTTCATACATTCACTGCTGATTAGCACTGCCTAATCATAAACTATGACTTAAATTCTGCTCTTGGTTTCAAATATGCAATTCCCATCAAAGTATGTGGAGATGTACATGCTTATCTGTGAAACAAGGTTGGGGAGATAATATCTTTTATTGGACCAACTTCTGTTGGTGAGAGAGAGAGAGAGAGAGAGAGAGAGAGATGTGCTTTCAAGCAACGTAGAGCTCTTCAGAAGCAGCAGCAGATCTGTTTGGCTCAAAAGCTTGTCTCTCGCACCAACAGAAGTTGATCCAATAAAAGTTATTACCTCATCCACCTTGTCTCTCTAATATCCTGGGACCAACACAGCTACAACTACACTGCATGCTTATCTGCGGACAGACTAGACTTCTTGCTGGAAAGTAATCATAACATAGCAGCACACACTGAGTGATGACAGGATAATTCACAGCCATGGCAGTATAGAAACAACAGCTGCTGTTTCTAAAAACATTTTCAAAATGTAACCATTAACAAGAGCCCCCTGCCCCAGTCACGATGTTAGGGAATAACGTTATAACCACTGAAATATTCTTTTAAGTATAAAGGATTAGTCGATCATGGATTTCTGCAAATCTCCATTGTGCCAGACAGTAAGAGCCAGTCAGAAGCAGTGATAAGGGAGAAACACTCGCCTAGTCACGGCTAATATGGTAGAGCTTTCACTTCACTTGGGGTTCAACAGTGTTGGGTTAAACCTATCGAGCTTCCTTTACAATGATTTGTAAGGTACATTTTTAAGTGTAAATCACTTCTGCAAATAGTCTGAGATTAACCCAAGAGATATCAATGCTGTAATTATTATTATTATGGTACTTAAGAATTGTTTCAATTAAACCAAGGACCTGTTCCAACAGCACCACTGGAATAAGGTGAATTACTGGACCATGTTGTAAAAACAGCTCAGTGGGTGGATGGATTATAGGTACGGATGTTTCCAGAAAGAAGCAACAGTGAAGGTGGTTTGCCTAATTTGTTATTTCGCTACATAGTTCTGCTAGAGTGGTAGAGAGTTCAGACTTGAGTAACAAAAAAATGTTTCCAAGAATCTCTAAAAGTGTGTGTAAAATAACGAATGCCTCATGTTTGTATTCCTTACTAGGTATAAAGAGAAAGCAAAACACAAACACTGTTCTTCAGCACAGCCTAGACTACAGTCCCCAGGGGATTTTCCCCTTTCCCTCTCAGTCTGCTTCAGGGCCCACTGCAGGATTCTTCCTTGATCTTTTAGCTAAGCACTGCCTCCCAAGACTTTCTCCCTGGAGGCCCTTTTCTTCCAGCAAGTTCCCACTGCTTCTCCTCCCAGGAGACTCTGGCAAGTCTTTCCCAGGCTGCTGCTCATGCTCCCTACAGCCTCTGCCACCCTTCCTTACTGATAGCCCCGGACTTTATATGGCATGCCCGTCTCCTCCTCAGCTGCACCTAATTAATGAACAGGGCTGACCCCAGAACTCTGGCCCTTAAATGGGCAGATCACCCTGTTGCAGGCTGCCTCTGAAAGAAGAAGAATTTTCCCTATCTAAAATTTTCATAGCTCTATTAATGGTAAATTCTGGTATCATCATATGACCCTGGGAACCAGGATGCAAGATTTTAGCTATGCATTAATCTAGCCTGCCTAAGGGCATATCTCAGTCCTGCTGAGTGGGAGACAAGCAGAGATCATGTGATGAAAACCATCTGCACAATCCACTGTAAGTGGCATCTCCAGTGGGCACAGTTTGGGAGAATACCACCACTTTCTGAGCCACCGTGCTCACCTTCCCTCACTCAACAGAAGGATTGTTTTGCAGGCCTAGGGGTTAAAATGATTAACTCCTCCCAGAACTGTTGGTTGAGGAGGTGGGCACTGCTGTCAAGCCCCAGTAGAATCACAGAATCATAGAACTGGAAGGGACCTCAAAAGGTCATCTAGTCCAGTCCAGTCCCCTGCACTCGTGGCAGGACTAATTATCTAGACCATTCCTGACAGGTGTTTGTCTAACCTGCTCTTAAAAATCTCCAATGATGGAGATTCCACAGCCTCCCTAGGCAATTTATTCCACTGCTTAGCCCCCCTGACAGTTAGGAAGTTTTTCCTAATGTCCAACCAAACCTCCCTGGCTGCAATTTAAGCCCACTGCTTTTTGTCCCATCCTCAGAGGTTAAGAAAAACATTTTTTCTTCCTCCTTCTTGTATACTTGAAAAGTGTTATGTCCCCTCTCAGTCTTCTCTTTTCCAGACTAAACAAACCCAATTTTTTCAATCTTCCCTCACAGGTCATGTTTTCTAGACCTTTAATCATTTTTGTTGCTCTTCTCTGGACTCTCTCCAACTTGTCCACATCCTTCCTGAAATGTGGCATCCAGAACTGGCCATAATACTCCAGCAATTCTTCCGCTCTACTCCTAATCAGCACGGAGTACAGCAGAAGAATTACTTCTCGTGTCTTGCTTACAACACTCCTGCTAACACATCCCAAAATGATGTTCGCTTTTTTTGCAACAGCGTTACACTGTTGACTCATATTTAGCTTGTGATCCACAATGACCCCCCAGTTCCCTTTCTGCAGTACTCCTTCCTAGGCAGTCGTTTCCCATTTTGTGTGTGTGCAACTGATTACTCCTTCCTAAGTGGAGTACTTTGTATTTGTCCTTATTGAATAAGTAGCATGAAGATCCGCTGCTTAATCTCCTAATGTACTTCAGGCAAGGTTATTTTTTGATCCTGAGGGTGACATATTACACAAAACCTTTTAAAAATGGAATCAATCTGAAAAAGCTCTCCAACTCTTAGCAGTACACAAAAGAACGGTGGATGTAACTGATTCAGAAAAACCCTGAGAGTCTAGAGTTATCTTTTCACACAGCAAGCCTGAAGGGATAAATCGCTGAGGATGCTGTGGAAGATCAAGATGATACAAGTGAGTAGAAATTATAAGTGCAGAAGGATGTGAGTTGGTTTATTGGTCAACGGCATCAGGACTTCAAACCTATGACTATCAGGATTAAGGTTGCTTTGTCCATTTTTCAACCTTTCAGTACAAGGAAAGAAAGAGAGGACGCCTGCAATAACTTTTGTGAGAGAATGTCATTACAGCCACAGCCAAAGAATCCTGCACCTTCCGTAAAATCTAGAAATTATTAAGTTAATTAGCACAAAGGTCAAGTGCTGGTCCCCCCAGCAGAGGCAGATATGGCTTTAAGTTTTTGGATGGAGGAACATCCTTTGTACTGATGTGCTTTTTCAGGATGACTCAGCTCTTAACAGCAAATTGTTTAGAGGTTAAATTATTTAATTTCCTCTTTGGAGACGGCACTTTACATCACCCCTAAAATTTTGGAGAGCATCTGGGGTCAGTGGGAGAGTCATCCTTTGAAAAATCTGGTGACTTCATCAAATTAAATGTTTTTTGGTGGGACACAATTGCTTTCTTTAAGATCCGTGGATGCTATAAAATACCAGTCTCTAATGGCTGCTCTAATGGACAATATGAACTCCACCTTCATACTTATATATCTGTGTTCTGCAAAGAAGTTGAACCAACTGAGATTTAAGAAAGCTCCAGGGTCATTCTATGTTTGAGACCATGAGCAGCCAAAAAATTGCCTGCTTTCTATTCTAACTATGTGGAGGGAACGATAGCATAAATTCTGTAAGCTTGGTTTATATCACATATCTTGTGAAATGAACTGGGAGATATGGAGAGGCTAATATGTCTTGAATTTGAGGGAAAATTTTCTAAAGTAAACTTTTAGAAATAATTATCTCCCATTCCCTCAGGAAATCATCAATCCTGTCTTCTAACTGCAGCTAAAGGGGATGAATCAGGATTTACATCTGGTATTGTGGGTTCCTCCCAGTGCTCTCTCTCTTCCTGCCAAATGCAGGATAGGACATACCAAAATGGTCTCGAGTCACAGGGTGGGCTGAAATGACATGGTTAGCTCTCTCCTTTTCCGTGCTAGAAAGGATTCTTTTAGATCTGATCATTCTTTCTTCGCCCTATAAAGTTATCATCAAAGAGGTGCATCCCTCATTTCCCTCACCCCAAAACAAGTAAGACAAAGAGCTTCTACTTATCTCGGAACTCACTGATCTATGGAGAGACTAAACAGCTCCAAGTGGAAAGTAATACTACTGTTTGCAGTGGCTTCAGCAAGAAAGTCTACCAGCATGTCACATTCAGTGGGTTTTTGTTTTGTTTTTGAAGATTTATTTGAAAATATCTTTGTAGACGTCTCATTTTTCTGAAGACCCTTTCTGGCTATATGCTATTAAAGCTTTAGCTATACATACACTATTAGGGCAGCCCCATGTTCCTTAGAATAAAACTTCTCAAAAGGCTTGAATAAAGCAGACTCCATCTTCTTTTTCCCAAGAATCAGAGAGAAGCAACATCTTCTACAGGAATACAGGGGTTTTTTTTAAAAAAAAAACAACTATCTTATTATGTACAATACCTCACAGCTCACATTTTTCCCCGAGGGAAGCTTATATAGTGTAATGGGAATATTCATGAAGTAATCAGGGGTTGTAAAATACTATACACACACACACACGGCTTCCTGTCTGAACATTTTGAAAATCCTGGTAACCATTTGAGAGACTGGATCAACTGAGAATGGACCATTTATAGACATTAATGGTTTCACTGCCAAAGCATAGCACTCCCCCTTACAGGACCACTAAGAATAATTTGGAAGACGATGTATTGGTTTCTTTTGTTCTTCCCCCATTAGGTCTAGCAGAGCTCCTTTCTGGCATGTAGAATTCCCCCATGGGTAAGGAGAGAAAGAAGCAATTAGATACAAAATGCTAACAAGCTGTCTGAGACAACGATGTTTCTAAAGATTCTCTGGGTTTTTGTACACCTAAAACAAATAATTTTTAGGTCAAAGAAAAATAAAAGTTATGGCAAACCTAGAAAAAGTGGCACATTAGGATATTAATATAAACTGTCATTCCTGTGTTTTCCCCAAACCCCATGTGCTCTAAGCAATCAATCAACAGCCTCTGTGATCAGTCTGAGTCCTGATGGAGTAGGAAGATGTCATCCAGAGAGGAAAACACGTGGAAAATCTGTTGGCCATGTGTGTCATTACTGATGTCAACATTTAGGTAAATATGCAAGAACCACCTAAGATTTGTATACCTACTGCATAACAAATAATGGAGAAAGCTTTTCCAAAATAAGTGCCCCAGCTTTTAGCTCTATCTTTTGTCTAGGTATTGTAACGTGTGATTCAAAGCTCTCCAGCAGTTTGTAGACAACCACCCCACATTTCCAAAGAATTATTTGATAAACTAATGAAAGCTTTCAGCTTTAATTATTGTCATGAGGATCTGAAAACAGACTTATTCAGAATGTACTATTTTCCCATGTAACCCACTATACAACTAATTTTAGATGGCAAAACCAACGTTTTTTTTCTCCTGAGATGCCCAATAGAGTTTCATTAAATCTATGCTGATGTTATCTGTAGTTTATAACTCAGATTAGGGACAGCAATTGATCTGGAAAAAAAATCAGGCCTTTCTATATCTGTAAAAATTTCATCGATACTGCTGGAAACATATTCCAGTAACGAATGGCAATGAAACATTCTGTAGTTTCTGACTCAAACTGTGCTCATATGCTCCCACAATGGAGCACAGAGACTGCAGTGAATGGCACTCTAGATAGAACTAAAATAGATTGTTAGATTTAGAAGATTGCAAATATAATTGGATTAAACAAAAGCGTTATCCAAACACAACACGGGGAAACAAGCTGTTTTACAGGAAAGGTTTGCTACAGGCAGCAAGTGCCTGTGTTATGTTAAACCCTACTGTAATGTCATTTCGCATTTAAAAAAAAAAAATCAAACAATGTTCAATATAACCTCAAATTTCAGGCTACTAAGTCTCAGTAATAGTTTAAGGAGAGTTCAAAAGAAAAAACAGAAAAGTCAATGTCCAAAGGTATCAGAATAGCAGATCAAAGTGTGAAAAGGGATTAACTGCATCTTCAGCAAATGAAGTTTAAAATTCTAGTGTATTAGGGAAGGTCTTTTTTGAAATGGTAATAGGCTATACCTGAGCTGAAAAGACAATTAAGTTAATGTGTTAATTTTTTATGGTATCTGGCAGTAATATTTTTATCCTGTTAATTATACAGCAGACAGCAAATGTATATAATATGATAGCTCCATGCTGAGACTACATGCTTGCTGCTTAGTTAAGTGGCTGCATTTATCCTATAATTAGCTTGCAGGAATGTGATTTGCATTGCATACCTAACAGCATATATAATATCAACTATGCCACAAAAGCCTAAAATGGAAACTGACACTCTCTTAGCTTTGACCTCTGTATATAACAAGGTGATAGCTTTTGTGACCTCCTGCCCTTCGTATTCAACCACGGGAAAAAAAAAATTATACACTGACATAATGCTGAAGATAAAATAAATTCAAAATGCAAGGAAATTTAGAATTATGGCCGAAAATAATAACTAAAGCTTCAGTCTTCACTCAGTCTGTACAGGGAATAAAAATGTATGTTAACAGGCATGGTCTGGTCTTATTTTTTGGCCTTAACTTTGAATACCCTTACTGTTGTGGGTGATGGACAGATTCCCACTATTCGTTTATGTTGTACTGAAGTTTTGTAACTTTTTAAAATATTTATAAATTTTAGAATTGTTTTCTTTACATATTGACTAAATTTCCCAGAACTCTCAAGTAGCCACTATTAATTACTACTACTACTACTAATTACTTGTATTGGAGTAACATCTAGGATCCCCAATCATGGTCCAGGACCACACTGTGCGAGGCACTGTACAAACAGAGCAAAAAGATAAATACCAAGAGTGAAATCTTGGCCCCACTGAAGACAATGTGCTTTTAGTCATTGACTTCAGTGGGGGGCTGAATTTCACTGTGTATCAGTAAGGGGCAGATTCTGCCACCTTAGAGCCTGTAGCACCTTACTCCTACATATCCCACTAATTTCAAATGACTACCCGTGGTGCAAGATGCAACTCAAACTGACTAAGTTAGGCAGAACCTGGCACTAAGGTTTTCTTCATCATATTCATTTGCTTGTATGTTAGACCCCCATCTCCTACCTGTCAGCCAATTTGTGTTTCTTACATCCCAAGCCCTCCTGTCAGGGCAGGGGATTGTCTCTTAGTTTTGTTTACAAAGCATCCAACATAATGGGACCCTGTTGGGACTAGGACCTTTGAAAGATACCATAATACAAAAGGTTTACTGCTAGTAGTTACACATGTATAACATTGACCAGTGAAATAATAAAAAAAAAATCTGGAATGGCCCATTTCTTCCACTCATGTGCACACCTTTTTTCCAGTTGGCTACATGTGCTCCCTTGGGTATTTCTACACTGCAAGTGAAGGTTTGATTGCAGCACTGGTAGGCCTACCTGGGCTAGCTTTATTCTAACTAGCATGGAGTTGGCAATACTGTTTAACCGAGAGACCAAGGAAGGGGACGTGGTTATTACACTGAGGAGAGGGGGAGGGGAGAAGATGAGGATAAGATTTGCCCCCTAGTGTTCACAAATTAGACAATATTAGATATTAAGATCCGTGCTTGCTCTTTCTGAGGTCTCCAGTATCTTAGCTTATGCCTTGTAGCACGGTGATGGTACCAAATAAATGCTTGAAATATAAAAAGAAAATGATTGGGGCCAAGATACTCTAGAGATTCTGGGTATTTTTATTTTTGAATACTCAAGCGGACATGCCTGCAAAGGGCGCCAATTTTTATTTTTTGAACTATTGGCCTTAGATTTAATAACTCACATTTAGCACATTGGAAAGAACAATAATGTATGTAGCTTTAACAAAATACAGCAGGGATTTGTTTTTCAGTCTCAATTTTTTGAGGAAAATGTGTGTTTGTGCGCACATGTATACGTAGACTATTTATTTCTAAATCCACCATAAAAAATCATAATTAGTTACATGCACCGCTACAGGCTGGGGACCGACTGGCTAAGCAGCAGTTCTGCAGAAAAGGACCTGGGGATTGCAGTGGATAAGAAGCTGGATATGAGTCAGCAGTGTGCCCTTGTTGCCAAGAAGGCCAACCACATATTGGGCTGCATTAATAGGAGCATTGCCAGCAGATCGAGGGAAGTGATTATTCCCCTCTATTTGGCACTGGTGAGGCCACACCTGGAGTACTGTATCCAGTTTTGGGCCCCCCACTACAGAAGGGATGTGGACAAATTGGAGAGAGTCCAGCGGAGGGTAACGAAAATGATTCGGGGGTTGGGGCACATGACTTACGAGGAGAGGCTGAGGGAACTGGGGTTATTTAGTCTGAAGAACAGAAGAGTGAGGGGGATTTGATAGCAGCCTTGAACTACATGAAGGGGGTTCCAAAGAGGATGGAGCTAGGCTGTTCTCAGTGGTGGCAGATGACAGAACAAGAAGCAGTGGTCTCAAGTTGCAGTGAGGGAGGTCTAGGCTGGATATTAGGAAATACTATTTCACTAGGAAGGTGGTGAAGCACTGGAATGGGTTACCTAGAGAGGTGGTGGAATCTCCATTCTTAGAGGTTTTTAAGGCCCAGCTTGACAAAGCTTTGGCTGGGATGATTTAGTTGGTGTTGGTCCTGCTTTGAGCAGGGGGTTGGACTAGATGACCTCCTGAGGTCTCCAACCCTAATATTCTGTGATTCTATGATTAGTGGCAACACAGTGACCCAGTATACATGTCTTAACACACAATTGTTACAGCTAGGGCTGGTTGGAATTTTCCATTGAAACTTTAAAAAAAAGAAATTTGCATTTTCAACTAAACAAAGTCGGAAAGTGTCTGCTTTCCACAGAATTTTTTAACTTTTCATTGAAAACAATAAAAAACTAAAGAAAATAGTAGATGGCACATGAAAAGGTTTTGGTTTCAATTTTTCAACAAAAAGCTGTAATTTTATGAGGAAAATTTGGACAAATTTTGTTTCTTTTCATCAAAATTTTCTGTGGGGAAACCCCACCTCTCCATTTTCCAGCCAACTTTACTCACAACACCTAAATACATGCACAGACCCATCACTTCCACTACAAAGTCCCTTTCAGTTCCAAAGTACCACCACCCACAAAGCACCTCTCCAATCTCTCAAAATCCCATTCAAACATACACCCTTAAACTCTAACCACAATGACATTACAATATTTTATTGCAAGATAAAACTTTTTAAAAAAATAAATTTTATTTCTACCTAAAATGTTATTAAGGTCAGTGTTATGTTTGTGCATTTAAGCGTGATTTTAAAGAATTGGACGTCTGCCTTTTGGGTGGTTGGATATTACAAGCAAAAGGGGCTTTATATTGTCTGGTCTTGCAGCTTTGACAAGTTGTAAAATTGCATACCTGCAGTGAGATCTGTAGAGTGTGGGGTATTTGGAAACATACAAGCAGCCAGTCATTTCATTATCTGTGGAGATGAGGAATATGTGACAGCAAAAAAGGGCAGCATATTGCTTTTAAAATAAACATCTAGATAATTCAATAAAAGAAAAAATAAAAACATATCATTTTGTGCACGTTAAGTATGGAAATTAAAATGAAGATACTTAAACCCTGCCTGAGTTGATAATGTTAGTAAAACTTTAGCATTGGAATGCCAGCCTCATACATACATACATGCTTAACAGGCATGTTCACAGGCATGCACGTTAAGCATGCATGTATGTATGTATTATGTATGTTTAAAAGCCTGTATCCATGTTTACAGACACACACACACACACAATCAAACTTCAAATTCCACATTTTGACAGTTTTTAAAGCTACAAGTTAAATAAATGTCATTGGAAAGAATTTTAATCAATGTAAATCTTTCTCCTGACACCTTTTCTTGCCTTCCTGCAGCTCCACTAAAGTAGAAATGTCTTCTAAGAGAAAAGAAAAACTAAGACACTACTGTGAATATTCCTACCGACACTGCACCAACTTCAGCAATTGATCCAGGAAAACGCATGGAACCATTTCCTACACTTTTATCTTTTTGCTGATGGGTAACTGCATAGTAACTGACACCCTTGATAAGTGCCTCGAGATCCAGAAAATCAATGATATACATGATGGTTACAATTCCCACTGTGTTCAACAGGACCAGACATTGAACTGCAGTCTAAGTTCAGCATGAGTCATTTAGTAGGCAGTGAAGTTTGATGCAAATCACAAACACAAAATGTAAAGCTCTTTGCTACTCTTTTAATACTTGGTAGTGTTACAATGAAGCTCTTCTCTGTTTTTCTTCCTTCATATCTTTTTAAGACTTCAGTCTTCTCCTTTAAATGTTTCTCTTAAGTTATCCAAGGCAGATGGACAATTTTTCCAAAATCCCTTCGGATTGTTTATCTAGGAATTAATCAGCTGGATGCTGCACAAGTTGTTTAAACAACAGTTACTTCTTGTCCTGATGGAGTACCTCATTTTGTAACATATTCAAACACAAGTTTGATTCATCTCAGCGGGCACAGGAGAGTGTAGCATGTTCCCCAGCCTACGGGCATCTGTGCCAGGTGGTGGGAAGATCCATCTCGAAGAACACAGGTAGTAACAATACCATTACAACAGTCCTTGTTTCCCAGTAGGAGGGGGTCAGCTTTTAGTGCCATTTGGTTCTATAGTTGGTGGAGTCAGCCCATTGCACGCACTCCTCAGATGCCCTGATTCAACCACTCACACCCAGCTATCCACTCACCTCATTTTTCATGCCACGTTATATGCTGTTCCCACCAAGACAGCTCACACCTCTGCACCTCACTCCAGGTGGCCTTTCACCACTCAGGATTTTGGGCTCTGCTGGCAAAACTCAGAGAGTGAATCAAGCCTATGAAAGGGTTGGTTCCCAAACTTCTTTTAAAAAGAAAAGGAGTATTTGCGGCACCTTAGAGACTAACAAATTTATTTGAGCATAAGCTTTCGTGAGCTACAGCTCACTTCATCGGATGCATTCAGTGGAAAATACAGTGGGGAGATTTATATACATAGAGAACATGAAACAATGGGTGTATGGTGTGTATGGTAACACCCATTGTTTCATGTGTTTCATAGAGGGTTCACTCACAGTCATAGCGTGTTTCTCTGGATATCTCCCTGCCATCTACAAGCATTATTTCCTTCTTATCCCATTTGAGCCCAAACCAGTTGCCTCCATTCATGACACTGAGAAAACACTGCAACCACAGTATCTGGTTTCAGGAGAAGGAGATGTAGATCAGGTGTCATCCTGGTTAGCTAGCTTTGGCTAATAATATTTAATTAAAAATCGGTCTCATTTGTGAGTGGGGAAATGTTAAAATGTGGTTTGATACTGCCCCCAAGGAAGTCTCACAAATAAATACCACATTAAGCCTAACACATTTCACATGCAGAACTCTCTCTCTCACACATACACACACACACACACACACACGTACGTACGTACTTAAATGAAAGGAAGAGGTTACAGTAACTTAGTTTCAAGTTTGTGCAGCACCTGAAAAAATGTTGATTTTTTTTTTTTTTTTTTAAAGACAACCCCAAGGGGGAAGCTTGTGGGAAATCATCTAAATGGTGTGAAAAAAAACCAGAGCTTTAAGATCTACTAGTTTAAACAAACGTTGTTGTTTTGTCTTTAGCAGAAGCTAATGAAGTGCCCCACTTACTCTGAATAGCTAAAGGGTTATAACAACTAATACCAACATAGCCTTGGGTCAAGAAGCATGAGCTCAGCAACTGCCATTTAGTATTCAAGAGCTATTGCAAATCAAGCCAGGAAATCCATTGAAGCTGAAGAAATAGAACCACCTTCAGTTCTGTTTTGAATTCTATAGTGTTTACTAAAGAAACAGAAGAGCGTAGGAGCTATGATTTATCACAGCAAACAGTGAGGTAATATATGCAGTCAATGCTGGGATATGTAAACAATGCCCCAGCTTTTTTTTTTTTTTTTTTAAATCGCTATCAAATTCCAACAATTCTTTGAATAATAATTTTGCTTCTTCCCCCCCATGAGATGAGCTGATGTTCTCCAGAAGGCAATGAACCTGCTACACATGTACACTGTGGAAAATACCAAGAGTACAGAAATACCATGTGGTACATATTATAAAGATGGTTATTTCCAGTGAATACACTGCTCTAAATTCATTCTAAATGAAGTTACTGGACAGCCCCAAAATAACGGAATGCAAAACCACTGTTGTTTTGAAGGCCAAATCCTGCTTGCCTGACTCACATGAAGAGTGCCATTGGCTTGGATTTGGCCCACAGACAGAAAGAAAAAAAAGTCAGCTTCTGCCTCTATTTTCCTTCCTTCCACTTAATCATGTTTCATTGTATAGCACCAGATCATCCCTCAGTACACTTGCACAGCACCTTTCCAGATGGCCACTGATAGTTCGTATATGGAGACCAATCCTTCGGGTCGATTTCTGCAATGTAGTGCTCTGTTGATAGCTCTCCTAACACAGACAGAATTAAAATCTTGACTATCTAATTAAAATATTCTCACCATGTAAATATTTAAACCCGAATCGTAACACAAAGGGCTGCTTTTAAACACTACGCAGTAAAAGTGTATCAAATTGCCTGCTGTTCACACTATATCCAGCTGGATTTCTAAGATTACAGCAAATGCTTGATTACAGGAAAAATCATCGCAGTTAAATGTAATTGGGTTCTCCTAAGAGATGCCATTACCCACCCATTACCCACCTACTTTGCCAAAAAGAACAAGGACATTGCCTGAGAAAACGGAGAAGGAAGACCTCTGTCCTTATTGTGGGGGTTAGGGTCAGCCAGACAAGAATTATTATAGATATGGGGGAAATAAAGGAGTCAAGATCCCCTGCCCTTGTTCTGCAGACCCCGTTGCAGGCAGCCAGCATAAAATAGCTTTGCACTTCTGTGGAACAGCTGTCTTTGTGGTGCAAGGATGCCGAGTGCGAAGGCAGAGACCAAAAGTCACCCTGCATTAGGCAAGTTCAGGAGTTCAGTGGACAGCTCAGATTGTGGCTGGCTGAAGCTTATGGAAGGCTCTCGTTACTGTGTTATGTAATGTTTAAATAAAAATGTTAAATACAAACTCTCCAGGCCTTTAGAAGAACACCCAAGTAAGCTGCTCTAACTTACACAGAGAACTGGCCTGCTGGCTTAAGACACCTTTACATACACATGCATGCATGCACGGATCCCCTTGAGTTACATGGAGTGCAACTTGACCACAGCTCTAGATCTGGGACAAAAGGGAGGTGAGGTATCATTCTAAATGAAATGATACAAAAGCTGCAAGTGCATTCATTTATGATGCAGCCTGATGCAAATAGTCCTTGCAGCATGGAAAAGCTGTGATTTCTCTATCAGTCAAGAGCAATCTCTTGAACCAAGTTACACAGGAACCAGGTGAACCCAAGACAACATATGCCATTGACATCTTACGCCTACCCATCTGAGTCAGACCTCATATCAGAGTTAGAATTACCACTAGGACGACCCCAACAACCTCTGCTGGATGCTTTCACAAACGTCCCGTGCTTTGAAGTATTCTCTTATCTCCCAATTGGCAAGTTTGGAGAGAAAGACCAGCTTTGCCCCCATTCTGGAGTAAAATTGGTTTAATAATTTAACCACCCTGTAAGGACTACTCATCCTTCAACCCAATTCAAACAAGCTACGCTACAAGGTTCATACCAACAAACAAAACCAAAGCAGACAAATCGTTATGACTGCACAATAACGCAGTATTTCTGATATAGAAAATACAGTAGTTAGTATAGCAAGGAATACAGTGCAAGCACAAACACTGCAAACATGCACTGCTAACCTACAACCCTACTCTAGCACATGGGTAAGTGAGAAAGCCTCCTAGTAGATGACAGGTGGGGCAAAATAGCCCAAATGTTTACAGCTCCCTTTACTTAAGGGAATTACTTCTCAGCCAACCGACTAATCAGGGTCAATAGGGGCAACCAAGTTCCCCAATTCAAAATATTGGCTAATCAACTAGAATTTCCTGCCGTCTCTCCCTACTCACCCCTAGGAACTCTGGTGATATGCTCTGGGAAGGAAGGTGGGCAACATTTTCAAAAATGGCCTGAAAACTACAGGGATATGTTATACTTATTTTTTCATATCATGTTTTTGTGTATGCATGTGAAATAGCCATAGAACTACCCATTTTGCAGGCACAAATGCAGCGCGTGAAAACAATCTCAAGATTTTACATTCATAAAATTACATGCACCATTTTAAAGGTACATTATAGGACACCTTGAAAGATATTTGCAAGTTTAATTTACTGTCTGCAAGACACACAACATGCAGGCAGCATAGATTACTAGCAGAACACAGAAAATATGAGGCAGTACAGAAGACTGACTGAGTTGACTGTGTTTAGGAAATGGAAAAATGCCTAATGCACCATTTTTAGACTTTACCAATTGGAGAGGCAGCACATAAAACACTAGAAATGTCTTTGATCTTGGCAAAATTAGGAGATAGGATTGTATTTGGGTCAACCACCCATTCCTCATGCACCCTGTAGGAAAAAAAAATCTGAAGAAGAAAAGAGAACAGCACAACAAAGGCTGGCATTGCTCGTCTGAATAGAAACAATACATGCAAGCATCTCTAAAATAGAGATATTGTGATTAGTTTATACATTCCTTTTAAAAAAACTGCATTAATTTTGATTTATATTTAAATAAAAATGATTAAATTTTATCTTCTAAGATGGAAATGTTGTGATAAATACTGGCTTATGGCCAAACTAATCTCTAAAGCCTACAGCTTACAGCCCCTGTTGTCTTGTATGGATATTTGAATGGCAATGGGTTTTATCAGTATTTCTAAAGGCATTCGTTTAATTATGTGGTTGTAAGAATTTTCAAAACCCTAAAGAATTAACGCTACCAATACATATTCATATTTCTTAAGTTAATTCAACCCGAACATCTGAAAATATTATTTTAAAAAATATGCTCATTTATTTTTATTTCTGTAAACACTCAAAGCTCTATTCTGGTCTTATTTATGCTCCCTTTACTTTTGTATAATTAAAAAAGTGATGTAGCAGATTGCCTTTATTTATATTACATAACACTGGCAACTGATCCACTTACAATATGGTGTGGTTCTTGAGACACTAGGCAGGGTTGGGAAAGAAGCAGGGTGTGCATGACAAGGATCAAGTCCTGCTTGCTCCCTCATGTGAGTAGTCTTATGGGGGCTTGATTCTGGGCTCCGTGGTGTAACGACATTGACTTCAGTGCAGTTACTCCTGATTTATAATACTATAACCTCAGAATCAAGCCAATTAACTTCAGTGAGTCTATGCACATGTTTACTTAAGGGAGTTAGGGTGGGATCTTCAAAAGTGCCTAATGACTTAGGAGCACAAGTGCCATCAACTTTCAATGGGACCTGTGCAACTAATTCAAGTAGGCACTTTTTCAAATCATGCCATTAATCCTCATGCTAAGGACAAAACCCAATGCAACCTTAATTATGGAGTCACTAGGCCACCCCCCAAAATGTATGCATACTTTACAAACCAAAGGTGGCCAAAAATCTTAGGTTTTGCAGCAGACTGGCATATTCAAAGACAATGTCAGCCTGCTGTAGAAAAACCAACACCATCCAGTACCATGGCTGAAAGTTCAGGAGCTTCTAAGCGTATTCTGATACAATTAACGTGTGATATTGTTCTACTATACCAAGTCAAATTCTACCTTTGATACATGTGCCCACCTCCCATTGCCTTCAGGATCTGTGAACAGCATGCTGTGGTCGGGATAATCAATCCTAAACCATTTCTTCAACACTACTCCAAAACTAGCTATATTTCCAGCAAAGCAATCAAAACGACCACTTGCTTCCTACCATCAGAATCTTAAAGCAAAATCCAAATCAAGAAATAAAGGAAGAATATGGAATATTTTCTGTTATTATTAACCTGGACCACTACAATGAGGGAGGTAAATGAGAGCTCTGTGCATACACCCAAGGGCAAAAATTCAGAAGCCACAGATTGAAATTTCATCAGATTCAAACTTATTTTATTGTTTTGAAGCTCCTAAACCATTCAGCAGGCTTCAGTTTAAACATGCATAACTAGGATCTTATTTGTGAAAGTTCACACTAGCTGATGTTTTTAAAGTGTTTATTTTTGGATGACCACATGACCTTTTCTGCATTGTTCAGTTACTTTAGCTTTCACATTCTAGATATAGTATCGCTTCTGTTGACAGCAGTTTGCCTAATTGGATAGGACCCTCATATACCTTAATTAGGAATGTACCTCTTTTACAGGAAATCATATAAAAGTATTAATGTACTATTCAAATATATATGCTACATATAAAGAGAAAAATAATGTTACCACATTTTAGCTCTCATTTAAGATTAACAATTTAGAAGAATCTAGGGTTATTTCTAAAAAAAGGAATTACCGTCTCTCTATCAGCTAGAGGCCATAGTAAGGAACACATAAAGCCCTGAGAATCACAAATTTTGCCCTAATTGATTTTTAGGCTTCTTATAACCCATATTTCTATCAATTTAACATAAGTAATAACAAAAATTAAGTTCCCTATGCTATCACTAAGGCTGTTTAAAGGACTTGCTTTGCCATAGAAGCCATGGCCTACAGGACTGAAATCTCAAATGAAATGCTGGCTACATTTATTTATGCAGCTTTAGCAGTACCATTATTTGACAATTTTTCTTTTTCATGGACTTTTAGAGAGTCTGATGGCTGTAGTTGTTTCTCATGTTCCAGTGAGAGGCTGGAGCTTGGTTTTACTATGTATTCTTTTTACGGGGGAGAAATCTGTCCTCATCTTACTTTAAAATTTCTATATAGCAGCCAATGTAAAGCCTTTTCTATACTTTACTAAAAATACCAGAATCCACTATTAACAGAGCTGTCAATAAACAAAAACATCTTGAGTGTGGTCTTGTTCCGAAAATCAATAATTAGTCCTATATTTGAATGCTAGCAAGATATATTTTGAAATGTATATATTTAAGAATAACCAGACAGTAAGCATTTTAAATTGCATTTCAGACACTAATGCAAGCAGCTAATCCTATTTACATTCATATTAGTCTTGGGTATCTTTTTCCCTAAGATTTACACATTTGTATGCTTGCATGAGTTGAAGTGGTTTTTGCATGATATCAGTACTTTTGTAATTTAAATCTATAAAAGGCAATTTCTTTGAAATATACTTCCTAACAGTGGGTGAAAGAAGCACTAAACTTATTTGAGAGCTGTACACATCAGTAAACATGTGCACTGAACTCCAGGCAATGTGCGGTGTGAGAATTAATCTTTTATTGTATTAGCTAAACAGAAAGATTCTGAGGCTGAAAGTAACACTCCGAAAATGTCCATTCCCCCCCGCCCACCACCCTCACTATCTGGAAAATGTGTGGTTTTAGGATTATGATTTAGAAATGTAAAACTATTTTTCTTCAGAAAGAGTGGTTAATTTGATATCTTTAGTTATTTACATCTAGTCATTTTCAACTGTGCAATAAATGTAGCCACATAAGTATTGCTGAAGAATATTGCTGAACTCCAGTTCCTTGAATGCCCACCCCCATTACTTCACAAACATGCCCTTCACTCAACAAGATTAAGGAAATTTATTGATAAACAAATCTTTGTCTCACCCCATAATATGGCTCCCAAGGTCTGCAGCACGTGTCCCCCCACTCCATTGTTATGCTCCTGTTCCTATGCTGTAGGCCACCTCTTTCTTTTTAACCATCTTTCTTTGCTTTCTCCTCCACATCCTTCCCTTTGCTCCTACTATTTCCTCCATGCATCTTCAAAACCCCACCCCCATACCCTGAAGCCTCCCTGTCCTTGTGAGCCCTTGCACTCTGCCATATATACCGGCTTTCTTCTTCCAGGCCCCTTCCTTGCCTGTCCTAGTATCTCTCCTTTTTGCCACTTTTTGTAAATGTTATTGATATTTAACAATGCTGTTGCTAACTATCACTGTTAGCAAGTGGGACGAAGTTGGGGAGAAGTTAAGAATTGGTGAATAGACCAGGGCAGTGGTTTTCAACCTGGGGTCCACAGACCCCTGGGGTCCGCAGACTATGTCTTAGGAGTCCACGAAAGGTGACTATGAATAAAGTTTCAGATCCCAGAACCAGCATTCCATTTTTTCTGATCAAAAGTATGTGAATACCCCCACCTACAGGTCAAAACCCAGAAGTACTGTGATTACCAAAGAAGCCCACGGTTTAGCGCCCTTCTCACACTGTGTCAAAGGCTGTGCTGAGCACGAGCAACATTTATATTTGAATTCTGTTCAGTCAGTTTTCGGTCTAAGACTTCTATGGTAGGAGTCCACAAACCACAGGTTGAATTTCCAAAGGGGTCCACACCTCCATTTGAAATTTTTTAGGGGTCTGCAAATGAAAAAAGGTTGAAAACCACTAGACTAGGGGCCAGCCTTGCCAGTCTGACTGGGACACCGGTCTCCCACATCTCTATCCCTGTTACCTAGTCCAATTCACCAGCCCCAATACCTAGTCCAACTTCACTTCCATTACTTGTTCCTCCCATCTAAGATCCCCTAACCTCAATTCCACATTAAATCTAAACAAAGTCAGTACAGTCAAACATATTTTTGAGGTTTGGTTTTTGAACTAACAAAGGCTTTTCAGTTGCACTTTTACAGGAAATAGGCCCAGTGAAAATTTAACACCTTTAACTCATTCCTAAAAACCTTTGGTGTAACATGGGACATATGCAAAACACAATGGTTTCACTGGCCCTTGATTGGAATGACATGCATAACTCTCTCCTGGCTGCGCCACTCCTGAGTGCGTGACCATCCCAGCCTCATGCGGATGAAGCCTTTATATTACACCACACCTGCATGTATTCTCTTATATATACACACTTAGACAGATGAGCACACATAGGGTGCACATACAGATTAAAAAGATAACTAGATACAAAAGAGAGGGGGTGGCAACCCCCGTGATTAAAGGCCATGTGCATATTCTAAAAATAGGTGATTTCATATTTTGTCTCATCCTTTCCTTTAAAACAAAGCAACACATCTAACTAGAGAAGCATTTACAGATAAGCTACCCGCTGTCTGGTTACAGGCCATGGAGAAGACTTCAGTTCAACAGCAGCAGCACAGATTTATGTCATGCTGTCCCGCACCCACTTCGGGGCTAGTTGACCACAATTCTGGGGAGAAACTCCCACATTACAAAGAGCTATTGCAAGTTACCTTTGTGCAGACCCCTCACACGGTACATTCAGAGTTGTTTTAAAATGACCTCCTTTCTAGCCTTTAGGAAATAGCTCCACAGAGAAAGTCTTTTATTTTAGGCCTCCTGGCATTTTAGACTTGGAAACTGGATGCAAACATCACTCCTGCGATTCCCTAGCTGACCAATGAGATCAGTCAGAATTGATCTCAGCTCTTTGAAATTAGCAGGTTTTGTACTGTCTTCCTAGCTTGTTGATTAATATTTGGGGGGAGGGGAGTGGGACAGAGGGGAAAGAAAGAAGGGAGGAGTAGGGAAGGGTGAAACAGCAAACAATGGAAGGAACATAAAGGGACTAACATTGTTTGAGTGTATTTCAAATAGTTATATGGATATGAAGTCAGTGGCAAACTAAAACCCTCAACTTCAGTTAAAAGAACTAGAAATCTGAAATGAATGTATAAATAATATGCAACTGTCTAGACAGTATAGGTCACTTGCAAAGAGACTGGGTCAGGAAAAAATTGTCCATCAGTCAGACAACCATAACTGATTCTGATGCTAAATAATGGTTTAGATATTCAGTATTCTATATATGTGAAAGGCTTCACTGAGCACTGGATCTTCCCAACCAGAGTAGCCTTCTACTTATACATATCTTTATGCAGCCTTAGGAAAATACACATGCCATTTAAGCATTAAAATTAATGGCAAAAGAAAAAGCTTTTTAGCAAGGGACTGGAACCAGCCTGTGTAATTGGCTTCTGGTAAAGCAAAAATAACGATCATACTCTACCCTAGACAAACAATCTAATCTTAAAATACTTATAGAATCTTAAACAAAGGGTAGGTGTTAAAACTTCAAATGGACAAAGAAACTTTTAACAGGCATTTGCCAACGGTGAAATCACGTTGTGGCTTTATTTAGGAACTGTGTGGTGTAAGAGATCTATTCTGCATTTTTATATTTCTGTATATGCTAATTCTTGGCTATCTTAAATCTGTCATAACCACAGCCACCACACATGCTTTTAAAGTTTTAAAGCACATGCTTTATGTGTTTTAGTTTAGCCACCATTCAAGGCTTGAGAAAGAGAATAGATGGCCTTCAAAGTACTATTTCTGAACCCTTTATGTACTTAATACTTTCAGGCTACATCCCGAGTTTGGGAAGGGATAGGGAACAATTTCCTGCAGCCTCTTAAGCACCTTTTAAAATATAGATACTACAAAAATCATTTGTAGGAAATCTGCCACATACAACAACATACCATGTACCAGAGCTCAGAAGCTGGTATTATATCTGAAAGATCGGGCTAATTGCTGGGTACAAAACAAGAGTGCAAATCTAATAAGGCTACCAAAATATAAGGCTTGGATCCTGCAACTGAGAGCATGCAGGCAGACTGTTGCACCCATGTGGATTAAGTTTGATTTCAAGGGGCTCCACATGAACGTATTACATGTTGCAGGATCAAAGTCTAAATATATGATCAGACACTAGATAGATCTAGATCAGAGACTGTACGCTCTTTCAGGCAGGGACCATTTTTGTTGTGTTTGTACAGCACCTAACACAATGGAATCCTGCTCCATGGCTTGTGTTCCTACATGATGTAGTAATACAAATAAATAAAATAAATAAATACCAACACTACTATTGCAATAAATACACAGATCCAGGTAAGTGGCAGTTACATAATAGCTATGCTCCACTATCCCTTATATGCAAAAAAAAAAAAAACCAGTCAGTACTCTACTTAATCTTCCTGGTGTTTATCAGGAGTGTGGCTACACATGATTAAAATTCCCAGGTTCTCATTTTCTGAGAGTTAGTCCCATATAGTATTTACATTTGAAAAGCGTAAGTAATTTTCATATCTAAGAAAATCAAGTGTCTTGCATACATAGGAATTATATTGTATGAACCACCTGTGCACCAAAGTGGGAATTTGTGGTTAGATCTCAAGTAATATAGCACTGCACCAAAGTACAGTTTGCATAGAAAAGACCTACAGATATGGCACACGTTAAAAGAAAATGTAAACAAAAAGCAGAAAGTTATGAGTGTAAAATAAAAGACAAGGGCCTAATCCTGACAAATTACCGAGAAAGAATTTATTCCCATCAGTAGTTGCATGCAAGCTCTACTGATGATAGTAAGCATTATGCTCTGCAGTAAGCAATGACAAGATTAAACCCTTTGTAGGAAAGTCTTACCACTCATACGAAGCCTGGGTAAACTAGTCATCTGTAAATTGTCTATGCAAAGATAGGAAGCCAATCTCCCTAAACCAACTGATGAAGCACCTGCACAGCCATTGCATAACAACTCCTATAGCCTCTGAGCTGCAGCCCTCCATTGATAAGTTTGTGG
This sequence comes from Chelonia mydas, assembly GCF_015237465.2. Classification (NCBI taxonomy): domain Eukaryota; kingdom Metazoa; phylum Chordata; order Testudines; family Cheloniidae; genus Chelonia; species Chelonia mydas. The sequence goes on along the minus strand of NC_051252.2, from coordinate 12,166,393 downwards.
ACTGACTGGGCACGCTCCCACACCAAGCCATGCTGCAGTAGAATATTCTTTTCAGACTCCTTCCCTCCATGGTCTCTCTGCAATCTGCGTCCCCAGCTCAGCAAAACTGAAGCAGGTCTGCTGTGTTTTGGGGCTTGCGTGCTAACGGAAGGTGTAGAAAAGCAGAGATGCGTAATTTTTTTCCCCTAAAGTTCATGAGTGAAGTCTTGTCCCTAGTTCAGGTCAATGGGAGTTTTGTCATTGACTTCAACAGGACCAGGATTTCAGTTTACATCTTTTACTGGTGTTTTGTGGTTTTACTCTAAAAGCAAAAATACATAGACATGAACATCGTACGCAAGGTTTTCAAATGGAAGTACCATTTTTAAACGAAAACCTTCTTACAAAACTATGAGCAGCATATATATGTTATTTCACCTGCGTGGGCCTCTGCTAACTCTCAGCTGAGTCAATGGAAAGGCGTCCATTGGGTTCACTGGAGACTGGATCAGGCCCTGTACAGTTAAATTACAGTGTTACATTTTGGAAAGTTTTCTTTTAGCCATTGGAAGTGTTCTTGTAAGATATCCCATCAGTTTATAATATTTTTGTTTCTCTAATGGTGTATGGGCAGAAATTTAGAGTTTGAATAGCTATTCTGGTATAATTCCATGTCCACACATGGAATTATTCAAGAATAACTATTGTGGTTCAAATTCATACCCTGCCTTAATCTGAATTAATTTTCAAGTATAGACCATCCCTCAGGTATTAAGGGTCTTATTGTCCCTGGGTTTATATAATTTTTAACGCCAGTCTAACACCTATTTACATCAGTGGAATTCATTCCAATTTACACTGAAGCAAGAGCAAAGTCAGCCCCAGTGTCTGCCTGATTTAGGATCTTCAGGGGGTTAAACTTCTATTCTTCTGGGGGTTTCCTTTTCACTTTTAATTTTTTTAAATTATCTCAGTTCTTTGTTTGACTTTTAAAATGGCTGTGCCAGTCCATGATAAAAGCTAGATCCCAGTCTATGTTGCCAGTGTGGAGTTAAATGCACGATATTTGTTTCTTTGTATTACATTTTCATAAACCTCCCACTCCTTTTAAACCTGCTGCCTATTACTTTCATCAGATGTCACCTGGTACTTATGTTATGCGAAGGGATAAATAACACTTCCTTATTCACTTTCTCCACACTATTCATGATTTTACAGACTTCTATCATGTCCACCCGTAATCATCTCTTTCCTAACCTGAATAGTCCCAGTCTTTGTAATCTCTCCTCATTTGGAAGCCGTTCCATCCCCCCATCCATCCAGTTCTAATATCCCTTTTTTGAGATGGAGCTACCAGAAACTGCACGCAGTATTTAAGGTGTGGGTGTACCATGGATTTACATAGTGGCATTATGATATTTTTGGTTTTATTATTTCTCTCTTTCCTAAAGATTAACAACATTGTTAGCTTTTTTGACTGCCGCTGCACATTGAGCAGATATTTTCAGGGAACTATGCACAGTGACTCCAAGTTCTCTTTCTTGAGTGGAAACAGCTAATTTAGTACAAAGAGTTGGGATTATGTTTTCCAGTGTGCATGACTTTGCATTTATCAGCAATAGATTTCATCTGCTATTTTGTTGCCCACCATGAAATCCCTTTGTAACTCTTTGCAGCGTGCTTCAAAGTTAACTATCTTGAGTAGTTTTGTGTTGTCTGCGAACTTCGTCACCCGACTGTTTACCTTTTTTTCCCAGATAATTTATGAACATGCTGAACATCACTGGTCTCAGTACAGACCCTTCAAGGACCCCACTATTTACCATTCTCCACTGTGAAAACTGACCATTTATTCCTGTCCTCTTTTTCCTACTTTTTAACCAGTTACTGACCTATGAGAGGACCTTCCCCTCTTATCCCATAACTTCCTACTTTTCTTAAGAGCCTTCAGTGAGGGATCTTGTAAAAGAAGTCCAAGTAAACTAAATCTGAAAGTCCAAGTACATTAAATCCACTATACCACCTTGTCTACTTTTGTGGACACCCTCAAATAATTCTAATAGATTGCTGAGGCATGATTTCTCTTTAAAAAAGTTGCGTTGTCTCTTCCCCAACATATGTTCATCTATGCAGGGGTGCTGGAACTAAGAGGTGGTGCCGCACCCCCAGTTTTGTTCAATTGTCTTCAACTCCCCCACTATAAAAATTGTTCCAACGCCACTGCATCTATGTGTTCTTTACTATGGCTTCAACCAATGTGCCTGATACTGAAGTTAGATTTAACTGGCCTGTAATGGCCAGGATCACTTCTGGAACCTTTTTTAAAAATCAGCACTACATTAGCTATCCACCATTCATCTGGCACAGAGGCTAATTTAAGCGATAGGTTATATACCACACCTAGTTCTGCAATTTCATATTTGAGTTCCTTCAGAACTTTTGGGGTTAATACTATCTAGTCTTGGTGACTTATTACTGCTTAATTTATCTGTATGTTCCAAAACCACCTCTACTGATATCTGAATCTGGGACAGTTCCTCAGATTTCTCAAAATAGCAGCTCAGGTGTGGGAATCTCTCTGACATCCTCTGCAGTGAAGACTGATGCAAAGAATTCACTTAGCTTCTCTGCAACAGCCTTATCTTCCTTGAGTGCTGCTTTAGCACCTCGATTGTCTAGTGACCCTGCTGATTAAGAATAAGCGATGCAAAACCAGGGGAAAACAAAAAAGTGGGGCTGTCAATTAATCGCAGTTAATTCACACAATTAACTCAAAAAATTAATGATAAAAAATTAATCATGATTAATCGCAGTTTTAATCACATTGTTAAACCATAGAATACCAATTGAAATTTATTAAATATTTTGGATGTTTTTCTACATTCATATATATTATATTCGGTGTTGTAATTGAAATCAAAGTGTATGTTTTTATTACAAATATTTGCACTGTAAAATGATAAAATAGTATTTTTCAATTCACCTCATACAAGTACTATAGTGCAATCTTTGTCGTGAAAGTGCAACATACAAATGTAGATTTTTTTTTGTTACATAACTACACTCAAAAGCAAAACAATGTAAAACTTCAGAGCCTACAAGTCCACTCAGTCCTACTTCTTGTTCAGCCAATCTCTCAGACAAACAAGTTTGTTTACATTTACAGGCGATAATGCTGCCCTCTTCTTATTTACAATGTCACAGAAGGTGAGAACAGGCATTTGCATGGCACTTTTGTAGCCAGCATTGCAAGGTATTTACGTGCCAGATATGCTAAATATTCATATTCCCCTTCATGCTTCGGCCACTGTTCCAGAGGACATGCTTCCATGCTGATGACATTCGTTAAAAAAAGAATGCGTTAATTAAATTTGTGACTGAACTCCTTGGGGGGGAGAGTTGTATGTCTCCTGCTGTTTTACCTGCATTCTGCCATATATTTCATGTTATTGCAGTCTCGGATAGTGACCCAGCACATGTTGTTCATTTTAAGAACACGTTCACTGCAGATTTGACAAAACACAAAGAAGGTACCAAGGTGAGATTTCTAAACATAGCTACAGCACTCGACCCAAGGTTTAAAAATCTGAAGTGCCTTCCAAAATCTGAGAGGGACAAGGTGTGGAGCATGCTTTCAGAAGTCTTAAAAGCACAACACTCCAATGCGGAAATTACAGAACCCAAACCACCAAAAAAGAAAATCAACCTTCTGCTGGTGGCATCTGACTCAGATGATGAAAAAGAACATGCGTTGGTCCACATTGCTCTGGATCGTTATCGAGCAGAATCCAACATCAGCATGGATGCATGTCCTCTGGAATGGCGGTTGAAGCATCAAGGGACATATCAATCTTTAGCGCATCTGGCACATAAAGATCTTGCCACCCGGCTACAACAATGCCAGGCAAATGCCTGTGCTCACTTTCAGATAACATTGTAAACAAGAAGCTGGCACCATTATTTCCTACAAATGTAAACAAACTTGTTTGTCTGAGCAATTGCCTGAACAAGAAATAGGACTGAGTGGATTTTCAGGCTCTATATTTTACATTGTTTTTATTTTTGAATGCAGTTTTTTTGATACATAATTCTACATTTTTAAGTTCAACTTTCAAGATAAACAGATTGCACTACAGTACTTGTATTCGGTGAATTGAAAAATATCATTTCTTTTGTTTTTTTTACAGTAAAAATACTTGTAATCAAAAATAAATATGTAGTGAGCATTGCATACTTTGTATTCTGTGCTGTAATTGAAATCAATATATTTGAAAATGTAGAAAACATCCAAAAATCTTTAAATAAATGGTATTTCTATTACTGTTTATTCGTGTGATTAATCACAAATCAATTTTTTAATTGCTTGACAGCCCTACATAAAAGGTATTTTTTTTTTTTTTTACCAGCTGGAAACAGATGTAGAAGCCAATTGCAAAATGGTCATTTTAAGATGACCAAATTTAAAGGGCCAGCCTGAGAAAGGCATGCTGGGAAAATTCTATGAAAGTCCAACTCTGAGTTAGTAGGGTTCAGGGAATCACCAAGGAAGGTGTTATTTCTGTGTTGTTTCTTTCATCATAGATTAATATCTTTTATACAAACTATATAAAGGTAAGTATTTAAAAATCCTAATTAAAGAAGTATGGAAAGACCTGGTGAGGTAAATTTATATAAAATTCCAATATTCTTACAATCTGAGCATTTAAGAAAGCATTTTCAAAAGCTTTAAGTATTGGAATAACTGGGCTCCCATTGAATGGACAATGCCAAGCATCTGATATTCAGCTTCTGCACTGAACAAAGAACCATAACTCTGACCACTTACAAACGCTTTCAATTTATACATCTAGGGTAACATTTTCAAAAGTGCCTACGTGACTTAAGAGCATGACACATTTAAAATTGACTTAAGCACTTAAGAAACCTAAATTCCATTAGAAATCAAAGACCCTTTTAAAAATGGGACAAGCACTTTTGAAAATTTTAGCCCTAGTCTTTATGTCTTTGACAATGCAAAGCATACATTAGTGTTGTATGTACTGAAAGAGTTCATAAGCCTGTTTGTGGGTGTGATAGAATACACCCATGTTCGCACCCTGTACACTATTTTATTAATTGTTGTACAAGATATGCCTTGTAAGGTATAATTTATTAAGATTGCAAAGTCAAGCAATCAAAAGTTAGGAAATGCCAAAATTAAGGTTGCCTGAGCAACCTTAATTAATCTCCCTAGTTCATATGCGTTATGATACAGTCTTCAATTAATTTTTTCCCCCCACAGCATCTATGCCTCATTCAGTGCACAGGACAAACATTCTCTGGAATCTAAGTTGTGTGGAGACTTGGCTGTAGGATCCCTGCTTCATTCATTGCAGAATTAGTGAATGAGGCATGGAGCTGCCAGAAGAGAAAGGATGGTCTCATGGTTAAGAGATCTGAATGCTCCTCTGGAATAATGGCTTCTATCCCTGCTTCAGACATAGGAATCCTATCTCCTGCTAAGCAAGTCACTTAAATCAAACTTCACATTGTGTGTACATTTTCTGAGTGCCCGACTTGAGGCCCTGGGGTATGATTTGAAGATGTGCTGAGCACTCACAGCTGCAAGTGAAGTCTATGGCAGCTCTACTTCAAACATAAAGGGCTATTTAATGCTAAATATTCTGAAAAAAATTAGGTCCTAGGCATCTCAAATTTGACACTCCAAATTAATGGGTACTTTTTACCTTAATCTCAGCCATGCCTCAGTTCCTCACCTGTAAAATGAGAATAAGACTCTCCCCTCACCTCACAGAGATATTGTGAAAATAAACTCATTAATGTTTGTGAAGACTTAACATAAGGAAAGACATGCCAGTCACTCCTACAGCAGCTCTGGTTTGTGTCCCTGAGGTACTGGTCAAAAGGACAACACTTGAAAGCATCATAGTTGATATCCTCCAAACCCCGCCCGCCCTCCCTCCCCCACACCACACAATCCTCGCTGGATTCAGTGTTTTCCCATCATCACTAAACTGACTTGTTGAGAACAAAAGTAAAAACTTGCAGAGATTACATGAAGAGATACTGGGCTTTATAACACCTCTAGACATCTAATTCTAGAGCAAGTTTCTCATGGGCCTATTCCTTTACATTCCTTATTTAGTTGTAGGCAAAGAAGGAAAATATTAAAAGCTCAAGAAACTCAAGGGGAAAGCAAGGCTAGCAGGGCTGAAAATTTTTACAAAAATGGCTTTTTTGAAAGAAAATTTCTGGTTTTGTAAAGACTGAGTTTTTAAATAATTTTTTTAAATTTTTTGGCAACCAAAACTGAAAGTTTCAGTTTTCCATAACCAAAAACCCAACAAAATTTCATTTTCCTGAAATTTTTCACAGAACATAAATGCCTTTTTTGACTATTTCAAGCAGTTACAGAGCCTAACGGATGCAAGGAGGGAAAGCAATTAGTAACCCAGGATTATGATGCTAATGTATGACTGCTGAGAAATGCGTGCTAGCATTAAAAGCATCAGAGGCTTTTGGGGGCCAGGGGTGGGGGCTGCATCTTTCAGGAGACAGCTCAGTAGATGCACCCCAGGTAGGAGATAAACCAAGGATGGCACCATTGCACCTCCACAATTCTGGGGCCAGTTTAGCCCCCGCATAGGCTGGAGCAGCCTTAGTAAGTCCAAAGGACTATCCAGAAGTCCAGAAATGCTAGAACCCTCTGTTTCCACCCCCACCCCACGTCCCATTACAGCCCTTACCACAACCCCAATACACCCTTTCACCAAGGTCCTGTCAGAAGCCTGGTGGTGTGGGGACATTCTGACAGTCCTGTGCCACTTAGAGAACTCCTGAGCCAGGGGAACTCCCTGGTTAGAGGATCCAAAGGCGGTCCAGTCCCCTTGAGTGGAGTGTCAGAACAGGGCTGGAATACAGCTCTAAATTTGGGCCTTAAAGGAAAGATATGAAGGTTGAGTGGGGTGAATAAGCAAAGGTGGCTTCAAGGTTCAGGACTCCTCTAAGTTTCATCAGTTGTCATCAGCCCCAAGAGGCCTTTCCAGTAACCATGCACCACCAGGACAAAGGATCACCAAGGCCATGCCTCTTTCTGATGGACCAGATCTCCGGGGGCCAGAAGGAGAGATGGAGTTGAGTTGCTGCACAGATTCTGTGGCACCTGAGGATTCCCCTTACACTGGGCAGCCATAGCAAACTTTGGAATCAGACAAATTCTTAATCTGCACAATGAAGTCCACACATGTGAAATGCCATAGCCTTTAAATGGGCATTCCAGCAAAGCAGGCATACGTCTGGCTGCTTTTCTCCCCAGGGCTGCACTCTTCGTCATATACTCTTCTTGAAAAAGTTATTCAGCAGCTTTCTGAGGATATGCACAGGAGAGAAAATGTGTGATCTAAAGTAAATCGAAGGGGGTCCTGTTCTTGTCACAAAGTGATCAAATTTCATGTCATTCATAGCACAACAGATTATCTTCCACTCTGTCAATTCTGATTGGCCCATATCCTTTCAACCAACTGTCCTCAAGAAATAAACAGCACTGTACAGAAAAGGATTTGAGTTGCAGCACCAATTTGGAGTTAGCTTTACTCCCAACCCATTTAGACCTGGATTCATTTATCAGACCACAGTGCAGTAAGAGTTTTTAGCTGCATGTGTGATACTTACCATCCACACTGCTTACTAGGACTACAAAATTAATTTGCAGCAAGTAATTCAGTGAATTTGGCCTCTTTTTCTGCCCATAGAATAAACTGGCCACCATTTCCTCTTTGACTCATTCTAAATTACTTGAAAAATTTTCTTGCAAATTATTTTCTCTCTGATTGATCATGAACTCTTTGTTTTTGATGCGAACCATTTGAGCTGCATCAGTAAATTCTGACTGGTCATGCAAGTCATATAGTACTGGACTCTGTGAACATAACTGTTCGAATCAGGAAGAAGGCTTGAAGAAGCCACAGGAGCTGTGAATCTTGCATTGGGAGGGAGTCACAGCAGATAAAGAAAGATTGGTAAATTTAGGAATGTTTAATCTTTATCTTTTGGGGCCAAACAGACTATGCCCGATTTGTCATTCCAAGAAAAAAAAATGTATTTATTGTGGTACACTTAAATTCTCATTACCTTCACATCAACTAACTAGTCATGAAATGTGACATTTGTCTGGTTGAATTCCTTCCACGGCAGGACCCAGGTGAGGTGGTTTGGGAACCCTGACCCTGCTGTGTCCAGCAGTGTTCTATTTCAAAACATGCCATGCCACTAGTGCAATTCCAGTGCAAATGTCCAAGTGTGCAAGCATAAATTCTCTCTCTCAAACATTCACAGATGCCAGCACAGATTAAATACAATTATTTGTAAGTTGAAGTGAATACCTGTGGCAATGCTTTTGGAGTTTGGGGATGGGGTTGCAGTATTCATCCCAGCTTTCTACTGCTTTCCTTCAATTTTCAGTTGTATATGTGATAACCACAGTTCTGGGGGCGCGTGCCATAGATAGAATGATATGTAAAAGCTATGGTTATTATCACAAATTGTCAGAAACATATTAACTCGGACATTAGCTCACAAAGCTATTTCCATCTATTTGCTCAAGTAGGAGGTTCCACTTCACTGAAAACCCATGGAGTAGCTGGAGATGCTCTCAGAACCATAAACCCCACTCGGACCTCTATTGGCAAGCACCAGGCCAGAAAGTACTCTGCCCCCTGGAATATAATTGATATGTTCTCTTAGCAAGTAGTATAGTGTGGTTTGCAACTCTTCCTAGAAAATAATCAAATTTGATTATGAATCAGAAAACACTGCTGTAAGGAAAATTAGACTCTACACTAAAAACTGTCTGCAAACTGCATAACCACTGAATCTGTTCAAAGGAAGAATTTATGTTATGATCTTTAACATACAATAAAATAAGGCAGGCTTTGACAAGCAAATCTTTTCAACCTACATTAAATGATCAAATTATGTCATTTCTCTGATTAATATACCCTGCTCTAACAGGATATATTACAAAATCTGACGAAAGAAGGCTCAAGTGGTGGGGACATGTACACCGTACAGAAGATGGGAGACATGTTAAGCAAGCATTGAATTGGGTGCCCAAGAAAGGAAAGAGTTAGGAAGGCCAAGGAATAACTTGCAAAAGAGAGTGACAGAATATTGAATGCACTTGCAGCACCTGGGAAGTAGAACCTCAACTAGTGAGCAACCGGACTGCGCGATGTATCAGTGGCACAGGAGGAAATAAAGTCTATGGTAAGGTCTGAGATTGAGACTCTACAGGTAGCAAAAACTTTTGACTTTACTTTTAAGTGAGAAGTCTGCCATACTCAAACTTCATTTAAAAAAATCAAATTCTTTAACCAAGTGGTTCACCATCCATCATATACTCCGAACACACAGTCAGTACCACTGACTAGGAATAAACGGATCGTGTTTAATGGAAGTACGGAAGTACTTAGTGTTTCACTTTGCTAAGAGATGAACAAAAGAACTCTTCAGGCATGTATATTATATACGCAGAAAAATCATTTTTATATTATATACGAAGTGCATTCAGTATATTGCCATAGGATGAAGAATCAATATACAGAAATATGAATTGATGAAATATAGGACAGAGCGAGCGCAAGCACACAATAGATTTGGACACAACAAAGTAAGAGACAGTAATTGTATAGGACAGAAGGAAGGGGGTGTATAGACAGACAGACTGACCGACCCCTCTTGTCTCTCTTTTACTTCATGTCCGAATACGGCTATTTTTAAATGTGTTCAATGATTTCTTCTACCTTTCCTATTTCTGTATATTTATTATCTATAGAAATATGCTCAATGTGGATAAACCATTATTTATTTCAACCTCTTAGTAATATTTGGTTAACTTCTTCATATAAGAAATATTCAAATGTCACTTTTTCCAGGTACCAGACGGGCTCAAATATCTGGTTATCCACAAGCAAAGATACTATGGATACCTGAGTAGGTCAGCTATTTCAGCCTGCCTCAAATGCCACAAAACATAGTAAATGGGAAGGCAAAGTGCAAGAAGTAAGTTCAAAAGTAAAATGTTCCCCAAATCCAGTAGGTATCTTTAACAGCAGGTTTCACTTAAAGTGGATATCACTTTACTGGTTTTAACAAACTTCAAAGTAAATGTCCTAATGCTACTCATTTTGTATGTCTGTTTTACATCAGTCACAATTCTGTATCACGGTTTCACTCCTGCCTGATACATATCATAAATTTTTGTAACTGGAAAGTGCGCTTAGTGTATGGATTAAATTAAGAATGGTTTTACAAAGCAGCAGGATAGCAGACATTCACATTATTAACTCACTTCTTCACATATCTGATGATATGTTAGAGCATGTTAAAACATCGTATGATAATCCGCACCCCACACATCAGCAAGACAAATAAATAGCTACAGGAGATTCTGAAATCACTTTTAGAACTCTCAGTTTTAGGTAACTGAAGTTCTGCAGAATGCGTCATAACAAAGGTGTTGTTGTGCACTATAAATATTATAATTTAATAGACGATTGCTAATTTTTAAAAATCACATCAGTGCTACAAATGAAATCCTATACATTATCCACCTATCAATGAAAAAGAGTCTTGGGTGACTTGGCCCATCAACAGCTATTAGCCAGGATGGGTAGAAATGGTGTCCCTAGACGCTGTTTGCCAGGAGCTGGGAATGAGTGACAGGGGATGGAGCACTTGACAATTACCTGTTCTGTTCATTCCCTCTGGGGCACCGGGCACTGGCCACTGTTGGAAGACAGGATACTGGGCTAGATGGACCCTTGGTCTGACCCAGTAGAGCCATTCTTATGTCTTATGAAAACGATATGCCTGCTAGGCTTTCTAGATTAGGAGAATGGATTCTAGGCTGTAGTTACATACTTTCCTCAAGCGAGGAGGAAGTGAGAACTACATGTTAAGCCTGGGATATTCAAAGGAGTCTACAGGAATTAGGTATCCAACTCCCAATACATTTCAATAGGAGTTGGACACTTAACTCCTTTCATCTCCTTTGGAAATCTCAGCATAAACAAAAATGTTCTGGAGCCTTTTTGGTTCAGAAAAGTAGAACAGCAGCCACCAAGGAGGTGGTGAGAACTGAGCCTCCACCATGGGCTCCAACCTATTACTTGCTTGGGGAAGTCCCCCTTAATGCAGATGGAAGACTAATGCATTTGGTTCCCTCTATCCCAGCACACTTCCTCCACCCAACCCCCACCCCAATGCGGTGGCCTCACTGAGAGGGTGTAGAAGGAGTATCGAGCCATTCTGTGTTAGTATGCAGATTTCAGCACTAACAGTTGACTCTGAGAATGCAAAGTTAGGTAAACAAGGTGTGAAATGAGAAATCCATCTCACCTGGGGACAAAGGAAAACTATTACAAACAGTGCAAATCAAAATTTAGATGGTCACTGATAGATGTCTACGTGTCAATCAGAAAAGAGATCTGGGCAGTGAAACACCCTAATTTCAGTAGTAACCCAGAAGAAATGCGAATAAAATAGGGAAACAGTAAACAGACTACAAATGCTTAGCTACTTTGATACAAAATCCCCACTACAATGCTGCTATCATAATCACGTGACGTGCCAACGTTCATCAGCAAAGATGTACTCGCGGCAGTGCTGGAGGTACATTTGCTCCATTACCTATCCATTGATTCCGTCTGGACAGGATATCCATTTCTGTCATTCAACGATTTCCTCTGTTACATTCTGAAATTAAGCACAGTCAAAGGTTGAGAAGTGTGTCACATTGACATCCTTTCAACCCGGAGACCTCTTTCCAAAAGTACAAACCCATTAACAAACGTGCAATTAATTCCAGTGCAACCCCTTCAATCTTGCTGGCATTTGTTAGGCTGAGTTACTGGCTGGGTTTGCTGACCCACACCAAGGCTTATGTGGCTGATACTCAATTGCCTAATACCTTTGGTCTGGTCACCAATGTACAAAAGAAGCAAGTAGCTCACAGAAGGGAGAATAAACTCTCTATGGTATGTTGCAAGGAAACCCCAAGGTCATTTCTTTAAATATCTGACATTTGGATCATATTGGATACATTCCAAAGGCAAAAATCAAGTTGCCCATTAGGACTGCGGGGTGAAAATTAGCCATGGCAGCTTACTTTTAGCAGTACTCCATCAATTTAGCAGTATCCAGAGGAGTGGGGGGAGCTTCGCTAGAGTGAGGGAAACGCTCAGCCACACACACATCTATTTAAATGGTGGGGCCTTATCTTGGGAGGGGCTGAACCCAGCTCCCCACCATTCTTTTTTCTCTCTCAGAGCTGCCCTTCAACTCAGCTAGAGGTTCCTGTGAACTTAGCCACCAGCTCTCTGCACCAATGAAGAAGAGACTCTTTGCTCCATCCATTCGAATAAAGAGTGGGAAAACGTGGTGCTAGGACTGGGTGGGCGGGGGGAGAGAGAGAGAGAGAGAGAGAGCTGGAAGCCATGTTCACAGGCTGCCAAAGTTCACACAGTTATGGTGCCCTGAACCCCACAGGAGACGGTCACAGATGGTCCCTTCAAGGCTGGTCTGCTTCCCTTTCAGTTCAACTCCCAGAGCATTGGGCTCCCCACAACACTCTCCTCTTTAGTTGAGTTCTCTGCATGGTAGAGTTGGCATCCTCATCTCTGCATGGTAGAGTTTCTTTGTCATACTCGCATTGTCATCCTTTGCTCTGGAGTAGAAGTTTTTCTTTCCTTTAGAAAGCCCAGGATAGGGTGTACAGATTCTGATATGGTTTCTTACTTGTTTTCTGGCTGGTTTCCGGCTATTGGGAGCTGTGAGGGGTGGCGCTTGTGCGTCTCCGCCTAGGAGCTGAATCTGCTGCTGGCTACTTCTGGGGCACAGCGTGGTCTGTAGTGCCAGGACAGGCCGGAAACCTGCTTTAGCACCCCCGCTGCTGCACTGCTGACTGGGAACCACCCAAAGTAAGCCCATGCCCCAACCCCGGGCCCCAATACCCAGCCCTGAGTCCCCGCAAAACCCAGAGCCCCCTCCTGCACCCCAAGCCCCTCACCCCGGCCCCACCCCAGAGCCTGCACCCCCAGGCCTCTGCCCCAGCCCTGAGCCCCTCCCACGCCCCAAACCCCTCATCCCCAGCTCCGTCGGGTCATGGACAACAACGATATTCTTCAACTGGGTCACCAGAAAAAAAGTTTGAAAACCACTGGCCTAATGGGTGAAGCACTGGACTGGTGAGCAGGAGAACTGACTTCAATTCCTGGCTCCGCCACTGGTCTGCTGGGTGACATTGGGCGGGTCACTTCCCTTCCTGTGCCTCAGTTTCCCATCTGAACTTACCTTCTTTGTAACGTGCTTGCAGATCTACTGATGAAAAGCGCTATATAAGAGCCAGATGGTGTTTATTGTTACTACTATGACTTCAAAAATCAAATGAAATCTAATATCATTGCTGGTTTTCTCCAGTGCCCTTGAATTAACTCAAGTTCCCATTACAAACTTAGGTGATAATAGGAAAAAGGAAGCATTGCTACAGCATGAGCATGCAGATTCTATAGTAAGAGGAATTATAATTCTTCCCCTCACCCTTGCAAGAATATTTGATGCAAATACAACACTTGCAACTGTCAGACACCAGCATTCACACTCACGAAAAAGTCATAATTCCCCCAAATCGAGAAGGAATTACATGTTTTAATTTTGAAATTAAAAAACTCTAATTTAAATTAGTAATTGTAAATCACATACAACTATTTTATTTCTTAATAACCCATAGGTTATTAACGTGGTGGATAACTCCTTTGAAAAGTACATAAGAACGACTACACTGGGTCAGACCAGAGGTCCTTCTAGACTAGTATCCCACCTTCTGAGTGTGGCCAATGCCAAGTGCTTCAGAGGGAAGGAACAGAACAGGGCAATTATCAAGTGATCCATCCCCTGCCACCCACACCTCGCTTCTGGCAGTCAGAGGCTAGGGATACAGAGAATGGTGTTGCATCACAGACCATCTCGACTAATACCATTGATGGACCTATCTTCCAGCTTGAGAAACCTAGGGCCTGATTTTCAGAGTGCAATTTAATTCTTTTTTGAACCAAGTTATAGTTTTGGCCTTTGTAACATCCCTGGCAAAGAATTCCACAGGTTGATTGCGTTGTGTGAAGAAATACTTCCTATTGTTTGTTTCAAACTTGCTGCCTATTAATTTAATCAGGTAACACCTGGTTGTGTTATGTGAAGGAGTAAACAACACTTCCTTATTCACTTTCTCCATACCAATCATGATTTAATATTCCCACCTGTGACAAATCCTCAAAATCTAACACACAAAAATTATCCATTTCTTGAACCAAATTGGTCATAGGTTATAAAAATGTTCTGGAAACATTAAAATACAGTGGTGTCTACACACCATTGGAGCTTCAGCCTTTGGCATAATAATTGGAGTTCAAACAAATAAAACTTAAAAGCACACTGTTCCTGGAGATCTTTAGGTGCTGGAGGAGGACAAATAACTAAACAAGGAGTTAAAAAGTAATTTCAGGCCCTACACCTCCTGCTACCCTTTGAGGTTTTACAATTGCATTTTTAAAAGAAATATTGTTCTTTCCCTTGTCATTGTGTGAAAGACCCATACAAACAGCATGGGAAACCAACTAAGATTCCACAAAATATTAAGTGCTTCTTAATGTGCAGGAAAATCAATGAAACTGACAACACAAAGTTGGGTCCAATCCAAAAAGTAAACTAAAAAAAAAAGGCAGAGTAATATTTGTTTTCCTCCAGTCTCTCTTAATAATAGTATTCTTAGTTAGTAGGTATGTCATTTTCAGATAGTGGTGTGATTTTTGGACCCCACTAATATCTCAGAATAATGCTAGAACTGTTTACTTTATATACAAGTTTTGCAAGTAAGCAGTTCTTACCACTATTAACATTTGAATCAGCTCTAAATAGTTTGCCTGTCAGGCAACAGCAATAAAAACAATCAAATTTCTCAGATTCCTCATGTCTAGAACCAACTGCAGAAATGAAAAGAAAATGTTTAGAGAATCTTGTGTTGTGTAAAACATTACTCAACACATGCCCCTGAGAAGGTTATATACTTGTGCCACATGTACAATATTACATCATTTCCTGTCTCAGCAGCTGTATTTCTGGTGCCCATGTGTATTTGGATGATCATACACAGATATATTCTTTATATCATGTGCAGTAACATCCAATCTATTTTGTATGTAATTTATTAAGTATACATTACATTGATATATCAACTACATAAATGTTTAATAATGAGAAAATGATAATTCTTTATACATCAGATAAAGCAGGCACCTACTCTGAAGATGAAAGAAAATAATCTATTAATAGCATTCATAACTAATAGAACAAGATATTAGCTATGTGCCAACATATGAGATTAGCTTGTTTGCAAATCTGCATTTTCTTGGCAAGATAGGAAAAAAAGAATCATTTAAACAATAGGATTTGAGCATATACTTTTGATAAAATTATGGTGTCGCCTATGAGTCCAAACAAAAGAAAGTGCTTGAGATGGACGGGCATGGAACTCTAATAATCCATGACTGCAAACATACACACAGACACTATGGTCCTCAGCGAACTGCATGTTGGCAGCATGGGAAATAGAGTTTATCACCTTTGGCTCTCCTCTAAGGCCTTGTCTACACTAAAGGGAAAAGTCTATCTAAGCTACGCTATTTGAGTTACATGAATAGAGTAACTCAAATCGACGTAGCTTAGATCTACTTACCGCTCTCCTGTCTACTCCTGTACAGGAGAGAGATCAGCGGTCGATTTAGTGGGTCTTCACTAGACCTGCTAAATTGACTGCTGATGCATCGATCGCCTCAGCGTTGATCATCCGGTAAGTGTAGGCAAGCCCTTAGCCCTGGTCTACACTAGGACTTTAGGTCAAATTTAGCAGCATTAAATTGATGTAAACCTGCACCCATCCACACGATGAAGCCCTTTTTTTCGACTTAAAGGGCTCTTAAAATCGATTTCCTTACTCCACCCCAACAAGTGGATTAGCGCTTAAATCGGCCTTGCCAGGTCGAATTTGGGGTACTGCGGACACAATTCGACGGTATTGGCCTCTGGGAGCTATCCCAGAGTGCTCCATTGTGACCACTCTGGACAGCACTCTCAACTCAGATGCACTGGCCAGGTAGTCAGGAAAAGAACTGCGAACTTTTGAATCTCATTTCTGGAGACTGCGGGAACTGTGGGATAGCTACCCACAGTGCAACACTCCAGAAGTCGACGCTTGCCTCAGTACTGTGGAAGCACTCCGCCGAGTTAATGTACTTAATGCACTTAGAGCATTTTCTGTGGGGACACACACAAATATATAAAAACGATTTCTAAAAAACCGACTTCTATAAATTCGACCTAATTTTTTAGTGTAGACATACCCTTGGAGTCCTAGGAGTCACAGGAATCCACTAAGCCAATCAGCAGGGGAAACAGATCTCTCTCCCAGAATATAGATGTATTTTTTTAGAGGTCCAAAATATATTCTCCCCTATAGAGAGCTGTGATATGAACATATGTACATTCATCACAGAACTTCAGGGCCAAAGTTTCGCACCAAGGTCTTCAACTCTGAGTGTGCAAATCTACACAGACACACCTGTTTATGCAAACTTTGGTGTGCAAACATCTCTGAATACAGGAGTTAAAAATCAAACACCTGTGCCACATGAGTTTTTTGGTGCATGAAAGTATTTTTTGGCAGACATTAGACGTCAGCTGTTGATGCACTACAGTGCACAGGCACAGCTGGAGGCTGGGTTGAAGCCCTGCAAAATGTTGAGCCTAGGGTTTCCAACAGTCCCTTATTTTTTCATCTCTGTACAACAAGATTGGGAGTTGCTGAGTGCTTCAGAAAGCAGCAAGAAGTGATGGTGAATGTAGGTGAGTATTGCTTATTGTATTATTAATGATATAATAAACAATAATAGTGGGAGGAGGGATGGAGCAGAGGTGTTAAGAAAACAGTCCTTTTTTAAATACAATGTTGGGAACTCTAGTTGAGCCCTTAAAAAAAAAAAAAAAAAAGATGATCCAGTTTGAAAATGAGAAGACAATAGCGATTAGGTCAGAAATGCAGGGGCACAGTATGTTCCTTATGTGCTGTAAAGAAGTTGTGTATTTTTGGCTTGCGGTAGATAAGCATTGTGTGAACTGCTAGAGTCGTGGCAAAGTGGGAATTAGTTTGCATGAATTTGTTAATTTCTCTCTCTGAATCCATTAAAGCCTTTATTTTGATGTAAAATTTCCAACCAGCTCTTTAAAATATATTAAGTTACATAAATTACCTATAGTCCATTCCTATGAAGTACAGCTATTATACATTTATAGAATTCCTTTTAGCCTGGTCTGTATATGATAAAACCATTCTAGGAATTCACATAGTAAATTATGCATTGAATATGGGGGGGAGGGAGGCAGGCACTTAAATGATCCTAACTCTACCTGACTTAGATCTGTCTGTCCAGGTTCCTATAAGAGTGCCCATCACCATAACACCTGAGTACTTCCGAAGATACAATACAAAAAAACAAAAAATAATATGCATATCTAATTTTCCCCCGAAGCTGTCTAGGGCTGTCGGGGGGATGGATTTATTTATTTAGTGGGGCTGTCAATCAGTTAACTCACGTGATTAACTCAAAAAAATTAATCTCAATTCATTGCAGTTTTAATCGCACTGTTAAACAATAGAATACCAATTGAAATGTATTCAATATTTTTGGATGTTTTTCTACATTTTCAAATATATTGATTTCAATTACAACACAGAATGCAAAGTGTACAGTGCTCACTTTATATTACTTTTGATTACAAATATTTTCACTGTAAAAGCGACAAACAAAAGAAACAGTATTTTTCAATTCACCTCATACAAGTACTGTAGTGCAATCTCTGTGAAAGTGCAACTTACAAATGTAGATTTTTTTTTTGTTACATAACTGCACGCAACAACAAAACAGCCAAAAACTAAAACTTTAGAGCCTACAATTCCACTCAGTCCTACTTCTTGTTCAGCCAATCACAAAGAGAAACAAGTCTGTTTACATTTACGGGAGCTAATGCTGCCAGCTTCTTACTTACAATGTCACCTGAAAGTGAGAACAGGCATTCCCATGGCACTTTTGTAGCCGGCATTGCAGCATTTATGTGCCAGATATGCTAAACATTCGTATTCCTCTTCATGCTTTGGCCATCATTCCAGAGGACATGCTTCCATGATGATGATGCTTGTTAAAAAAAAATTATTAAATTTGTGACGGACTGAACTCCTTGGAGGAGAATTGTGTGTCTCCTGCTCCCTGGTTTTACCCTCATTCTGCCATATATTTCATGTTATAGCAGTCTTGGGTGACAACCCAGCATACGTTGTTTGATTTAAGAACACTTTCACTGCAAATTTGTCAAAACACAAAGAAGGTTCCAATACCAGATTTTTAAGATAGCTACAGCATTCAACCCAAGGTTTAAGACTCTGAAGTGCCTTCCAAAGTCTGAGAGGAATGAGGTGTGGACCATGCTTTCAGAAGTCTTAAAAGCGCAACACTCTGATGCAGAAATTACAGAACCCAAACCACCAAAAAAGAAAATCAATCTTCTGCTGGTGGCATCTGACTTAGATGATGAAAAAGAGCATGTGTTGGTCTGCATTGCTTTGGATCATTATTGAGCAGAATCCGTCATCAGTATGGATGCATGTTCTCTGGAACGCTGGTTGAAGCAGCAAGGGACATATCAATCTTTAGTGCATCTGGTACATGTTTATCTTGCGACGCCAGCTACAACAGTGCCATGCAAACGTCTGTTCTCACTTTTAGGTGACATTGTAAACAAGAAGTGGGCAGCATTAGCTCCTAAAAATGTAAAAAAACTCCAAAACTTGTTTGAGCGATTGGCTGAACAAGAAGTAGGACTGGATGGACTTGTAGACCTTAAAGTTTTACATTGTTTTGTTTTTGAATGCAGTCTTTTTTGTACATAATTCTACATTTGTAAGTTAAACTTTCATGATAAAGAGATTGCACTACAGTATTTGTATTAGGTGAATTGAAAAATACTATTTCTTTTGTTTTTACAGTGCAAATATTTGTAATCAAAAAGAAATATAAAGTGAACACTGTACACTTTGTATTCTGTGTTGTAATTGAAATCAATATATTTGAAAATATAGAAAACATCCAAATATATTTAAACAAATGGTATTCTATTATTGTTTAACAGCGCAATTAATCGTGTGATTCATTTTTTAAATCTCTTGACAGTTCTATTATTTAGTCCTTATTTATTTCCGCCTCCTCTCTATTTTTGTTGTTCTCTACCCACAGGCCCGCTGACGGGAAGGACAAAGGGGGCAATTGTCCAAGGGCCCGGGTGATTTAAAATGGCCTGTAGGCCCCCGGCCCTTTTAAATCACCCGGGTGGGCCACAGAGCGCTTAGGCATGCGAGACCGCTCCGGGCCCCGCAGGCAATCCCAGAAGTGACATATTTGTCACTTCCACCGCTGCCCTCCCCCGGGGCAGCCCTGGCCCTGAGGCCAAGCATTTCTGTCGGTGGGCCTGTCTACCCTCCTGTTCACTTCCTCTTCCTTCTTGCCTTCACCTCTTTTTCCTCCTTCTCTCATTGCTGTTTTTAGTTGCAGTAGTGAGAAAGTTAACTCGATTAAATGAATTTTATTCATTATTCTGAAGGCAATGAGATTCACAGTCACTTATCACCTTGTGTAATGACTTCTGAAGTCTGGGCCCTACTGCCAAGAAGCCATCTCCTGCGTTCAC
Source organism: Chelonia mydas (assembly GCF_015237465.2). Classification (NCBI taxonomy): domain Eukaryota; kingdom Metazoa; phylum Chordata; order Testudines; family Cheloniidae; genus Chelonia; species Chelonia mydas. Next base: position 12,146,569 of record NC_051252.2, on the reverse strand, counting down.
AAGCTTCACCCTGGACTTTCACAAGCCTTGACATGGCTGATGCATTCTGGACTAGCTGTTAAAATAAATAAATTAAAAAATAACATTCTGATGTGCACTAAATTGCAGTAATCCGCCTCGAAGGTCATGAAGGACTGGAAAAGTGGCCAAGACCAAAGGCTTCAGGCTAATCATAGATCAAAAACAATATTTGTAGTTGTCGCTATGTAGGCACCCAACAGCAACACAGGAATCCAAGAGGACCCCGAGAGTGAGGACCAGTTGGGCTATCTGGGGGAGACCCCTCCAAAGGAGAACCAGGTGCCAGAGGACACTACGGCTGTTCTCTGCTTTTTAAGTTTTGTTTTTTATTTAATGGATGATACTTAGCCACACTGGCTATTTGGGTTACCTGATCTTCTAGCAGCTGCTGCGGATCTAACCATGTCCCTAGACCCAGTGGAGCCAGATATTATCCTCACTGTATCTTCCAGCCATCACTAACCCTTTCTTTACCCTGATTTTGTCTCAGCCCGCTAGCCTTCATCCACTCCTCAGTCTCAGCCAGTCACTGGGAAAGGCAACTGACATCTCTATCTAGGTCAGATGAGATGTACATCTAGAATGGATGTTATTAGTACACTGGGTAATGTCACTAACTCCCCAGTGGCCCCATATACATGTTAAACAAAAGGAAACATACAAGAGGACCGCATGGCTCCACACGGAAGACACTCAGGGAGGACAAGCAATTGTCCCACACTATCCTTTAAGCACTCCCATCAAAAAAGGAACTGAGTCTACCACAAGCAATCCCATCCACTCTGTGGTCACCTCCAGGAAAGTCAGCACCACGTCATGTTCAACAGTATTGAAGGCTGCTGGTAAATCTAACAACAATACCAATACTTAATCTTCAGCCACATGAAGGACAACAAAAGTACTATAAGATTACTTTGAATAAATAGGGAAATTATCTAGCTGGAACAAAGTACTGTAATGAATTTTGATCGTATTTAAAGCTTACATTGGGGAAGTCAATAGTCTTATGGGATTCATCTGAATAGTGTTTTAGGGCCCAAATGGGACAACTTGCAGTGACAAACCCTGCACTTAGCACTGAGTGTTTTGCAAGATACAGGCTTTAAATATTACTTTAAAAAAAATCTTGACATGTTTTGCCAACAGCCATTACTTCCTATGAATTTTATGTTTGAATTAAAGTATGTGAAAAAAAATAAATTAAGGACTATACCTGTATTTTTTACAATATATCACCAATAAAAAGAGGAAAAAAAACACAGTATTTTAGAACTTTTCAAAGTACTAAATGGATATATTGTACCAAATATTTTACTTTGCAAATTTTGATATAACTATGAATTTTGAAACATTGACTAAAAGTGTCCCAATACAAGAGGCTGGAAAGATTCATTAGTTAATCAGGCTGAATATTTGACATACATTTTACTTTTTAAAAATGCATGTGAGCCATTTCATTGGCTGTGTTGTAGTTCTTTTCAAGGTAATTTGCTATGATGCTAAAAATGGTGCAGAACATTAGAAACGAGATTTTATTTTGTGATAAAATTAAAAAGCATATAAATTATGGTTGGCAAAATAACCACAGATAACACTAATTTATTTAAATATGTACTCTACTATACAAAGAAATTCATTTCTGAGGACCATATAATAAGATTAAAAATGCCACTGATTAAAGAAAGTAGTCTTCAATGCATTTCAGGTTTTAGTTGGAGGAAGTTTCCAACATGAAATAGAATTTTGTTAAATGCAAAACATAAATAAAAGAAAATTAAAGAATTAATTAGGAACAACATGCTGTATTCCTGATCATAGCTAAGAATACAAATCAGATAAGATAAAAAGGAATTTTATATCAGGTATTGTCTATCACCCACCTCATCTGCCTGCGTGATCACAACTTCTGGGATACTGCTGTTTCTGTCATCTTTTTCATCTGCATGCTGAGCTTCTTCTGTTCTTCCATGAACTGATATATCTGAAGAACCACAGCCTAGCACTTCACCAACATACTCCTCATCTTCTGGAAAGTCAATGCTGATTGAAGTCTCAAAGTCTTCTACAAAGGCTGACAGGGACTCTTTGTTAGCACCATAAGCACTGTCAGAGGTTACCTGAGCCTCATTAAAGGTCTGGTGTCTTAGGATGACAAACTTTGTTCCCTGTTGAACAAAGAAAAGACAAGACAGAAAGGGTCTTTCAATAGGACACCGATTCCCTTTAGCTTGCCATGAACTATATTTTATACATAAAGAATCCTAAGAAAGCATGATGGCTAAGTTGGTGAAATTTCAAAGTGTGTATCTTTTCTCAGGGAAAAGATGCTGCAAAGCAAAGTTACGACACCAACGTTCATCCAATCCATTTTCATGACCTATTTAACAATACACAGAAACCCTTTACAAAAAAATCAGTATATATCCTATAATAATAATTTTGGATATACCTGATCAGCCTCATCAAGGATAACTATCATAAATTTCAAACATACTGTCATTAATACCATGAAGACCAGAAAATTACCCCATAGCTGCCTACTGAAGGGTTTTATGTACCTTCCTCAAAAACACCTGGTGCTGGCCCCCATTAGTGACAGGACACTGAACTCAATGGATCTTTGATATTTGATCCAGTAAATGAATTACCTTGTCTGTCTAGCAAGGAATGTTGATATAATATTGATATTATACTGCTACAATGCTAATAAGAGGAGTATTTATATACAGAATTTTACACTGCCACAATTTTTTTTTCTGAATGCTTCCCCTCCCCCCCCAAAATTATGTTCACTGGAGCACTGTTCTCCCTCCTCCCCCGTATATTTTAGTGTGCTGTATCCTGAGAGTCTTTAGGTTCCCACTTTGAGTAGTTTCTAATTTAAAATGCACAGCACACCCCCACATACCTTGAAAAAAACAATCTATTGTGGTACCTGTGGGTGCAAGCACAGCATTCATTGTTTCAAGTTACACAGTAATGCATCCTGTACATCAGAGATTGTAATCTGGCCCTTTAATTAGAAAGAGAAATAATTTCATTTGAATCGCTACTTGCTAATTGTTTCTACTTCTGGCCTTTTAAAAAATAACTTGACATTATTTTTAAAAACTGGCAGAGTATGAATATCCAGATGACACAGGACATAATTATAACAAAAGGGAAATGTTCTGTGACTAAAATGACATAATGTTGATTTCCACACAAAGCAGGGTTTCAAGAGCTTTGAGAAAAGGAAGAGGGGTCCATACACAATCCTAGAACTTCATTTTAATGAAGTTATGCAATGAACTTACATTAATTTTATTATGTATACCAGTTAAAGTCATTCAGGTGATCACATGCTGACTGCGTAACACACAAGTGTATGGCTATATTCATGAAACAGCTCAGTCTTTGGGAAACCGCAGAGTCGGTTCCAGAAACCACAACACACACTGCTATGAGAGTCTTATCTCAAGACATGTGCCAGATGCTAGCTATTCTGATGCTTTGCCAATTTATACCAGCTGAGGATCTGCCCCCAACGTCGACGACAGAAGTTGTTTACAAATCTGTTTAAAACCTACGTACTGGATAAATGTTCCTTTTTTCTCCCCGACATTGACAATTGGCCTCATAGTTACTATCTTGGACTTCCAAGAATGGTATCAACCTAGGTATATTCAAGATATTACATCTGCACAGTATTTCATCAGGGTGCTGCACCTGTCTACTGTGTATTGATCAACAGATGCTCAGACAGACACCACAAAAGTCAACTAACTGCATACTTTTACAATCACAGATGTAGATTGGCTTCTGCCAGTCAGATGGAACGCTTGAGCCATACAACAGATACCAGAGAACAAGCTCTGCCTTAACTGGGTTATATATTGCACTCGTTGCATGCCATGATTTCCTCATGCGGAATGCAATACATCAGGCATAGTCAAGAGTTTATCTGAAATTGCCTCATCTTCTAGTAGCCTTTGTACTACTGCTCATGAGCTAACAGAGATTGCCCTTAAACTCAAGTACGAGGTGGCTGTTTTTGGAGATGGAAATCATGAGTTCTGGTCCCTGTGCTATATATAGTTTATTCAGCGTGTGGCAGCAAGTTAAAATCTGTGTTTTCTATATGTTTTTTAAGACACTTGTCTCAAGGAGCCCTTCCGGAACATCAAAGCTAAAACAAAGCCAGTTAAGCACCTTTCTCTCTGCTCAGTGCCCCACTTAGCCAGGTTCAAGGGACTATTTCAGTGTGAAATAAGTTTTAAATGATCTATTTTAAAATTATTTTCCCCATCTGTTTTATCTTCTTGGTACTTCCCAGACCACTGTAGATATCCCTAAAGGCATTATTCTTTAACATCAAGTGCCTTGGGGAATATTTTTCAGTTTTTAATAAATAAAATCTGAATCCGAATACTACCTGCACAGACAAAATAAAATGAAAATAAATTCTTCGCTTTTATTGAGGGGTTTTCATCCATAGGTCTTAAAGGGGAAAGTAATTATTGTCCCCATTTTACAGGTAGGGAAATGGAGGCACAGAGAGGTGAAGCGACATGGCTACAGTCACCCAGGCCAGTGGTAGAGGCAAAGAATAGAATTATCCTGACTCCCACTCCAGTCCTCTGTCCACTAAATCATGCTGCCCCTTCCTTTTGTCATGTGTCATTCACAATTATCAACTACAAAGCAGGAAGTCTCAAAATGGTATCACAGAAGAGAAAAAAAAACAACATGATGCCAGTTCGTTAAAACTTCTCTCAGCTGAGTGATCTCCATAGCCTGGTTAGTGGGGCCTTTGGATTCTTAAGTATGGCTTTTGCTTAGCTTTAATATATTCTCCCCATGCAAGATCCATTTGTGGGTCTCAGAACATCCTAATTCAGAGTGGAAAAATTTACCAGCTAGTTCAGTATTTTAGGAGCCCTTAATTCATGGAGTGTAATCAATATAAGCTTGATACGAGTGTAGTAGTAGTAGTGAGGTGGCCACTCATTGGAGACAAACTGCCTGTACCCCGTTCTAACTAGTGAAACCAATCTAGTTGCAGCACCCAGCCTTTGTGAGATAACTGACCTACCCACACAAAGAGCATAACCCCGATACCTTCTTTTGTGCTAGGAGACAGGAAAAGGGGGACTAAAACTATGGCATTGCGCCATTTCCTTTTAAAGGAACGTGTGGTCTATCCCCAGAAAATTTGTTAAGACAAATAAAACACGAATGACTGTATTGCTGGATTTGACCACCAGCTCAGAACTAATTTAAAAAAAAAAACACACGACAAGGGTGGCTTTAATGAACAGTATGATCAATCAACTTCCCTTGATATTTGGGAGGGTTTTTTTTTCCCCCACTCTAGACAGATTAGCCACATTAATATAAGATGGTAGAAAACATGATTCTATTACTGTGTTTGATGTCCTGTGCATCCACCTCCAGTAAACAGCAGCATCATCCCACCTATATTTTTCGACTGAAAGTAAATCAGTATTTGAAACCGACTCAAATATACAGAAAAGTGCCCTCTAATGACAAGCCATTCATTCTGTGCCATGTTTCCATATAAACGTCTATTAGAAATACAAATTGTAGTGGGTCCCTTAGAAATACAGAATAGTGCTACCTAAATTCCATGCTTGCCAAAAAGCACAGGATCGTATTATTTACACGGATTCCAAAAACGTAATCTGTTTTGATGGGTGAATTTCCTGTTAAATACTGGCAAATCATACACCCTTACATCTATGTGAATGATTCCATTTGCTGTCAGTTGTGTAATATGGGCAACTTTGTTACTAGCCAAGCGTAAAAGACAGTGGAAAAAAATTCTGCACACCAAGTGTGACATTGCACTGTAGAAGTAAGCATTAAATTAGAGTGAGAGGTTATAAGTCTGACAGAAACCTGATCTGTATTCCCTAATTATCGAGTCTCACTTTCACAAAACTGACACAAATGTTAAGCCAAATTAAATGTTGTTTAATTAACTATCATATACAAGACTTCAAAGCAGAATGTCTACATGTTATTTAGCAAAGTAACGGAAACCCAAGGACTTGTGAATTATCAGTCAACACAAACTGCCATCTCAGCTAACTGCTGCAAGGTTAAGCCATTTCTTTTTCACGCATCTATCCTTTTAGTGCACTGCTTGTAATATTTACAGAAAAAGGCAACATGGTAAACAGTTTCACACAATGAGGTGTGAGAGTTGATAGGGCACTATTCAATAGCTTTGAACTCCCCTGATGAGCTGCCAAAAATCGTTATGAATGGCCCAGCTGATAGACTGATGACTGATAAAAGAAAAAACAAACAGCACTGGTAATTCATGAAAAAGCATACACTGCCATGACAACTAAAAGTGCAGAGTGACAGCTCTTAAGGTAAATGGGATTCTGGGAGCTTCTCTCATTATTTTTTGATTCAGCATTAAATATTTTCAGACCTACTAATTCTTTTAGTGTTAGGAGGAAAACAGGATTTATGATACTATTTATTTCACTTTAATTTGGTAAAATGAAACAATCACTTTGTGTTTTGAATACAAAATTATTTCTGTTATAAAGTGCTAATTGTTGTAGGGCTGATCCTTTAAGGGCTAAAGTCTTCCTGTGACTTCGATGGGACTTAAGGTGCTCAGCACTTTGCAAGATCAGGCTCATTCACTGGAAATTAAAGCGTCAATGACGCTCAAAAAGTTGAACCCTGGGCAGTGGGTGACCAGACAGACCACTTCTGCAATGCACTATAGGACAACAGCAGGAGTAGTATTAATTAAATATAAGTTGTGTTACTCCAACAGTGGGATGTGCATCGACATTGGCCACCCAACTGATGGAGCCAAAGCCAATGGAGATTTTATCTAACTTGGAACTTGCATTGATTAATGGTCAGAGAAACATGACCCGGAGCAAATTTGTGCATGGGCACAAATGTATTTTCCATTGATGGAAGGATGCATCCACTGATGTCTCTAACACGGAACAGACCCTACAATCAGACTCCACATGGGCACAGGGGATCTGCCTGCATCCAATCTGGATGCATCCGATGAAGTGAGCTGTAGCTCACGAAAGCTTATGCTCAAATAAATTGGTTAGTCTCTAAGGTGCCACTAGTACTCCTTTTCTTTTTGCGAATACAGACTAACACGGCTGCTACTCTGAAACCTAATATTAAAATAATTCAAATTGAATTCAATAATTCAAATAGACAAAGCACGGGAAACAAAATTTCAGATGATCTATTTCCAAACCCTGTTTAATGGACGACACTGGCCATACTCATTAACACTCTGAGTCGCCTCACTGCTTCTCCCCCCCCCCCCCAAAAAAAACCTATCACAGTAGGAAGGGCACATTTTCTCAAAAAGCATTATGCAAGTGATGTGTGAACAAAGCCATATATTAACATAATTTTCCCTAATTGTTTTACAGCTGTTAAATTGACAATATAAAAGGCACTAATATTAGCAGCCCTTGCCTCTTACTGTATCCACTCTAAGATTTCAAATATCTCAATTATTGAAAATGGAACTTAGCATACAAGTTGAAGTCAAACATTCATGCTCCTTTTCCATTATCTCCCCCCAGGACAAAACACAGAGACAAGCTCAGAAGGGCTCATTCTACCATCTTCCCCTTCTATCTTTGTCTCGTAGTAACTCAGACTGCTGGAGGTCTGTGTTTAAAAAGAAAACTTTAAACTGTTTAAACAGTTTGTAAATCTTTTAGGGCCTGATCACATCCCACTGAAGTCAGTGGAAACCCTTCCATTGTTTTCAACGGGTTTAGATCTTTCTCCATTCACACTGGCCATATAACCATAGTCTAAACTATGTCAACCCTGAAATGTATGAAAATGGTTCTGCAGACAGTTTCTATCTGGGGAGGGGACCCAAGACCTAACTACATGATGGAAACCTACTGTGTTATAGGACTCAAAAAACCCCTCAGGCTGGTCTCATGAATTCTGCAAGAATTAACCATTAATAAAAAATAATTTTAAAAACCCTGGGCTGGGAACTGACAGTCATCTTGCAACCAGGTCCTGCATAGCTTTTCACAGTGACAATTTCTTATTTCCATTAAAAGTGATCTGAGGCCTGGTCTACACCTAATACATAGGTCGACAGAGCTATGGGATGGGAGAAATTCGCAATCCTGAGAGATGTAGTTAAGCTGACCTAAGCCCCGGTATAGGCTACGTCTACATTACAAGCTCTACAGCAACGCCGCTGTAGCATAGATACTTGCTACAGCAACAGAAGGGGGTTTTCTGTTGCTTCAGTGAATCCAGGCCCTCAAGAGGTGGTAGCTAGTTCGATGGAAGAACTCTTCTATCGACCTAGCAGTTGCTATTCCAGGGCTTAGGTCAACCTAGTTACCAGCTTTCGAGGGGTAACTATGGCTCCTTCCATCACTGTAGCAACACTACACCAGCATAGCTGCAGCTCTTCAGCTGTGCTATTGCAGTGCTTATAGGGTAGACATAGCCGGAGACTCAGGGAGGGAGCCAGGCAGCCTACCCTAGAAAAACGTCTCAGACTAGCACAGTGTCAACCTCAAGTGCCCCGTCTCTCCTCCAACAAGGTTGGCTCCAGGGCCAAAATCCTAACCCCCTTATTAGAACATGTGCTAGGATCCCACCAGTAACTGTGTACTGGTTAGTCTCTTAGTACATAGAGTTGGAAGAAAATACAGCTGAGTGCAGAATATTTAAAGAAGGGGGCAGCTGGCACCGTACTCCGCCTAAGGGAATGTTCTACCCCACCATGGTTCAAAACAGTCTCAAACTTGCTGTTCTTCCAGTCAGGTTGCAAAGGCCATGTGTTGGAATGGCTGCTGGTAGCAGAGTGGAGATCAGATTTCTGTCCAATGGGCAAGTGCACCCTCCTCAGCTGTCTGAGTCATATGACTGGTGATGACATTATGTGCAGTAGGGAGGAGCAAAAGGAGAAGAGCTCCTGCTTTGGGTGGTTTGGTTTTGTAGCTCCTACATGTCAAGGAGGCCTCGAGCTATGGAAGAAGCCTTTAGTGAGAAGAACTTGTCTTGAAATATTTTTTTTAAACTGTGTGCGTACATGCAGGAGTGCATACATAAACGTATAGAAACAGAGGGAAGGAGTAGGTGCCCATTTTCTGGAGAAGAGTGATGAGGGTGAGATAGATAGTGTAGGAAATAAAGAATCATTTACAAAACAAAAGCCAAACCACACCACCCTCCCGTATGCTATCACACTAAGTAGTTCAAATATTCAGGACCCAGGTATCAGGCAGGTCTCTGCCTTGCCCTCACTTGCATGCGTATGCGCATGTGCATACAGCCACTCAGACCAACACGTATGTGATCTTTAATCTGAACCCACAAAACCCATTAAGATGAATTTGTTTTGCAGATGTAAATTGTACGTGGTTGGTTATGCATTCGAGTTGTTCAGGAGCACATCATAAATGTTTAACACATAATGAAATTATGCATTCCAGGTGTGGGCAAAACGTAAGCCACAATGTGAAAGTCAGACCCACAGTCTGCAGGCCTCCTGTATGGTATATACACACCATGAGATAATAGGCAGCGGATTATGCCTTTCGGTAGCATCTGATAGGATTGACTACATACAATTTACTTATTGATTCACCTTCCCCATTTAAGTCTCTTTTGTGCATACGTTACATATTCAACGACGTAAATGGTGTTTTGGGATTACTACAGCATGACGTCAAAAACATGACGACATAGGCAGACTGACCACCCAGGAAGAGTAAAAAAAGACAAACCTGTTATGAAATGCTCTTGTGTAGTATGTGTGATAGCAAAGACAGCCGGTCTGAAAATCTCCCATTTATTCTAATATTTTATAAATACACAGCCACATGGAAGTGTCACATACAGCCTTGCAAATTGCACATCCGATAATCTACAAATATATTTGTGAAAAGGCAGACATTTAATAAAAAAAAAAAAAATCTGAGAAGTCCTTTACTATCTGCAGTTATATCCCAAAGCCTTCCAGAGGTGAAGAACTACTATGGTTTTTTAGCCACTTAGGTTATTTTATTTGTAAGAGACAGAGAAAGATTCTGTCCAGCAAACAGCCTTCCTTATGCAAGCATCTGATGACTAAAACACGTTTTCTTCTTAAGATAACAAATGAATAAGGTAGTGTCAATAGCTCTCTCCTCCTTCACAGCATGAATATCTTGGATTTCACATCAAAATGGTAACACTGTTGTGACATGTTCACATTCACGGAACTGATTTACAGAAGGAGCCAATGACAAAGTTTAAAGAAGGCTGTGGAATGGTCCCCAATATAGGTGACTTTTCCAGCCATGTGATACTGCAAATGGGAGATAAATTATATAGGAGTGCAAACTTCTCTCCAAGTGACCATATGATCACACCACTTTTAACCTTATCCTTCCTGCCTCCTAAACCCTCTCTGTATTGTTGTCTGCACCTGTTCATTTCTGAATCCTGAAAACACATTACAGCCAGAATCAGACTAAGATTTTCAGGGCAGTGACTCCAATTTTTTGTTGTTTTAGAAAACTGACATGCACATATAACATGCAATCACAATAGCAGCTCCTAATGGTAAAAAAAACAACCTGATTTTATTTTTTTAAGAAAGGCTTTTAAAATTTTCTCTACTTTGTTTTACTTACAACTTCCCTAAAGTATAATTTGCACATCTGGGCACCTCGTACCTCACTCACAAAAGATGGTTTCTCCCTGCTCTTACATCGGTGCTGAGAAGAAGAATCTCATATTACCCAAGTTTACTTCCTTCTACAACTGTCAAACAGTACAATTATTAGAATTCTATGAAGTTTTATTGCAATTTAAAGACTTAGCTGAATTTGCCAAAATAAGTGAGAATACATTTCATTTCATCATGAATTATCTTGGCTTTGTTACTTCCTAATTCATAAGTGCCATTAATCTGTGACAAATCGTGCTAACTGGCACTGATTCGGGAGGTCTCCCGTACGTTGTTCTGACTCATCGGGCAGTGAGCAACAGAAAACAGGTGTTTTAAACAGACAGCACATTGTACCTGTGCTCTATGGTTTTTATTGAGTACCGACAGATTTCCATGAGAAGTTTAAAAACAAGAACCTTGAAGTCTGAAGTGGCCCCCATTACTGGAGCAACAGCTTTGCCCCTTGTGCATTACTGCCATACTTGGAATAATCTGAGGCACATGAGTTGACAGCCCCCTCTGGGCATAAACTTCAGAGGCCTCAGAGCATGGAACTAAGAGCGAGAAGTGCTTGTAACTCTATTTCACATCCCTTGCTGGTTCACCAAAGCCCTGTGTGATGATCCTCAGGAACCACTTCAAGATATACCTGTTCTCTCAGGCTTTTCTCATGAGAGGGGTGGAGGAATGCTGACAGACTGGAAGATTACATTTGGGGTAGAGCCTGGGTTTATGTTATGTTGTGCTCCTGAAGATAAAAAATTGACAACACTGTCAATTATTATACATGCTTCCCACACCCTTGATCTGCCTTGTCCAAACCGGCAACATCACTGCAATTCCAGTCCTGGCCTCTCTTATATCAAGAGACTGATGTTCACTCCTAGTTATTTGTGGTCTTGTTATATGAACAAGTAGAGGTGACCACTAACCCCTGTTTTCTCTCATGACCTACTCCAGAATTTGCACCCATACTTTCATCCAGTGCTACCCAGCCCACGATCTATCTTGTTAGCGCATTTAGTATACATGTTAAAAGCAGTTACAGAACATTCGATTTGCAACCTGCCATGTCTCATTTGTGTGATGTAGCCATTGCAATAAAACACTTTTGACATATTACACCGGCCTACGACATGATGCCAATGGAAAATGACATGCCACAACACAATGAATATGATAACATTTAAAAGCTACACATACCTGAATAACGAATATCTACCAACAGTTCTAAAATAGGTCAGAAAAAGATAGGGGTACCAAGCATGGTTTGAAAAGCACTTCTCTTGCCAGCATCTTCCTGAAAATGCTTCAAGCCAGTGTAGAGTGCACGCGATAATGCTGAGGTGCTCTCTCAATCCATCTTCTACAGAGCTATTACTTAAAAACTTAAGAAATTCTATCCCGTATAGATTCTTATACTTCCCTCATCACTGAAGTACCCTAGTACCCTCCACTAGTGCATGTGACTAATACCAGACACGTGCTGTTTGTTCTTGCTCACATCCTACCCCAATAGGAGAGCTGAGAGTGCTGGGTCATGTTGTCTCTTGTTTTATTTTAATGTATGCACTGCTGTGCATTTAATTCAGAAGAGCCAGGTTGAAGAAGTGCATCTTGGACTTGGAGCAGAAGGTGGGGAGGCTTTTGCTTGGCCTTTGCTCCTCAGTCTTGGACCAGCCACTGGAAAACTGTCTCATGCACAGGTGACCTTTACCCTTATGATAGAAAGTTCCATTGTGCCCGAGAAGCCAAGATGACCAAAGTCCTTGTCTCAGAGCTTTAGGTGATCTAGATATCCTAGGCCGTGGCCACAGAAGTTGTATTTGACTTAATGAGTATTAATATACAAATATACAGCACCTGCCATCTGAGGAGCTGAAAGCACTTTACAAACATTAATGAATTAAGTGTCCAGCACTCCTGTGAGATAGGGAAACAAGGGCAGAGAGAGGTTAAGTTATTGTCCGAGGCCACAAAATAAATATGTAAAAGTGAAAGTGGAACTCAGATCTCCTAACTTCCAGCCATGCACATTAGACACAAAGTCATCATCTCTAATTCATTCATGCCAGGCCTGATGCCTAGAAGTAGCCTATGGGATATGGCAAATTTGGTGCACTATCTCAGATCCTCCTCAGGCTCCCAGCAGCCCACCAAGCAGGTAAGCTAGCAGGAAGCCAGGCAGGGGTTCTCCTGAAAGCTGTCTGGGTTACAGTGACATTTCTTCAAAATTAACATGGTCCCTCAGAACATTCTGATTTTGAAGAATCAGTAGATTCCAATGAAAAAAAATGTTTTGTCGTAATTAAAAGCCCTTGCTGAAAGCTAGCTGTATTAAGTTGTGTAACAGTCTCCCACTGGAAATGGTAGAAACCCCACTGCTGCCTGGGAGTCCTTTAAACCAGACAAGACCGAACAATTATTTTCAGTGTCCAAGCTGAGACAGACAATTTCTCATCTGTAAATGGCATTTCTCCAATCAGATTTTTTCCCCCTTACAACACACACACACGCACACAGACACACACACACAAGCAGCTAATGGACTAGAATTTTAAGCACCAACACAGGTTGCCTTGAGGGGCTTGTTAGCCTCCCCGTGCACACACTCAAGCACTTACTGTAAAGAGATACATGCTCACAGGGTGGGAGGTGAGACACACCTGCTTGGCACAAAATTGGCTAGAGAAATAAAGGAGACCCACATAAGGTTAAGTGAAAACACTTTTGTTCAGAAAGTGCATCTAGAGTGTTGTGTGTAACCCAGTCAGATACATTTGTTTTTAAATATTTTTAACATCACCATATATTAAATTGGAAATATTTTCAGTGATCCATGTTTTCATTCAGTCACCTTTTACATAGAAATGTCAATACTTCACTGCAAAAAGGTGATTTAAGATTTAAATTTCAGTTTGGAAATGTAAAAAAATAAAACAAAATACAGCTGTGATTTCCTGCTAGGACAAGGACACTGGAAGCTCAACTAACAAAATAAGAGGGAAGACGCCTGTTTAATCTGTTTCTTGGCAAGTCGGAATGTTCAAGAATCATGCAGAAACACAGAGCTATCTACAAAGCTTATTTCAGCTGAAGCTGGTAAGTGTCATGTGCACTATGAATTGTACTGCTCTCTGCAGTGTATAAAAGGCATATTTTGGGGACTCCTGGAATCTGCCAGACAAAAAAGGTCAGAGTAAATTGATCTAGTCAGCAGTTCTACAAAATCTTAGGGATCCAGCTGCAACATTACATCCCACAGAATTCTTAGGGTCCTGTTACACAAACGAGCTAAGAGGTTGTGCAGTTTGAGATGCTATATTGTTCATTACTTTCCCAAAACTTGAAATAGTTTTAAAATGAAGTTTTGCCAACAAACATTTTTTGGTGGGCGAGGGGAGGAGGAGGAAAAATCACATTGTGGTATTTTTGTTTGTCAAAATACAACTTAAAATTGGCCATTGTGCATTTTTTTAAAACTCCTTTTCACCAGAAAGGTTAACCATGCCCATTATCCTCCAAACGTATGGACTTTTCAAGCCCAAATGATGCTCAGACAAAACAAAATCTTTAATGGGCGAGACAGTGTGTTCTCCTGCATGTGTAATTCACTCCCAGAGAAACCAAAGAAAGGAAAATGTATAAAACAATGGGAATTTCCCACCATGATGGTCTTGTATATTTCAGGGGTCAAAAATCAACATATGAACTGTTGAGCCACAACATGGTGTGGTATGCATGGAGTTTTGGCATTAAATAAGAATTTTTGTTTAGCTTATTCAAAAAGCTATGCCATGGCTTCTCTCAATTTCTGTTGAATTTTATGCTTTGTGGTTATTTAGAGCCAAAGAAACAGTTTGAAAGGTCAGTGCAATTCTTCAGAACTGCAACATGTTTTAGAAAAACTTACTTTTTGTTTTGTTTTACAGAGTTTATTGCTTCTTCCAAAAGGTTCCAAGATGATATCCCTGGAGAATGAAGTCCTCTAGTTAGCCACAGAATAGATACAGAGCAGGGAGCAGCAGTCCAAGTTCCCACAGTGACCTGGTTGTGCAACCCAACTCTGACCTAGGATGAAATGGTAGTTCAGTCACTATGCTAATTCAGTCTTTGATGAGATGGCCAACAAGAGAGAATTCTATGAAACACTTAATGTAGGACAATGTGTGATGTTTAAACTCCCTAGCCGCACTAGAGCCCAAGTCAATAGACCCCAAGTCATCAATCTACTTCAAATGTAGCTTACCTGCTCAAGACACTTGACCATTAAGTTGGGAAATATTCTGAAACAAAACCCATGTACCTCTAGATCACCCTAGGCCATTGTCATGTGACCAAATGGGAAGGTGGGAAAATGCCATATTTTCTCTGTGCAAATAATGCTAGCTGCTTAAGGCCAAGCACAATGCAGAACCTGAACTGATGACCACAAATGATCGTATGTAAGAGAAAATTTAGTCACTTTGATTGTAAAGAGGTGCCCTGCTTAAAACTGCAGCTTGTATGATGAGGCTCATGGGGATAACTGCACCCAAAAGTTGGAGGCATCACACACAAAACTGTTGAAGGGTGTCACCCAACTTCAGAGATAAAAGGCTTGTAATTGATCCAGGCAGAATAATGGTGGGGAAATAAATGGAATTCTTTATCCAGGAAGTATTCAGTCTGTATGGTGAAATGGCTCTTTAAAAGCAGAGAGGGTCCATTTCATGGTCATGCTAAAGCTTCACCTAAGAACTGACCACGTATATATTTTAAAATATCTCAGCTAAACATACCCAAACACTTTACAAAGGAGATCAGGATCATCATCTCCATTTTACAGATAGGGAATGTGCAGGGTAAATTCTTAGAGGCATCTGCATGGCCAGCCCCCCACCAAAGGGCTTCCTCCCCCCGTACACACCAAAAAATCCCCATTTGTGGCAGAGGACTGAGTCCTGCTGTTGTGAAACTGCCTCAAATACTTAGGAGTTTCCCTGAAATCCAGGAGTGTCCTTGTCCATAGAATCTGTCCCTAGCAGTTTTACAAAAACTCACGTTCTGTCCAGGTTTCTGAAATCCCACGTGAACTCTGAGTAGCTGAGAGCACTTGCACTTCAAGATCCACCCCATGAGTCCTGTCACATTACCACCCTGTCCTCATCCTCCCTTCATAAGAGTCCTTGAACCAGCCTACCTCAACATATAGAGTCAAATCCACATGGAGTCAGAAGCTCATTTGGATTCTGGGCAGCGTTGCAAGGGTGATATCCTGGTCAACTGGCTGTACTTCTCCTAGGAAATCTCTAGTCTAATTTGAAGGTTTTAGTGTGTTACTAAATTGTTTGGGGGGGGGGGGGGGAAGAACACCAGGTTGTGTTTAATTTATAAAAATAAAATGTACTACAGGATGTTTTTACATAATCTCTCTTCCCATTCTGTAGAATGGAATACATTCCTGAAGTTACACTGTGAAAGGAAGCCTTTGCTATCCCATACTTTGTGCTATGGGAACGTGAAAATTCAGCCACCAATGTCCAGGGTATCAGTCAGTAGAACTCACGGTGGCAGTTTGTGTTAGGAACATAGGTCCATTGAGGAACTTGACTGAGTCCCCATTTATTCCAAAAAAGTCGAACACCCAGCAGATGCTAACAGCATTATCAGTACCTTGGCTTCACTAGAACTGGCACCTCTGACTGAGAAAGAGATATTGAACCAATAACACCAATTTGCAGAGACATCTAACCCATTTAGTTGTGTTTTGTTTTTTAATTCAAATTGGTTTCAGGATTTTACACTCACCCACTGCAAAGTGAAGCAACAAATGGGTAATCCCACAAGTTTACTAAATTGCCATGCTATAAAGCTTTTGGAGTGCTGTATGGGTCAAAGTTCTACTAAATTGTGCTCTTTGTAAAGCAAAACCACTATCATACAAGTTTGAATCTTTTAGTGCAGGCCTTTCATCAACCCATAATGCTGCCCAGGCTGAGCAATCTATGCATTTTACAAAATCTGTTTGTAGGTTAAGGCTATGTAATGATCATTGTCCCTTGAAAATGCTACTTACCAGCATGCTTCATTGCCCTTTAGTTTATATTGATTTAACATAGTACACTGGGTTATAGATAATTGTGTGCAAAACATTTTGTGCCATGTTAATAAAAGGTGAAGAAGTCAGTTTTGAGAAAGCATGAGAGAAGTCCAGTAAGTACCTGTCAGTCTCCTTGGAATCATTCCTAGAAATAATAATTAGCACTTTAGACTTCAGTATAAAGCGAATGGTAACTTTAAACTACAACAGGACCTTTTCCAAACCTGTAGCCTTTTTTTTTTTTTTTTTTTTTGGTAAGGCCTTATGTTTAGTTAGGCAATTTTCTAAAATATGTTCGTCATCTGCAATAAGACTAAGGTGGGTGTCTCCTTTGTGAGCCTATCATGAAAACTGCACCAGGTGGCTAATCCTCCTTTTGGAGCTTGAACCCAGCCAAAGTATCCACCAGAGTCTGAACAGATGTTTAGGCACTCATTAACCAATTCATTTCAGTCACATACACGATGAGAAAGGTAAGATTAAGAGACTAATAAACCTCCACACAAAAAATTAAAAAATGGAAAGCTGAAATAGAAATTCTCCCCTTCATTCACCCATTATAGGCTAGGCAGAATAATGCAAGTTGATGTTTTCCAAACATTATGTTTATGTTTGGAAGTCCTTGCAAGTTATTAGGGCAACACAGGTCAGTCCAATTTCTGGGTTCTCCGTACAAAACATTTTTTCTGGTCTAGTTACCCTATTTATAAAAAATTGTCAGCATTAAAAGCAAAGTTAAAGCCAATTTCAAAAGATCTAGTTCTGCAAACACTACCAGA
Source organism: Chelonia mydas (assembly GCF_015237465.2). Classification (NCBI taxonomy): domain Eukaryota; kingdom Metazoa; phylum Chordata; order Testudines; family Cheloniidae; genus Chelonia; species Chelonia mydas. Next base: position 12,128,979 of record NC_051252.2, on the reverse strand, counting down.
TATGGTACATTACCAAAATAGTCCCAGTGCTATAGGACACACAATATTAATAAACTAAACAGAGAATAACTTAGTTCCATGCAAAGTATTTAAAATCTGTGTTATATCTTTGGTTACAGAAAGTTACTGTAATTCAAAATAACCATTTTTCTAAATAGATCCTAGATTTTCAGCAAAAAATACTGCCTTAAGATAGCTATAGTGATTGGCTTATACTGAACCATACACCACCTTTGAGGTTAAAAACATACACGTAAACACACAAAACTTACATGTGTTTGCATTTTTATAAACACAAAAAATGGAGTGTTCAGGGCTGCTTTCCGTCGCTGGTGTCCCCTGTGGCTAAGCAAACATTATGGAGTCTGCCTCGGTTTCTCCTTGGTTCAGCCAAGGAGTTTAGCGCCATCTGCTAGTTCCTCATTTTGACTCTAGCCTTTCACCTCAGTTGTTAATAGGCTCTCCCTTCTTGGGGCAGCAATGAGTCTAGTGAGTCAGGCAGCCAGTAAAGGGGGTTCAAACAGCTGTGCTCTGCAGGCTTTGATAGCCCCTTTGCTGGGGCTGGTAATGGAACCCAGACCCACTCATTCCACAGGCTTCCAGTCCAGGGACTCTTTATGAAGCAGGTGGAATCAGTTTCTGCCAATCCCTGACTACTTCCTACTACACTTCTCTAGCAGGCTGTTTTTCAGACTCTAACTCTGTGACCCTTTTCCTCTGGAGGGCCAGCAACCTGGGTGATTTCCCAGCACTCCATTGCTGAAGGACCTTACTCTCAGCAGTTCTCCAGCCTCTTAGCAGTCCCACCTGACCTCCCTTCTGATCTGCAGTCTTTGTATCTCCCCAGCTGTGGCAGGGCCACTAATCAGCCCCAACTGAGCAGGCAGCTCGTCTCCCTGTTAACCCTTCAGCAGCTGGGACCACCTTGGGACTGTCTACCCAATGACAGCATCATTTAAAAATGGCCTTGATCAAGAAGAGGCATTTTGTACCTGCTTTTAATGCTTGTTTTAGCCCCACTTCTCAGGAGGGCACTAACTGAGTGCTGTTCAAATGCCCCAGGGAGTTTCGAGTCCATGCTCTGGAACACTTCCATCCACAGAGAGAATCCCTTCAAAGACCTCTACGGAGGGGTCATGGGTTATAACAATCAGGTTAACATTGAAATAGGATGTGGATTTAGACAGCACAAAGAGTACCCTATGACAACACAATCAATTGCCTTCATTGTCTAACAGTTTGACTCCCAGTTTCTTCTCTGACAGCCTGGGTCTCCTTCCCTGCTCTGCCACCGACGCACTGTGTAACCCGTGGGTCATTCAAACTATGTGACTCAGTTTCCCCATGTATATAATGATGATTAGAATGCCTATAAAGTGCCAAGAGATGCGTGGTTGAAAGGCGTTACTCACGTGCAAAGTATTATTTATGCATTGCCACCTGTGACACTCAAATACAAACTGCAAAGAGGATTATTGCACTTACCAACTAAATGCAAATTTGTATCAGCCTGTCTGGGGTTTTTTGTGCTCCCATGGAACAGAGGAAAAAATTGCTAAAATGTGCACTTAAGTTTTCTTGTACTTTACAAATGCTTCATCTGTTTTGAAATTACTAAGGTAAGCTTGTTAAAAAAAATTGTTACATGCTTTGTGGAAAAAACAGTGATCTTCCCTCCTGTGAAACTTTATAAAATGTATCTCCTACCAGTTTTACTCCAAATTTATTAAATATGTTTCAAAAAACAACCCCCCCCCCCAAAAAAAAAGTTTAACAACCAATATGAAACCTTTTAGAGAACATTATTTTAAGTAGGGGCACAGTAATTGCTTGGATCTAAAGTTCTTCTCTGCAGCACTATAGAATACAAAAGAGCAGGGGGGTGACAAGCACCAGTCCTATTCAAGTGTAGTATAATCTTTGGTGGAGTGAGCCATCTAGTAAATAAGGCAGAGACAAACACATATAACATCTAGATGAGAAGGTTGTTAAGAGAGAAAATTACCAACAAAGTAAGTCACCAGTCTCTTCAGCCTCCTTCCTTTTGTATTTAACCCTCTGTGATGGTGATAAAATTGTCAAAACTAGCCAAACCAAAAATTTCAAAAGTCCCAAAAAGGGCCTCTCCCTCCCATATACAAAGCCACACCAGGCTACATTTTGAACTAGCATTTAGGTCATTTTAATTTGCCTCACATTAGGCCACCACCAGAACATTATTATGCATTAATTACCAAGCTGAATTTAACTATACCACTGAAGTGCCACAGATTACAATAAACTGAAAAAATAATAGCTTAAAGAGGGGCATTAAGTCAGGCATGCAAAATTTTCAAAAGAGCCTCAGTGACTTTGGAGGTTAAGTCCCATTTTCAAGAGAGATTCAAGATTGGTTCACTCTGGGAACTTTTGCCAGTATCACTAAAGAGTATGATTATTATTGTTTTGTTTTTTTAAACAGTTTTGCCCATATAATCTGAATCTACACGAGAAGGGTTTGCCAGTATATCCAGCAACCCTTTCTAGCACAGACAAGACCCTGGTAACACAGAAGCCTAAATCCCAAAGTGAAATTTTGAAAATGGGACTTCAACATTTTGAAAATTTTACCCCTGGTCAATATCAAACATGCAACTGCAGGATGCAGGTCTAGTGCAGGAAGTACAAATGTTGGTCTGAGTTGGACATTGTGGGATGTATTTCAGACATTTAATCTATGTATTCTTTTCTGAAAAGGAAACTTCAGATCCATGGATTATTTTAAATCGGTGAACTATAATGAAGTGCGTTAAAAATAAATCCTACATTAGGCTGTCAAATATGACTATTCTAGACTGGCAACAAATGAGACTAGCACCCCTGGAAAACTTTCATAACTGTGGAGATAATCCAATCTCCAATGCAAATGGTGCTGCTAACACATGTTGTCTCCCATGAGTGTGTGATGGTGATTGCCGCTGATTCACATGAACCCACTTCGGAAAAGGAAATACCCTGATAAATCTACGGAGCCCGAACATACTTTTTGGTTCTACTATGCAATCGACACATTACCCTTAGTTCTGCCTGCCTTCCTCTATGAGCCAGAGAGCAGAAAGTATTCCTGTATTAGATAGCTGGTGAAGCTACACCTGAAATGTTACCTTTACCACTGAATTTTCTTTTGATGAGTTTAATCATATTTCAAGTTAAAAAAAAAAGTTAAGCAGGTTCTGGATGCTGGGAAGAGTTGATTTCCTTTGACTTGTTGCCATGGTTCTGAAGATCAGAAGAGGGCAGCTGCATTTGCCTCAGTATTTTATTCTGAATTTGAAGGATGAGAAATGGGAAAGGGGCAAGGACTCTGTGTTTTGTATGGCGCGGGGGCACACTGGGTATGTAGATTGGAGGAAGAGATGCCAAAAGAACAAAACTAGACTAGAACAGAAAGATTTCTTTAAGACCGCCAATCACCTGGCAACTCAGATGCAAGCAAGTCCCCACTGCTACTGTGCGGACATCCTCCGAAGGAGACAGGCTGGTGTAGGACTTATAGGAATTGATCCTGGCAATGACAGACAAGATGCAAGCCTCAACACTGTTGTAAGAGAAGAGCTTTGTGGAAATAGACTCAAAAATAAATAAGCTGTCCCAGGCCAGAACAGAGTCAGCTTAGATCACTGACATGATAGACTGCCAAGGCACCACTATTGTCTCAGCACAGCTGCTGCTCATTCACGCTGGAGGCTCACTGCAGCTCTTAGATACACAAAGGGCCTGATTCTGATCTAATGTACACTGGTGTAAATCAAAACTAATTCCACTAGTCAATGGAGTTACACTGGAGTAAAACCAATGGGAGAGGAGAGTGAAAGGCCCCAAATCCTTACAGGTGTGTGTGGAGGAAATAAAAGGGGGTGGGGGAGAATACCATGTATACCAACGCTTTCCTACATGAAAATTAAGCATCTGTGAAGATTTTTTAACCCAGCAACATACTAGTTTTCTGTAATGCCACTTCTCTATGAAGTGCACACAAGTCTGTTAAATTACAGACCACAGAGTGTTTTTCAAACCCTAATTCCTTTGTAATCTCATATCATCTCCCGAAGCTAAATGCTGTCAAGTTTGCTACGTGAGACCACCATGGAAAAACCAGGAAAGCTGCCAGTAAGTCTCAATAGGGGGCACTCTTTCCAATGAGTCAATCCTGAAACAGTGGATCACCAAGTTATCAGAGGGGTCCCTCACTTGGTCAGAGATGCTGTCTTTGTGTGGAACACAAAACCAAGGAGCCTAGTCACTTGTAGTCATTAATATCCCCTGGCACTTTACTAAGACGTAAGGTGTCATATGAAGTGTCCTGCTCACATTCCAATTTGAATCATTACAAACCTACTTACACTTACCCTTCAATTTTCACAGATTATAGGCAGAGCTGGTAACACTGCTTAAAGTTGCCCAACACTTCCCATTATAAAGACCGTGTTTTCACTTGCTTATAATTTTGCCATACTTTAAATATTTGGGCTGAAGTTTTCCATGCCAGGTGTCTGCCTCAGGCTGAGTTTGGGGGGGAAATTTCAGCCAAAGGGGCTCAGCCCTTTTCAAGAATGAGGGTAGGGGAAAAAAAAATTGTTTTGCTCATGTAAAATGTTGGCCACCTTTTTCTTTAAAAAGCTCTAGCAGAGGCTTAATTTGGCAGAGGGTGACCTTTGTGTCAGTGAAGTGCCTTTGCAGACCCAGTGAAAATGCACCTAAATTTGGCCAAAATTATAAACCTCTAAAAAAGTCTTTGTTTGCACATGCCCAGTGGAGCTGAGCAGGACTCTCCCTGCAGCTTTAGCTCTGGGCTGCCACAGGCTGTGAGCAAGGAGATTGCCTAGGCCCCGAAGGGGGAGCAAATGAGAGCATGGGAAAGAGACAAAGAGGAGAAAGAAGCTACCCAATCCGAATGCAGAGGGGGACAAGAGACAGATTTTGGGGTGGGAGAGGGGAGAAGAGTAGATTGGGGTGAACTGGGACTGGAGGCTGCCAGGAAGGAAGTATCTTGGGACTGAGAGTTGGACAGAGGGATTGACTGAATGGCTAGGCAAGAATACTGGGCATGGAAAGGGGACTTGGATTGGAAGGGAAGGAGACTGGGATTGATATGAAGCCAGGGTGAAGAGACTTTCAGGCAGTAAATTGGGGGAGACATTGAATGAGTAGTCAGGAGGAGATGGGGACACGCTGAGCAAGGAGATTAGAACCAAAAACCAGGGGGGTGTGGGGCAAAGGAGGTGAGAGGGGAGATCTGATAGGAAATGAGGGGAGAGAAAACTAGGACTGGCTGGGCAGAGACTGGTACAAGGAAACAGGGAGGGTGGGAGGAGACTGGGATGAGAAGCCTGAGAAGTAGAAATGGACTGGCTAGGAGCGGGGAAGAGACAGGACAGGAACAGGCTGGAGGCACAGGTAACCTTTCGTCTGACATTTCCTAACCTGAGTGCTTGACTTTGCAACCTTAATAATTTTCTTTTAATATTGTATGTTACATGCAGAAACAAACATGCTTTAATACTTCACCTGAACTGCTACCCAGCTATTTTTACCCCAGAAGTGGCTGCATTTCAGTGGCAGATGAACACTTCTTGCAAATATAGCTCCTAAAGCACACTGGGACCATTTATGACGAAAGGCCTGTTATTAAAGGCTATTATTTGAAACGCTGAGACAAAAGCCTTTTTCAATTTAAAACAAAGACAGACTTGTAGGCTTGGACCCTGTTTGTCAAACTTTAGTGCAAAGCAATTCTTTTCTGGGCAAAGTTCAAATAAACCTTGAAAAAGAGTGGTTTGTAATGGACACGACAACCACCATACCACGAGACCGATAGTTTGGGAATGTCCTGTACCCGTAATGACCGTCAGGCTGTCTGTACGTATGTCAGAAAACGTGCTGTCATGTTTCAGTGCGGTACTTAGTTCTAAGCACTCCAGAGTATACACAGCATATAAATTCTGTCTACGCACACCGAACATGTCCTGCACACAAACGTTCATCAGAATGAAAGTGTCTTCTCCATCAACAGCCATTCCCACTATTTCCGATTGCTGGCATTTCTATAAAGTAATTTTTTGTTTAATAAATTCAAACTTACCCCTCATCTAAGTAGCACTCGGGGTTTTGTGCGGCTTTTTAACTGATAGATACACAACTGGTTTCAATTTAACCCCCCCCCCCCCAAGGAGAAATGAAGTCAAATACACTTTATTACTTATTAGCTGGTAATAGAATACCTTTTGACAAGCTGAACAGTTGTAGCAGGCAGCAGTTAAAGTTTCTGCATGGCCTGTTTAGAATGAAAACAGGAATGAGAGACAGCTCTGTAACTGGGTTTTAAACACAACTCAGCCATCATACTGTGCCCAAACCAAGTATTTTTATCCAGTTAATTTAGTGAATGAATCCCTTAGGGTCCCCAGCCATCTACCACTACAGCTCATTAGAGCCCAATATCTGACTTTTCATGTTGTATCACTGAAAGCATTTATGCTTAAAATGTAATTAAACTTAAAACAAACAAGATCTCTTCCCCTTCACCCACCCTTTGACATTCTCACATTTTCCCCTTCCCCCAACTGACAAAGGCATGAACTTCTTTAGGGTTATTTAGGAAAAACACTATACATTTCAACCACTTACGGCAAGACATTTGCCCAACTGTTCATCCTGCAAGCAATTAGAAATCTAAATACTTGGGGTAATGCATTACTATTGGGATTTAAACTTGCAGATCTCTTACAAACGAGTAATGTGGCAAGACTTGCTGTCCAATGAGGTGTCTTATTGAAATATCCCAGGCTGTTTCACTTGTCACAGCTGTCGTTTCAGCCATTTGCACTTACACTGTATTGCTTTCATTACAAAAATAGAAATTTGTGTCCTAAGTGCTGTTACATTACTAATGCTAAATATTTAATTCCCCGGGGTTCTAATTATGGTTGAGCACTGGCAACACTGATTCTACTTTTTAATAACAACTGTAAAAGCAATTTGAGCATTTTTCAATTAATTAAATACATAGTATTCAAGTAACCTCTTGTCATTTTGCCCTCCAGGACCTGAGCTAATTTGTGTGGCATAAAATGTTTTGAAAATTAACTGATACACTACTCTACTCGCTGTTATTCTATTAAATTACAGTGTGTAAAATGAACATTGTACCCTAGTAGTTATACACAGTACAGTTTCCTTATTTGTGAAGGTGTAGTGGTTTCTTGAAAAGAAAAAAAATATTCTACAACACAAATGTTTACTGAGCTCTAATTAGCGAAAGGAGATGCAGAGTCAAATATCCCAAAGCATCTATCAACTTACAGTAATACAAAAATAATCCTCACCCGTGATCCATAAAACTTACACTGCTAAATTTACCAAACTTGATTTTACCATCTTTCGTAGCTGAAAGTAAACTTACGTTATTTCTTTAATTCAGTGGCATTTTCTTTGTATGAATTCCGGGGGTTCACTTAATGTCAATTAAATTTAAAAAGCCCTCACGTAATAAATATTTTATTTAGAACATTCAATGCAACTTGCATGAAATATTTTAACTGTTATTGGAGAAAAAAGTAAACTTGCATGACAAACAGGAATCTACTCTGAAGACTATTAAGAAATATGTAAGTATTTTGGACCCAAAATGTTTGTTTTCAAATTTACAGAACCCTATCCGAACAGCCTGCAAATCAGTTTTCTATAATGTATTTATGGATGGTTTAAAAAAAAAAAAAATCACTGTACCTAGCATTCCCACCCAGCTATAATGCAGTGACTTACTTCTATTATTGCATACACTTGGCAAAAAAAAAAACCAAACAAACCCCACCCACATTCAAAAGCAATATTAGAAATCTAAAACAAAGCATAATAGTGGTGCACACCATGTACCCAGAAAGTGAAACCAAGCCATCTAGTTTCACTATCCAATCTAAACAAAACAAAAAAACATGCTACATAAATGGCAAAAAGTTAAATTTTCAAATGTTTTAATGATTTTTGACAGATTAATAATTTTCCTTAAACATGATTTTTAATTAGTCTCCTTTATAATAGAAATTATGTGGAACACTGGTACAAAACACACAGAAAACCAACAGAATACAAAGGGCCAGGTTTCACTCAAAGAACTCAGAGTTAAGGGTAGCACTCCAATCTCAGACTATACCAAATATCAATGGGATATTGCATAGAGGTGTAAAGCCAGACTAGAATTTGTGCCAGGAATATTTTCCACAATCATACTGCTTCAGAAACGAGGCGGGGGGGGAAAAATCTTACTGATGTACAAAGACATGATGGGTTTTCCAAGGGAGAAAGTTACCCTTACCATCATTTCCTTCAAAGTCTCCCTTCTTTCAACTACCATTCCAACATCAATCCCTGTCCAGGCACTCTCCATAGCCTCTCTCAGAACATGGCAACTCAGATAAATAGCAGTAAAGGTAATTATAATTTTTACATTATTAAATAAACCTATTTCTTAAAATGATGGCCATTATGACAATCTTATTCCTGCCCTTTTCTTTTTCTTACACCAACACAAATGAAAACGTTTAAGGTCTGAAAACTTTGACCAAAAATATATATGCCAGTTCTTTCAGGTAAATGCCTTACATTTCTTCATGTGAACAGCCATTTGTTTGGTGATGGAGGAATCTGCAATGTATTGAATTTTTTAAAATGGAAACACATTGGAGCCCAGCAGCTGCTTAACAGTGTAGGGCAACAGTTTAGGATAGCAAGTGAAGAATCTCACCTAATTGGAACTACAGGCTTGTTGCTAGAGTTTCAATGCAAGTAATATATGACAAGTACAACTTGCTTTATCCTGCACATGCAATGTACTGCTAGTTGTGCAAAATACGGTAAATTAGGGCTGACGTGACACAGATTGGTCAAAGAATTTTATACCCGTTAAGTTGTTCTTCTCGTCTAATTGACTAGATATGCTCCTGGATGTATTATGGGTTGAATAGTATGATTTTTATTTTAAAAAACCCAAAATATATGGGCACAAGTCTATTTGTGTCTGCTCGAGAGAATGTAGTGGGTCCAGTCTTTCAGATTAATACTGCATGTCTCATAACTGTCCTAAATATTTCTAATTTTAAAATAAGAATACCATATTTATGCTGGAACTAACACTCTCTGGAACTATTTTAATTTAGTGCTTTATATATATAAGGCCTGATTAATCTTGCAAGGTGCTGGGCACTCCTATGGGGTGCTAGGTACATTCAGATCCTGCTGTTTTTTTCCAATGAGAATGGAGAGTTGAGCACATAATACAGAAGGGGTTCATGTTTCTATACAGCTATAACCTGCTCAAAGGAATTTACATTCTAGAAAAAACAACAGTGGGTCAGATTCTGCCACCCTAATTTCCATGGTGTCAAGTATCAGGGGGTAGCCATGTTAGTCTGTATCCACAAAAACAGCAAGGAGTCTGGTGGCATCTTAGAGACTAACAGATTTATTTGGGCATATGCTTTCGTGGGTAAAATACCACTTCTTCAGAGGCAACTGAAGAAGTGGTATTTTACCCATGAAAGCTTATGCCCAAATAAATGTTAGTCTTTAAGGTGGCACCAGACTCCTTCTAATTTAGATGGAGTAATTCCATACAGTGCCAATAATAATGAAAAAGGTGGGACTACTTGTAAAGCAAGGTGCTACTAGACATGAGCAAAGGCAACAGAATCTTGGCCCACAGTGAATAAAGATGCCATCAGTACACAGAGAGGATAGAAGTGGGGACTGAGTGGTAACAGGACACGGGGAAAGGAGAAGGAAGTTCTTGGGAGAGCAATATTTCTTAGCCCTGGTCTACACTGCAGAGTTAGGTCAACACAAGACAGCTTATGCGGACCTAACTCTGCAAGCGTCTACATGAAAGTTTCGCTCTCACCGATGTAACTTGCCTGCTACACCAACTTAATTCCACCTCCACGAGAGGCATAGAGTCAATGTTGATGTAGTTAGGTCAACACAGTGTCAATGCAGGCACTGAGTTGCTGACTGTTGCTGGCTTTTAGAAGCTGTCCCACAGTGCCCCACCCTGACAGTTCAATTGGTACAAGTGTTCCTGGTGAGCCCGCGTACTGCCAACACAAGGAGCAAAGGGTAGACACGCACCAGCGATGTAATTACTGCAGCAGCTATATGCCTATGTAATTCAAGTCGACCTAATTTTATAGTGTAGATATTGCCTTATTCTCTGCACGTGGGTTTTGGATTAGATTGCAGCCTCGCATTCTGCTCACATACACTGTCTTAAAATGAACATGCACTATGTGTCAACTTCAATAAAAAGTAATACAGTTAATTACTCCATTCACCTGGAGCTGCTTTAACAAAGTATTTTTCCTAAAGTGTAAAAATGTAAAATACCAGAAAAATCAGTCATCTATGTGCAATGACTACTCAGCATCTAACAATAATGGATATACTGAAGAATAAAAATGTGAACCACTCTGAGCCCATAAATCTGAGTGACTGACTGTAAAGTATCTATAAAGTCAGCATTAAGCCTTTAAAACTCTAGCTCCAATCAATTGTAAACAAAGAAATAAAGACTCACAATTATTTTTGAAATATAAAAGGCTAGTGCACAATTTGAAATCCATTTTCTGCTCTTCCGGATTAAACCACACTTTTCCCATGTAAGAAATATGCTTATGCAGGAAAGCAAACTAGTACATACAAGTTTTTATAGATTAAATTTAAAAAGTCCTACAAAACAAATAAGTTAATTATAGCTGGCATCTCTGATTCACTGATGAAACGTGCATTGCTTGCAGCAGAACATACATCTGTCAGCCAAAAAAGAGGGCTGCAGGATTCAGAAATCTAAACAACCAACAAAAAAAATCTCAAACGTTTATGCCCAAAAAACTTTTCACACCACAGAGGAGCCAACATCAACTCTCCAGGCTATATAAGAACCTAGAGAGCCAAGTGACAAAAAGCCCTTTAAAAATCGAGGAATAACTGGGCGCTATCACCCTGCCCGATATTTTTTTTTTTTTTTTTTTTTTTTAAAAGGATGCTTTAAGTGAATGGGCACCAGCTAACTAATCTTGGAAGAGAGAAAATCTAATACATGCACAGCAGGATGGCCGTCCGATTACTTTAAAGCAAACAGTTATTTCTAGATGAAACCCCACAATATTACACTTTGTAGAAGTAGGCAAAAAAATGTTAGCATTAAAATATGTTCACATGTGGCTTGATTACTTTTATGGGGTCAAGTGAGATGCTGTGTCAAGTAGTAGTACATGTAGAACTCACAACACTCCATTCCCTGGCCAGTACCGCTCCAAAAAGCGGACATAGTGTCTCAGAAGTCCCTTTATTGATAGCTTGCAGTCCTCTATGCCAGGGGTTCTCAAACTTTAGCAACCTGTGGACCCCCATTTTGATTTACAATTTTTCACAGACCTCCTAGCCACCTGCTCAGCACCAGGCCCCACCCCCACTCCACCCCACCTCTTCCCACCTGCACTCCACCCCTGCCCCTCCTCTTCCCACCCTCCTCCTCCTCCCTCCCAGCACCTCTTGCACACCGCTGAACAGCTGTTCCCTGGCATGCAGGAGGCACTGGCAGGAAGGAGTTGATCAGCGGGGCCCGCGGACCCCCTGCAGTACCCTCACAGACCCCAGTTTGAGAAACGCTGCTCCATGCCTGAAGTTCACACTCCAGTCCTTGGGCTCCTACTGAAAACTAGTGTTGAGGGGTTCCCTTAAGGCAGCGGTGCCTCTCCTGCTACTCTGCAGAAATGAAAGTTTTAAAAGCCAAGCAGTGGGATATTCAAGGTGTTGAGGAGGAAGATGGGCCCTTGAAAGAAAGAGAACCTGCAAAATTAGGAGTTTGGAGAACCTCTAGATGGCTATTCTTTAGATGGAAAAAAAAAATCGAGGATCCTTCTTTTCTCTAGCTCTCCACAGAAAGATAGAAATCCCACGCCCATTTTGGATAAGGATATTTGATAAGCAGCATATTGGCCCATGCCTTGTCCCCAAGGTCAGAAAAGGCTATTTTCATCATCTAGTCTGATCTCCTATATGACACACACCATAGAATTTCACCCAGAGATTCCTGAATCTAGCCCAATAACCTGAGCTTCTAAGAGAGACACTCTTGTTGAAAAGCATCGAGTCTTGATTTAAAGACTGAAGAGATGGAAAATTTACTATATCCCTTGGCAATCAGTTCCAATAGTTCACAACTCTCGTTAAAACTTTGCATCTTATTTTCGGTGGGAACTTTACTCACTTTCTCTCTATAGTTCCTACTCTGTCATCAGCTTGGGTGAAAGTGATCATGAAATGGTAGAGTTCATGATTCTAAGGAATGGTAGGAGGGAGAACAGCAAAATAAAGACAATGGATTTCAAGAAGGCAGACTTTAGCAAACTCTGGGAGCTGGTAGGTAAGATCCCATGGGAAGCAAGTCTAAGGGGAAAAACAACTGAAGACAGTTGGCAGTTTTTCAAAGAGACATTATTAAGGGCACAAAAGCAAACTATCCCACTGCATAGGAAACATAGGAAGTATGGCAAGAGACCACCAGGACATCTTCAATGATCTTAAAAAAAAAAAAAAAAAAAAAAAAAAAGTTCTACAGAAAGTGAAAAGTTTCAGGGAAACAGCCGTGTTAGTCTGTATTCGCAAAAAGAAAAGGAGTACTTGTGGCACCTTAGAGACTAACCAATTTATTTGAGCATAAGCTTCCGATGAAGTGAGCTGTAGCTCACGAAAGCTTATGCTCAAATAAATTGGTTAGTCTCTAAGGTGCCATAAGTACTCCTTTTCTTTTTGAGAAAGTGAAAACTAGGTCAAATTACAAAGGATGAATATAAACAAATAGAACAAGTATGTAGGGACAAAATTAGAAAGGCCAAGGCACAAAACAAGATCAAACTAGCTAGAGACATAAAGAGTAATAAGAAAACATTCGACAAATACATTAGAAGCAAGAGGAAGATCAGGGACAGGGTAGGCCCATTACTCAATGAGGGGGTGCGGGGGAAAACAATAACAAAAAATGTGGAAATGGCAGAGTGCTTAATGACTTGTTTCAGTTTTCACCAAGAAGGTTGGTGGTGATTGGATGTCTAACACAGTGAATATCAGTGAAAACGAGGTAGGATCACAGGCTAAAATAGGGAAAGAACAAGTTACAAATGACTTAGACAAGTTAGTTGTCTTCAAGTCACCAGGGCCTGATGAAATACATCCTAGAATACTCAAGGAGCTGATGGAGGAGATATCTGAGCCATTAGTGATTATCTTTGAAAAGTCATGAAAGACGGGAGAGATTCCAGAAGACTGGAAAAGGGCAAATATAGAGCCAAACTATAAAAAGGGAAATAAGGACAACCCGAGGAATTACAGACCAGTCAGCTTAACTTCTGTACCCAGGAAGATAATGGAGCAATCAATTTGCAAACATCTAGAAGATAATAAGGTGATAAGTAACAGTTGGCATGGATTTGTCAATAACAAATCTTGTCAAACCAACCTGATGGCTTTCTTTGACAGGGTAACAAGCCGTGTGGATGGAGGGCGGGAAGAGAAGCGGTAGATGGGGTATATCTTGACTTTAGTAAAGCTTTTGATACTGTCTCGCATGACCTTCTCCTAAACAAACTAGGGAAATACAACCTGGATGAAGCTACTATAAGGTGGTGCAAACTGGTTGGAAAACCATTCCCAGACAGAAGTTATCAGTGGTTCAAAGTCATGTTGGAAGGGCGTAAAAAGTGGGGTCCTGCAGGGCTCAGTTCTGTTCAATATCTTCATCAGGGATTTAGATAATGGCATAGAGAGTATACTTCTAAAGTTTGAGGATGATACCAAGCTGGGAGGGGTTGCAAACGCTTCAGAGGATAGGATTATAATTCAAAATTATCTGGACAAACTGGAGAAATGAAGTAAATAGGATGAAATTCAATAAGGACAAACGCAAAGTACTCCACTTAGGAAGGAACAATCAGTTGCACGCATACAAAATGGGAAATGACTGCCTAGGAAGGAGGACTGCGGAAAGGGATCTGGGGGTCATAGTGGACCACAAGCTATGAGTCAACAGTGTAACGCGGTTGCAAAAATAGCAAACATCATTCTGGGATGTATTAGCAGGAGAAGTAATTCTTCTGCTCTACTCTGTGCTCATTAGGCTTCACCTGGAGTATTGTGTCCAGTTCTGGGTGCCACATTTCAGGAAAGATGTGAACAAATTGGAGAGAGTCCAGAGAAGAGCGACAAAAATGATTAAAGGTCTAGAAAATATGAAAAAATTGGGTTTGTTTAGTCTGGTAGAGAGAAGACTGAGGAGATAACAACAGTTTTCAAGTACATAAAAGGTTGTTACAAGAAGGAGGAAGAAAAATTGTTCTTCTTAACCTCTGAGGATAGGACAAGAAACAATGGGCTTAAATTGCAGCAAGGGAGGTTTAGGTTGAACAGTAGGAAAAACTTCCTGTCAGGGTGGTGAAGCACTGGAATAAATTGTCTAGGGAGGCTGTGGAATCTCCATCATTGGAGATTTTTAAGAGCAGGTTAGACAAACATCTGTCAGGGATGGTCTAATACATAGTCTTGACAGGAGTGGTCCTTTCCTGTACTATGAACACCTATTGCCTTGGAAATGTTTTGGTATGCCCGGAGTATGAAAACTCCTGACTAAAATCAATTGCTATATTTAGATACATTTTCTTGACTGCACTATAGTTTGTTCTGCTGATTCACTCCAAGTCTGAATTAAAGCAATGAGTTAAAAAGTAAATGTACAGTACCAGTTCAGGAGGTAAACCATGTGTTTTGTCAAACATTTTTGTGGAGAAAAAAAAAAAAAAAGATGTTTAAAATAATGACGCACAAGGTTATGAAATGCTTGGGATCTAGAAATATTCATACAGAATACAGCAATCATTGTAGAGCCAGGAAGTCTAGTTGAAACCAACCTATTATTTGGAGTATTTATAAAGAAAAAAATCTGTCTGCTCCGAAACACTTTTTCTTTTTTAGAGCTACATAAACATTATGACAATCTTAACTAAAATACAGTCATTATGTGCACTCAAGTAAGATTTTAAGTCATTGACCTAATGTAGTTCTTACAGTGTTGTATACAAAATGTGTTATTGCACAGTATTGGTTTAATTATGTATAACTACATGGTATTACTACCGTGCAGGCCAACAAAGACTATTAAGAAATCACAAGCATCTAAGCAAGTGTTTTAATATTGGTTCTATAATTGCCAAAATTAAGCTGCAGTTTACATGAATTAAGGCCTGACTTAGAAGAGCTGAGCATTCCTAACTCTTGAAGTTAATGGCAGTTGGAGATGTTCAGTAGTCCTAAGGATTAGGCCCTTCACCTGGCTCACTGTGACTTCACTGCTGAGCTTATCAGTAACCCGCCAAGGGAGACCTGCTGCACATGGCACTTCGTCCAAGCCTAGAACTACACCCCCTTTCCTTCACAATTGCACCCCACTTGAAGAAGAGTTGCTGGGAGGATCTTGGAAATTAAGCAGTCAGTATTCTGCCCCCTCACACTCTTCACATTTAAGGAATACACCACATGTGTGGACCAACACAAAGCAGCTTTGACTTCAGTGATCAGAATTTTCTCAGCAAAGGTCTAGCAATCCTTAGCCCTAGCATGAAAGTAGTTTTCCACATGGCTGCTCCTGAATACTGTCTTCTGACACTTCTTTGTTGGTACCCACTTTCTAAGAAATACTACAGCTACTGAAATTACTTTTAAGTTTGCTTATGGCCCCAAATCTCTGACCTGTTGCCCTAAATAAAAAAAAATAATAATAAAAATCCACCCACCCACCTTCTGCCACAATTCTGGAGTTACGTGGCAATTTTGGGGCATTAGTGGGCTCTGCATGAAAAGATATAGGGGAAGCCTGGTACGACTGCTCATGGGAACTGTTCTGTTCCTGCAAATTAATACTGTTCCTCCTTCTCCCAAGATCCCTCTCTCCCTTCCCCAACCAAATCTAAGGGTGTGAGGGGCAGAGAGTGTCACTGTTCCATAGCCGCACGGCATCCCCGCTTCCTCCCCGATTTAGCTCACTTGTGGAGGGTGCACACTTTCTCCTTTTCTAGCGTGTGGCTGGCTGGAAGAAAGCAGGACTCTTCCCTCTGTCTCCCCCTACTGACTGACTGTACTGCTGTCTGTTTCAGCTGCTTCACACTGCACGTCTGCTGAGTCTAGGCCTGGTTTCTCATTCCTTCTCTTGTTTTTCCTCCGGCCCCAAGTCAGTGATGTTTCCAGCCTGCAGAATGGAAAATCCTGTCTTAACACGCAAGTTCAATAACCTGTTTCAGAGGATAGTCTATTTTGAAGGAGCCCCTTCATGACTCACGCTTTTCAGCGTTTATTGCTTTTACTCAATAGTATCTCCATTACCAGAGAGGCGTAAGATCGTCCTCATCTAGGCATATGAAAATCAAGAGCAGTGCCTCTGGTTCTGGTGCCCCAGCAGGCTGCAGGGACATCAGCAGTACTGGACGGGAATGCAGCAGCACATGTGTACATCGATGTTTGGAATGGTAACGCAGAGCGCCACACTGGTGCCGTGTGTCCAGTCAACTCTTATGACTGACGTATCAGTCCAGGCTGCCTCTTAGAGGCAGAAAAGCATGGAATTGTACTCTGGATATATAAAGATTTGTACCATTCGCTGATGTTGACCAACCCCACAAGAAGACATCATCTGTGTCATACCTACTTTGGCAAGACCAACTGTCCAGTGACATGTCCAGAGGCAAATTGAAATGGGTACAGTTTACACTCCCCTCCAGCCCCCTGAGCATGCAAGCTCTGTCTAACTTAACTTAGGCTCTCACCCACTTCCAGATGTGGAACTTATATTCCCTTTACACATCACCTCTGAAACCAGCCTGAGCCTAAGGAAGACATGTGAAGGGGGTTATGTTGTATCTCGCTGAGAGGATGCTAGTCTACTGCAGTCAATGTAAGTTAACATCACCTACCTGTTCACAGGGCTAGAGGAGGGAGTACAGTACCTTAGGTTCTATTAGAGTCAATTAGGCCTAGTAAACCCAGGCCTGGAATAAATGGGGTTGGTATGAAGCGAAGATGCACATAAACAAGGAGCTAACACTTGCACTTAGTCATGGTTAAACAGTTTCTATCTTTCCTTCAAATATTTGAACCTGGGCAATCTTCATACTAGAAAAACCCAAGAGTCACTCTTGTTGGTACAGAAAAGTGAAGAACTTGTAAGGTACCTTTTTCTTTGTCTCTCTTTCTGGAGACTGAAAGAGCTTTGATCAAAGGAAGAATGTGTCAGTCAAAAGAGGAGGAAGACAAAACCCTATTCACTGCATATTTCTAACTGAAATTCTTAAGAGAAAGGTCTGCAATTTATTGTTGCAGGAGGCTGAGGCAACAGTAATTTAGATAATTATGAGTGTCATAAGAGTAAGTATTCTGTTGCATAAGAGGACTCTGGCAAGAAACACTTCCTCACATGACATTCACCGCCCGTTCTAACAAATGAGTAGAGTACACCGTACAAAATTTCAAAAATAAAAGTTTTAGACAAGTTTATCATGATGATCATTCATTTTATATACAAAAAAAAAAAATCTGTGACTTTGTTTACAAAATAGTAAATGTTACAAAAACAGTTTCCAAAGAAGTGTCCTTTTCTACAACAATTGAAGAGTTTTAAGAATGACTGTCATTTGATAAATAGGTGAAATTAACTATCATTAAAACCACTTAAAACTCCTCCTTTCTGTTATCCTTCTCATCTGGACAGTAACTGATAAGGAAGATTTCAGGGAGGCTCAGTCATTGATGGCAGGATCTAGAAAAGAAACAATTTTACAAACAGTTATCATTCCCATCCACCATTTCTAGCTATTGTATTTCACTAATGGCACTTAATTAGGTTCCTTCTGCTACCAGCATCAACACAATGCACAACCGGCTTCATACAAATCACTGCTCACTGTTATATTACATCTTGTGCTGTGAAAATGTTGTAGCGATTGCATCCTATCAGGTTAACAGCTCATATAAAAAGGTAACATTGACACAGTCCTATTAACGACCTACTATAAATTGCTAATACAAATCAGCATATTAGACAGAAATCAGAGATTACATATTAACATGAAGTATATTACTTGCTGCGCATACTTGAACGCAACACTATTATATTTCTCTTAGAGAAAAATATCCTCCCTTCCCACAAATATGAGTGCAAATGAGATGGGCTAAAGTTTGACAGAACTAGAGAGGAAGAGAGCTAATGCAGCAAGTCCTCCAAAAAGATCACCACATCATCTGGCTGAGCAAGCAATGTATCTAGGAGGAAAGGAGGAGGACAAGGAATGGTCAAAGAAAAGACTCGAACCTTGCATAACGAGGACAATTGCAATGCATCCCTAGAAGATCTAACGCACTACCACCTGACTTTCAAGCATACAAAAAGAGACGAATATCACTATCCTATTGTGAAAGGGGCATCACCATCATAGCTGCTATTTTATTTCACTGCTAAGATCCGCTCACACTCTGTTGCAACCGTTGCCATCTTCTGCACTCTGCAGTCTCCTCACATACATTGCAAGTTAATGCCAGTTGAAGTTGGAGGAAGGCATGAGAGACCACCACAAAGCAAATGGATTTCATCATCATTTCTCCCACCTTCCACTAGGCCATGCACCTATTTATTCACTGTGCTGACCCAATGTATAGGGTTTCTGCTACTGCTTTCCAGCAGCCTATCTATTTATGTGACTATAGGGAGAAAGGATCTTCATTCAGGCAGGAAGTTAGTTGTCTTTTTGGATAGCAATTACATCCTCTTTCACAAAGAGCAGCTTAACTAAGAGAAGGAGCATATGGTCCTTAAAAGGGACATCAAAATAAATATGACAGGTCAGTGCAATCAATAAATCAAATGAATGAAAAGTGTACCATATCTAAAATTAAACGAGTGCACATAATAAAGATGCAGAAGACAAAAAAAAGCTACCCTTGTTTCTGAATTATTCATGAAGCATGTAGCTCCAGCTGTTGCCACCAGCCCAAGGACATTTTACTTTGGGAATGAATCTTTACATTAAAAAGTTAAATTTTCTTTTACAAAAGAGAAAAAAGGAACAACTGGGTGGGTCTTTAAAGAGAAGCAAAGTGCACTCTATCATCTTCTTCCCAAGCATTTAAAAGGCAAAATACTTACAAATCAATTCACATGTAGTTTCTCTGCTTCTCTCCTACAGCTTCCTTATTTCCCTCATCCTAGACATTCATGTATTAAACCTTTCATGAACTTTTAGCCAGTATGGTTGGGTTGGAATCTTTGAGCACCACAGACCTTTGGTGTATTCTTTTAAGGTCGTCTCCCGTGTTTCAGTGTGAAGCGACATTGACCTTTGTACTTTGCTTTACATTTCAGTCAGAGATTTAATCAGTTTTTAAATTCATCTGATATTAACCATTAGCCCTTAATTACCAAATACACAATTTCTTGAAAGGTATATGGTTTACCTAGAAAGCACGACCTCTCCTGTCCCATGCACATATGACACCACAACACAGTATGAGATGGGATGATGCAAACCCTGGCCCAGGAGCTTACAATAAGTCTGCATAGCATGGTGCTGCTGCATAAACAATGAGCTCTCCATAATGCATCATCTATTATAGGAGAGATCTCCAATCTGCTTTGGGCTGAGGGTCTGATTAGATGAAAGCCACAAGATATCACCTCCAGGGCAAAGTTATTTAGAAATTATACATTAAAAAAAAATCACAGCAAGCAAAAGTTAAACTGTGCTTTCTCCTCCCCCAAAGAAATCACCCTTCCATCTTCTCCTTACTCCTTCCCCTTTTTCTCTCTCCCCAGCATGCACGTATTCTGAAGGTAGAAATCAAGTGAGTTCCTATCCTGGGCAAGAAGGTCCTATATGGATATGACTGCTGTACACAGAAGAGAATGTTTCAATGAGAGCAGACACTGCATAGATTGACAGGGGGAGAAGGAGGCTGGAGTGGATTTGGGGGCTATGGTTCTTGATAGGAAGTGGATCCATTTTTCACATGTGCTTTATCACATTAGCCCTGAGCCTGTACTTCTAACTAATTGAATGGAAAAACTTTTACAGCACATATTCCTCTTCTTTGAGCTTACAGACAGAGGAAATACAGCCATGTATCTAATGTGCATTTTTATTAATTGGGGCTAGGTCCTTTCTCATATGGCCCACCACGAGGCAGCTATAGTTTATATTTTTTACTTTTATTTTCATAATAAAATTGCTATTTTCAATTTCTGGGGTCTGTGTTATTACTGCATATGTATAGATTTGGTGGGGCGGGGGTGTGTGATGGAAAGAGACAAATTGGGCAATGAAAGTTGAGCAAGACCATACTTAAAAATTCAAGTGGACACATTTTCCATTTAGATTTGCACAAATAGATTATCAACTTTGGACGCAAACATTCCACCTCAAGAAACCAGGACACCCTGTATTTCAACTGGATACACTACCATTCCAAGAACACCTCAGGAATTCTATATCCATGCACTCTTAGAAGACAAACACACTCAACTGTGCAATTTGGTTAAGTAGCTAACCAAAAGCCTTGTGCATGTGTGCTAACTATCTTAGTGTACAGCTTGGTTTATTAAGCCCAAAAGTAAGTTTGGGCACCTCTCCTCCTAGATAACTTCAAGTAACTGTTTGAAAAAAAGACAGATGAAGAATCTAGAAATTCAGCATGTTTTGGAGGTAGGTAATGTTTCTGTAAGGTCTGATACCATGCTCACCACTGTAGTATCTCAGAACCTGCCAGTTACGAAAAGCACACTAAGGGTTTGAACCAACACCTGTTGAAACAAATAGCATCTTTCCACTGATCAGCCCCTAAATGAACCTCAAAATAAACAACTTAGGTGTGTATATAGAGATGATCCCCTTGCCTAGTTTCCTTCCTTCTTTGCTACTGACCACTGACAGGCAGAACAGAGACACATCCCTACACCTCTTTCCACTAAGTCTTCTGACCTGTTTTCTTCCTTTCTCAAGGTTTTGTCCCATGTGCACTGCTTTGTTCTTCCACCTTTTCTTAAGTTTAGCTCTCACAAAGCTGAGCTGAAACTTAGGAGAGCAATATAAAATTGTCAGCATTTTAGGACCTAAAATGCTGACAGAGCTCTAACTGATCAGATTAAGAAAAAACATTTCCATCAATCACCTGGAAATCATGTAATATCATGCTGAAAAGGAAATATAAATCAAGTACTTGGACATCATCTACAACAACCAAAAGTCTCTAGCATAAACACCATGAAGTAGGCAAAGGTGCTGGATGGTCTCAAGCTCTCCAGTTACGGTCCCCATGGCAATATGGACTCAGTGTCTTTGGTGGCAAACATTATACGTGGGCCTGGCCTAGAGTTCCAGGTAACCAGGCATTTGCTGAGTGGGTCTATCTTGGGTGTAGACAGCAGGGCCAGAGCTACTGCCTACCTTGAAACAAGCCACACAGACTTTCAGGCAGAGTACAAATTTGTTTATTTCCGAATGAAGAAACGTTCTCTTTGCCGTGCCCCCTGCTGGAGCCACTGGACAGAGCTCATGCACTGTCACTCAGGAAAGGATGATGTGGCTAAGCAGACATGGAGAGAATTTGGGACACCTTAAAAACACTCCCAGGGCAACCTGAGGCCAAATAGTCCAGCCATGGTCTCACAGTTCCAGATTCTCTCGACTTTTACTGTCATTCTGCTTCTGCAATTGTATTTACCCCCTCTCAACTATTTTTACAGATAGTCAAGTTTCCAAGCACAAAGCCCAGCCCCTAGCAAACTAACAGATGTAGCTCGTATCACATCCTGCTTCAGTTTGCTCAGTGAAACCAAAAATGGAATGTGCACCTCATCTTCCATGACTGCATTTAACCCCAACAGATTACAAAATTCTCCCGTGCAATATTGGAAGAGTTTTCTTTCACCTTCATAAAGATAGGAAAACATCTTCCTGCCAAGAGTCTGACACACTAATTGAACTAAACTGCAATCTGCATTTGTTGAGACATTACCTATAAGTAGGGTGACCAGATGTTCCAATTTTATAGGGACAGTCGGATATTTGGGCCTTTTTCTTATATAGGCGCCTATTACCCTCCACCCCATTCTGATTTTTCACACTTGCTGTCTGGTCACCCTACCTATAAGCCCACCATTACAGATTCACTAGATGATTCTAAACACAATATTATTTGTGATGATCCTAAACATGATACAGACCCATACTGATACAAGTGAAGCCCTACATACATACACACACACACACACACACAAATTACTTGCACATATATACACCGTTACTCAGCCTTCCACACACAGTACATATACTCAAATAAAAATTGGATATTTATTAAAACAAATCATTCCATCATGGGATCAACACAAACTGTAATACAAAAATCTGCACCTAAAGGTCTTTATGGCAGGGATCATATCTCACGCATCTACAAGATGCTAAACACGCCTATAATACTGCATAAATTACATTAAATTTAAAAGAAATATCAATTGAAGATTCTCATTTGGTAAGAGGCATGTAAGGCTACAAGGTACAAAAAACATTCATCATGGTAACTAAGATTTATGACATTGAACAGAGGCTCATAAAACCATCTTTTTAAGTTGTTAAAGGATTCAGCTTACAGAATAAACATCAGTATGTCCAGGGAGATAAGGAAAGATCAAATTAAAATTACAAGTTTATTTTGATGCCTGTCCATGCTTAACATTTGTGGAACACATTTAAAAATGCCAATAGGCTAGCTGAATAATATTTTTGTGAAAGACATTGATACCTATAGTTTCTCTACCTCACTCCATAATATGCATTAAACAATTGTCTGATCTGCCGTATTCTTTAAATAGAAGGAAAGGAGTTGGTTTAAAAAAAAAAAGTTCTTTAGCTTTGTTAGGCTGCATTGTATTACTGTTTAAGAATGAGTTGTTTATGAGACTGTGCATTTTCAACCAGCTAAAGTAAAGAACGAAAGCTTCTCGCTACAAGCTAAAAAGAAAGTCTTTACCATGCTCCTTGAAGAGCTCATTTTCACATTACTCAGGCTTCATTATGCTGAATCAATATTCGTTTAGTCACTGGGGTTATTGACATATTTTAAAATAAAAGTATACCCTTCAGCTACTGCACTCATTACAGGTAATTTGTCTTGTCAGGGAGCAGGGAATATTATCCCAGTCTTTCAGGGGCTGACAGCCTATGGAAATACCTCCCTATGGTTACAACTGTAAATAATTTTAAGGTAAAATACTGAAAAAATCAATGACTGTTTCCTGCAATCTGTCACAAACAAATCAATCATAATCTGCACAGCCAGAGAGTATGATTTGAAGGAGATGAGAGCAGATGTAATTCTTGGCTGGAATCTCTCTTTTCAAAATCACTTCACATAATGGTGTCATCATTTAAACACTTAGCAGTCGCTGGAATTGCCACTCAGAACATCCAGTTGGACAAAACCAGAAGGAAGAGGAGGAGAAAATGCCATTGCTGTTATGTAAGCAAACATTTAATTTAAATGGTTGCTGCATTAGTAAATTTCACAGATAGAAGAGCTATGCTTGCCTCCATACAGAAACTCTGAGCTAATCAATGTTGATCTTCCACATATTCACTATAAATTAGCCTCTGAAGATCAAATGAGTATTAAAAAGGAACTAAAGCTAGTTTTTAACATAAACCAACAAATAGGGTATTAGTATTTAGCCAATAGTATTGCCAAAAATATTTCCCCATCTTCAATTTCATTCTCTCAAGGTGTTTCATTAGATAATTAGAAAGGAAAATTATCCAT
The DNA here is from genome assembly GCF_015237465.2 of Chelonia mydas. NCBI lineage: Eukaryota > Metazoa > Chordata > Testudines > Cheloniidae > Chelonia > Chelonia mydas. The sequence goes on along the minus strand of NC_051252.2, from coordinate 12,105,045 downwards.
AGCACCTGTATCTCTTTATGAACAAAGAATTTCAGTGTCTGTCCACCAGCTAATGAAAATTTAAAGTTGAAATAGAGTAAGTTTACAACTCAACTTTAGTGTGGTTAATCGATGTAGAGTACCAAAAAAGCAATAACCTGCATAAATTAAATAGATATATATATATATATATGTATTGATATTGCATTCAGAGATTATATATGGAATTACATTTGATCAGTTTATACATAAGAATTAACTGCTATGCAGTCAAAGAGCTATAAACTGATCTTTGTAAGTGTGAATCATTTGTGTAAAAATTAAACTAAACTAACCTATTTTAAAGAGGGATGCTAATATCTGATAAATAATTTGCTCATTCATTCTTCTCTTCTAAAGGCTTCATTTCCTGACATGCTGAAATGTTTGAGACACTTATGTGGACGTTAATGGAGGCATTGGAGATTAGTTGCAGCAAACAGGAACCTTGCCCAGACAGAATTCCCACTTGCTCAAGGCAAATTTTGCTTTGGAGTCTAAAGATTAAGAAACTAATTCACTAAGGTGGTCAGGAGGATCACCATGTATAAAGCTTATTAGCACAGAATTCATTTTAACCATAGCCAGATTCCTATTCGTGAGCATTTTTATTTACATTTCTCTCAAACAAAAAACTGACAAAGTCAAAAAGGCAGATATTTGCCTGCAGGTAGGAAAAATGCATCTTTTTCTCAATTATAAATATTTTATAATATTAGGGAATAATTTAAACCTAGGTAAGATTATTGGCATGTAATTATACTTTAAAGAAAGATTTAAGTCTATCTACCCCATAGCAACACTGTATCTTAAGGCAGGTTCTTTACTGATACAAATTGAACATTTTTTGTTTGTGGCAAAATAAACTTATTGAAAAAAGATAAAAAAAAGAGTTAAGAAGTGTCCAGCAAGAAAATTACTAAAAGCCTGGTCCAGAAGAAATAGTTAAGGCCTTATAGACTGCACAAGTCCAGGAAAACTGCAAATGCTGGCTGTGAAGTGAATCTACTTATCCAGGGGAAAGGATAACTGTTGTGTAAGGCCAGAAAGGAAAGAAATCACTGACAGGGAGGAGAGCGCCTTGTGAACGGGCTGCATGTCCTCACTAACCTGGACTCCTCTATGTCCCTGGATGAGATCTAGAATGAAGCTATCGGATAAAGACACTTTCAGGTTGCTCAGCCCTTTTAAATGTCTTTGCTGGCCAACTAACACTTGCTAAGGGAAGACTCTCCCTAGCTCATTAAATCATTTGGACAGGGAGAAGAGGCATCCCGTGTTCAACATGTTGATACTTCCCCAACATCACTCCCCTACATCAGACTGTCATTTCACATACAACAGTCACCCGATTAGGGTGGGTCAAGAATCACAGAAGCAATAGATGGAAGAGATTTTTGTGTGCGGGATTTGTAAAAGGGGGATAATGACACTTCTCCTTTGTAAACAAAACTAAATACTAATTACTGTCATTATTAGGTCACCCAGTCACATCTCTCTGAAATGCAGGATTCTTCCCTAAAATACATTTTACAGTATTTTGCCAAGTACAGATTCCTGAAAGCTACAGTTGGAAAGGTTCAAAGGTTCTATCCTTGGAAAGGGAGAGGTCACAGGAGGTTGCATAATGCTTGGCATTACACAACTGCTCCTTGGGTGGAGTAAACCCTCAAGAGAGAGCAGCGTATGGTGCTGCATAGCCTGGGATGTTTATAGGGCTTCCATGGGTCTGTCCCACAGATGCTGTTTGCTGCTGGACAAGACCTTAAAATATTACAAAGACTTGGGATTGCTGGGGGGGACAGAGGGAGGAAAAATGAAGTCATTTGATAAGGAAGAAGAATTACCTCCATCTTTTTAATCTTGTGATCATTTTCTTCTTCGTATCCCCCCTTGGCACAGGGAGGAAATATCACTGATGGAAGGATCTAGAAGAGAGAACAGCAGTTTTATTTACAGATTAGTTTTTCCTTCACCACCCAAATTCTTCATCTATTTATTTTACTTGTAATTCTGATTTTCAAACATCATGGATATCAGTACAAATACACATTTTAAATGCAACCTCAGTTGCTCTCGGAATATTACTGATAGTGCACTACTATTACACTTATGTAGTAAAAGAGGTCTAAAATAATTGTCATGTTAGCAGTACCCTACCTACTGAATCTTATGAAATCTCTCAGTTATTTGGAAGCAAAGAAGAGAACATCTCTGGAACAGATATGGCTTAACTAGCTCCCTCCAAAGCAGTTTCTCCATTCTTCAGTCTTCCTCAGATCAGTCTCACTTTGCTTGTCTGAAAAAGAAAAACGAAGTTGTTAACTTACCAACAATAAAAGTTACCTCCTCTACACATCACTACAAACCCCAATCAACTCAAACTTTCTGCATCAAAAGATATTAACTTACTTTGTATTATATGAAAGTGAGAGGTAACCCAGCACCAACAGCAAGAAGTACCCGTGTGATGGACAAATCTTATTTATGTGAATATTATGCGCACAAACAAAACACTTACCGTTACTTTTTAATAAGATTTAATAAGATTAAAGACAGCTGCAAGGCAAGCATGCATTCTGGCTTTGTGTGGGGCCTCTTCCTATATTCAGACACCCTTGGTAGGATGGGCTGCTGGAATCAACTTTCTTGTTGGGGATCTTGCTGCTTTTACTCTTGTCTGCACTCTACCGAGCTGGAGAACAAATTTTTTTTGGAGGGGGTGGGGGGAAAGGGTAATCTTGTTGCCAATTAAAAGGACGTTGTTTCCCTTGATAACACAACACATGTATGCAAACAATGCATATTCCAGTCTCTTCACCTATTTTCCATTTATTTGGTTTGCTTTCACATCCAAAGATGTACTGTGTAAGATACCACTACATTTCATTAGTACATACATAGGACTGAGCATCCTCTGTTAAACAGCACAGTATACATGTGGTGCATATGGGGGGTGGGGGGGCTAAATCACATCTCCTATTTTGGTGTTAAACTTGTATTCATATACTTTGAGTCTTGGAATCAACTCCTGCATCAGTATTAGCCAAAAATATAGCATTTGCTCAGTAAAAAGAGTCTAACAAATAATATGCATTTCTATATGGTAGCAACTTGGATTTGAAGATTTTAAAGGTTTCAGAGTAACAGCCGTGTTAGTCTGTATTCGCAAAAAGAACAGGAGTACTTGTGGCACCTTTGAGACTAATTAATTTATTTGAGCATAAGCTTTCGTGACCTACAGCTCACTTCATCGGATGCATACTTTCTTCTCCTCCCCCAGCATGAACCCGATGAAGTGAGCTGTATCTCACGAAAGCTTATACTCAAATAAATTGGTTAGTCTCGAAGGTGCCACAAGTACTCCTTTTTTTTTTTTTTTTAAGATTTTAAAGAACTTTCACAACATTCCTTATGGGTAAAACTGAGGTAAAGAGATTAAGGGACTGATTCAAAGTCACATGATATGTCAATGGCAGAGCCAGAAATAGAATGCACAGTCCCCAGTTAGCTACCCGACAGCCTCTCACAGATGTCTCCCAAAACAGTCAAATCAGAAACTCCTAGATCGTTTTGCAATCCCATATTATTGAATGCCTGGTCTCCTGGTGGTTTTTAAGGTTTAATCAAAGAGCTAATGGAACAAGTTATACCACAAAGTGTCCGAACTTCTTGCTTTAAATAATTTAAATCGAGCTAGTTGTTGATCTATCTATTGAAAAGCAGATAAGAAAAAGAACTTTCAAAATATCAAACTGACTGAGCTGTCTCCTTCCAAAGGGACTCTCAAGTAATCTAAAGTAAACAGCATCTCAGAGAGATAAAGAAAGTTCTTCCCTGTAACAAACAGGAAGTCGGCATAAATGAAGTCATTCCTGCACGGTTATTATTATAAAGAAGAGCTAGGCATTTTTTTTTTTTTAAGAATGACAGAGTATTCTTAATAAAAACTTCAAACAGGTTTTATAGCTGCATATTATCCATTGAAACCAGTCATAAACAGCACTGTAGCATTATTTAGTGCAACTCCAATACGGCAAGTCACAACCCATTTTATTTATGGTGCAAGCTACAATGTTAGTTCTTGGCTTTACAGTAGCTGCCATTTCTGTAGCTATTCTATCCCAGCACATGGCAATCTGGAACTTGCTACTTTGTTACAGGATATGAAAGAAGATCTTGGGGAAACTAACACAGTGTAACTGGAAACAGAACACCCAAATACTACACTATGCGTTAGTCTATAAAGAATACAGTGTGAAGAGAACGGAGACGACTTTTGTAGATGTCAAGAGAGAATACTTCAGAAGTAACCTCAGAATTCACTATCTGCGACAGGAATGCCTACGAACACTTTAGAAGTTACATGCTTATCAATGGGAGAGGCTGAATATCGCACTTATGAGAAAGAGGAACCCAGGAAGAAAATTAACTGCTTGGGAAGGGGGGGGGAGAAATGAGAGGGGCAGAAGGAGTGAGAATCATCAGCTGTAATCTTTTTATGCAGAAGAGAAATTCTTACCTGGATCTATTGTAATCACCTTGATATGACTCACTTAGCTAGCTTTTCTTTATAAGGCAAGTATTATTATAGCAACAAATGAAGATATCACATGAACACATACAGTTAAGGTGCAGGAAACAACTGCAAGAATTGATGACTTTCTATTGGCTACGTTACCACTAGTCACATTACAGATTAGAAACTAGAAATACTTCAGAGTTAAAAATTACGGAATTAACAGCTGTTAAAAAGAGTTCTTCATGTTTGAAACTAATAATGTCTTCCTGAAGTTTCTAGGCAAGAGATATAGTTGACCTTCCACACAAACAGGTACTCTCTATTACATTTCAATAAAATAAGGTTGATAAATATGAAAAAAAAATCAAGATGAAAGTAAAATCACAACCACTTTTTGAACATTACATTGTTATTAAGATCAAATTCTGTAAATCAGACATCTATTACACACACACACGACCAGATTCTACCCTCAAATACACCCGTAAATCCTCAGTGACATGAGTTGAGCCATATGGGTAGAGCTGCAGAGAAAATTTGGCTCAATCCTGAGAGATACGGAGTACCTGTGACTCCTGCTAGAAGTCATTAGTGTCAATGGGAGACACAGGTGCTCCGCTGTCCTTCGAATTTTGGCCAAAACACTAGCAAACAGCATTGTACGTTGTCTTTCAAATGTGGACTGAACTGAAATTAGATTAGGGGCTCAGTCTAAGTGCAGACACCGATTGACTGAGAAAGTCAAAAACTTTCATTCATGTTGAACATTACCATTAAGGGAAGTTCTCTCCATACTTGCACTGAATTCAACAGGAATTAAATGCATATATGGAAAGGAAGATAATCTCTGAAGACATATATCAAGACAACATATATCTCTATATCAAGGCAACAAATTTAAGCAGATAGCACCATTTATGTTAATTATGTGAACATACAAGAAAACAAATAAAGTTCCAAGTTCACCCACAATAGCAAGATATTTCTAGTTATATAAATGCAATTTTAGCCCCCAATAAAGGAGAATATGCTCAAAGTATTTAAAATAAATATATGGTTTTGTCCTGCATACTGTAAAATTAGAGCTTATATGAGTTCATCAAAAGTTACTAAAATTTATATCCACATATTATTTTCTATGAGACAAAAAGTTGATGTATAAAATATTGTTGATGTGGGAAGGGAAAAAAAAGACATTCTGAACTACATAACACCTGAAGGTTAGGCAAGAGGCAGGCAGAAACTGGTCAGGGCTTCCATCTACGTATCTATGAATTGTCTCTTAAATCTCCATGATTATGAGCAACCGAGTGAGTTAACAAATGGATTTTCAGACCAAGTCAATTCAGGAAGAACAATATTGAAGGAGTTAAGGACACATCCTAGAAAGCCCTTATGTATAACAAACCATTTAGCATAGATAGTTTCAGTCTTAAGTACAGATTCTGCAAGTCTTACTCATGTAAGTTATCCTTTGGAAGCCAACAGAGCTACTCACATGAGGAAAAACTACTTGTGAGTAAGCACTCTTTACTTTTTCTGCTGCAACTTCTGCCAGTGGTTTTGGTGCACTATTTTGCTAATAACATATTGCTTTAAAGTAGCAGAACATAATTTCCCCCTTTTCTGCACTAATCAATTTCATTTCCATGGAATTTTGAAAATGAGAATGATAGGCATGATGGGAGGGAGGGGGAAGGGGCAGGAAAAAAACCTATTTTTTTAAATAAATACTTTAAAATCACAGCAAACCTACTGTGTGTGTGTGTTTTTTTTTTTTTTAAAAAGGGAGGGGTATTATCTGGGAGTCCCAATACTTTTTATTATTGTTAACAAACATGCCAAGCCATTTTTCCTCCCTTATCATCATCTCTCACCCAGAGAAATAAATTTTCTAGTATTTTCTTGCTTGTTAAATTTTGAAGTTTAGATTTCATAAACAAATATGCTTCTAAAAAAGCCCTCTCTCCCTTTGACGTTCTATAGCTATATCCTCCCAGTAGCAGTTTGCACATCAAGATTTTATTTTGTAGTTAGTCAGTGAACACCTAAAGTCAAATAATCTGGTAGAGAAACATCATAAAAGGTTTTATAAACATTGGAGTCTTCCTCTTCCTCCACCCCTGCAAAAAAAAAATCAAAATCACATCTCCTTTCATAATTCATGCCAAAAGATGACATTTTCTCAGGATCTTAATTAAGATAATGATGAACACCTGTGACGGCATTCTTTGGCAAGACAGCTTTATCAATCATAATCTTTTAAGTACACTTAAAAAAAAACAACAAAATCATATGACAGAAGCAATCTGTTGCCTTTCCTCGTGCTAGTTTTAGCTCACTCTCTCTTCACACACAAGCACACACTCAAGAATGATTAAATCTTTAAAGACTGTAATAGAAATAGGAGCATTGGATTTTAAATTTCAAACTGAAAGTAATTATTAGAGTAAGTCCGTTAGGACATATATCATCCAAGATTCCCACTTTTTACCTTCATATACTAAAAAAGTCACCAGACTACATCTTTTGTATTTATAAACTATTAGTGCTATGGTTTTGAAGTATGCTGTTTACTGCTCTAATTTCAAAATGTTTTCTTGAAAAACCGCAGCTAGTCCCTAATACACATTCATAAACTTTGTTTTATTTACTACTTTATGCAGTACACCATATGTTTGCACATTTTAAATGAAATTAGCCAAATGAAACCATGGAATAGAAACAAATATGTGAATTCAACTGCTGCTACATTTGTATCATAAAATTCTATGCAGTCACTTCAGGGCTGATCTTCCAAACCCTCACTCATGCCAATAATCCCATTGGAGTCAATGGGACTACGAAAGACAGCAAGAATTGTTTATAAAGGTTTGCAGCATCAGTCCCTCACACTACATGTCACACAAAAAAGAGCAGTTTTGATTCTCTGTACAGATCATTTTATTTAAACTGAGAATTTAAAACTAAGGGTGCAGACTAAGCCTGTAAATCCTACCCATCGTTAACTAAGATTTAAATGCTAATATAACAGAAGGTACTGTTGACAGCCTAGTTTCTCAGAAAGGTATAAGGTACAAGCTACAAGATTTTAAAGAAATAAAATAGCATTAAAACAGCTTTGCTGACATAAAATAAAAAACAAGATAACAGACCCATAAATTCAAAAGCTACTAATTACAATCAATGCATAAAGAGGAAGCATATGCACCATCAAGGCTGTTAAGGGAAATGTTAATCCAATGTTTGTTAATATAACCATTAAAGCAACAAAAATAGCCTTAGAATCAACTTCATATTTCCCTTGAATCAAAGAGCTGAACAGTCCTGTAAAGCAGATTAATCTTAGGCTTTCCTATTTGAATATACTTCTATGATAGGAAAGTGACTAGTAAATCAGTAGAGCTATTAATGTGCAAATAAAGCAGAAAATAGAGACATCTTTAAGAAATGAGTCTCAAACTTGACATAAAGTGAAGGTGACAACCACAGCAATAGAACCATAAACTAAATGTTCCAATATCTTGAAGAATTATCTCCAATTCTTTTAAAACTGCAAGGAATATAATAGTGGAATAATGTAGTGAGGATGTCTATTTGATAGACACATTCATGATGGCATAAGCCCTCTCTTGCTACATTTCATTAATCAACCCTGGTATTATACAACAGTACATGAAATTGGGCGTAAACTGAGCGTAATTTGGAAAAAAAAATGTTACTTTAACAGAATGTCAAAAATTAAGAGGATAATTTTACATGACATTAACCTTACCTCCTCCTCAAAAAAGTCAGATACACAGGAAAGAAGGCAGTTTAAACTTCTGTTTCTCTCTACAAATAAATTGGCAAGGAAGAACGGTTACTCATTCTACTCACATATAAACTGAATGTTAAACATATAAAACTTTACCAGATGATATCTTACTCATTGAACAAGGGGTATTGTCAGAAGATTATGACAGAAGCTCTTTCCGGGGGAGGGGGGAACAGAGCACTTTAAAGCGATAGCTAAAATTAACCCAGTGACAAACACCAGTGACATTGTGCAGCTGAAAACTGATCAAAGTGCACACCTGTGTGGATTGAGTATGTAAGAGTGTGTGAGAACCTGGTTTTAACAAACCTTCATGGTTACCACAGGCAAAACCCACATGAATGTTTAAAGAGGCAACCATGCACAGCTCAGCTTAATATTAAAAAAAAAAAAAAAAAAAGAAAAAGGAACAAGACAAAAAAAGAAAAAACAAGCTAAAGCCCCATTATATACTGCTCATATATATATAGAAGAGATATCAGTCTTCTCAGCATTGTGCCTGAGAGATTCCAGGAGATGCATTTAATCTAACCAGGATTTCAATAAGTCATTTTTTATAATTGCATGAATTATTACAAAAACCTAACACAAATAGGAGCCTCATTTATTTGCTCCTGAATACTAGAAAACTGTGCACAAGCACAAAAAAGGACAACAGATGTGACTTAAATCCTCCAAAACACAGACGTACTTTGATTGTCCGCATACGAATTTGGACGCTTTCACAGACGTGGGTTTAAGTTATTAGTGAATAACAAAAAAGAACCACACGGGGAAAACGGGGCTTTTTTTTTTTGCTCCCCCAGAAGCTATGTTTAGCCCAGGACTGGCTGCCAATCCCAAGGGGATGGCTGCCGATCCCTTCCCTGCCCCAGTACAATTGGAGGTGGGGTTTGAAACCCCCCCACATCCGTTTCGCAAAATTCTCGTGCACCGTTGCCAGCCGAAGCACGAGATCTGCTCGCCCACCCGTCGCGGCGGGGACGGACGGGAGCCCCCCGAGCTGACAATGGCCAGCGCACCAGGGCGAGGCTGCGGGGACAACCCGAGCCCGGGCTCCGCGGGCGCTCTCAGCCGGCGGGGGCCCCCCAGGCGGCGCTCTCCATCCCCCCGCCGGGGCCACGCCCGCTCCCCTGGGGCGCCCCCTAGCCCACGCAAGGGGTGACAGCCAAGGGGCCGCGGCCCGCGGGGATGCCCTGGGCCGGGGCCGCCGCTCGCCCCGGCCCCGCCAGCCGAAGGAGCCCCGACCCCAAGAGGCGCCCGGTTCCGGGTCGCTCCGGGGCAGGAACCCCGGCTCCTCACCTCTCGGCCAGGGTGGCGGGCAGCGCCGGCGCCGCGGCCCCGCAGCGGAAACAGGCGGCCGGGCCGGTCTCTATTGGCCCTTAGCGCCTGCAAGCCCCCTCCTGCCCGCCCCGCTTCCGGACTCCCCGGCAACCGCGCCGCGTTCCGCCTTCCCATGAGAGTGACAGCCGGAAGGACTAATGAGAGGACGATGGAAAAAAGGAAACCGAAGCTAGTAACCAATCAGGAATTGAGACTGGGGCCTAGCCGGGACTTCTAGGAACAGGGGCGCTTGGGAAATGTAGTCCTCCCTCGTGGTGCCTCTGGACCAAGCGCAGGTACAGAGAGGAACGCTGCTCTCTCCTTTCATATTTTCTCCTGTCCTTCCCCCCCCCCCCTTTCTACTTTTCCTTTGCCCTCGTCTTTCTCCCTTTTCTCTCCTATTTTTCCTTCTTTATTTTCACGTTCTCTTCTTAGGCCTTCTTTTTACTCCTTTATCCTTTTTCCTTTCTCTCCCTGTCCTTTCATTGTTGCCTATTTCTTTCGCCTCTTCCTAACCATGAGAAAGTGTCAGGCTCTACCATTGCAACGTGATTCATCTGTGTTCGTGCCTGCAGCAATTGCTTCCCCATTCGTTGTTCGCGTAGGACTGGAGGGTGTAAAAAGGGGGGGTGATTTTTACATTTTCAGCGCTTCTGCAAATCACTTAAAACTTCTGCACTGCAAGATCGCGTTTGCAGCCTTTGACCCAGAGGTTTTCAGATGCATTCATTTAAACAGAAAATATTATCCTTTACCGAGAGGTATTTCGCTGCAGGAATGCACAGAGTGAGGACTGGAGATGAAACGCAAGCGGGGGTGGGGGGGGCGGATTTCTTTTTCTTGTGGCAACGGTGTGAATTTCTGTATACGTGCCATTGTCACGAGCACACGCACACAAAAGTTGATGGGTCCGGCGTTGTTGGACCGGGGCCACGGCTCTAGGAGAATTACTAGGGTTTTCAGAGCTGCAGGGAAACTGTAATGCAACCATAGCAAAAATTTTTAGTCCCCTCATAACCTGTGTACACGGATGTTCCCTGTGCTGAAAGCAACTCCCTATCCCAAAATGTTGCAGCCATAGATGTTCAATTCTTTGCTCCCTTCTCTGGAAAATACTCTTGGTTAATCACGTTTTTATGTGAGCAGTTTTCAAAACGCCACACGTGTCAAAGGCCCCTTTTCGGTGAAGAAATCGCCTTCTTATAACTCATAAAGAGCATTAGCAGCAGCAGCGATCAGAGAGAGGAATCAATAAAAAAAAACCCTGGAGATCTGAATCCTTTGCCAGACTTGCTGGAAGGAAAAGATTGTCAAACCCCAGACCCCATCGCCCTCTCTTCGTCCGAGAGAGTTAAACGCCACAAGAAACCAAACTGGGGGAAAGACATGTTCCCTTCGCGAGTTCAGTGAGATCTGCTGGGGCTGGAAACCTTTTGCTGGTGACACATTCTGTCAGTCCCATTGAGTTTGAAATGGGGCGAGGTGGGGGGGTGACATTGTATGGCAGAGCATGAAGCAGTCGGACATCACTGCTGTTGGAGGAACCGGTGCTTGTTTGGGGGGCGCGCAGTATCACTTCTAAACGCGCACCCCTGTACGCATAGCTATGGTCTAAGACATTGACAAGAGGGTCCTCAGAGAGAGCGCTAGGTAACCTCAACATAGGGGTTGCTACTAGCTCCCCCATAACACAAGTGGGGTACATAGTCACATGTCCCACTGTCCCACCCACCCTAAACAGATTTCCAAATAAATAAAGAGGAACCTTCGCCATCTCTTCCCTTCACACCCGCCCCCCGCCCCCCCCCCAAAAGGAAAACACACTGGGCTGACATATGGGAAAACCCAACACCCGGGTCCTGGCTCCTTTTCCCATCCCTAAAGCAGCCAGGGTTTTCGAAGTAAAATCGGTCGCGTGAACCTCCACTTTCCTTATCCGCGACTTCTCTCTGCTCAGCACAGAGCGTAAATTAAACTTTACGGTTCATCTACTACATTGAAAGGCAATCGAGACTCCTTACTCCCATCGCAGCCGCTTTGGATCTTCCAAGAGCAAACAAATTTAAGCAAAAAATTCTCCAGCCGACCTGGTCCGAGGGTAATTAGAACACGAGAAGGTGCCAGTAAATAATTCAAATGCAGCCTATTTTGGAAAGGCACCAGGCGCTTTGAAAGCGATCCAGGTAAGAGCAGCACTTGACATCCCTCCTCCCTCCCGTACGTGTATTTAGCTGGAGTTGTTGGGAAGAACGGGTGAAGGGCAGAGCCCACAAATTGCAGGGAAAGCGGCTTGCCTTGGCGGGGGGGGAGGGGGGAGTGAGAGAGAAGAGAATAAATCGGGATATGTTCCTGTTGGGAAATATATCTGGTGGAATCAAAAGAGATTACATCCTCTGATCGGCAGGGATTTATCCCAGTTCATATGGTTTTAATCTGCTTTCGCTTCTACCCTTTTATGAGTTTCAGAGAGAGAGAGAGAGAGAGAGAGAGAAAATACCTGGTTTATTCTTCTAGATCCGCTGGTAAACTCTCATTTTGAAGGCTTTCTAGCCACCCCTCTCTCATCCCCCAGCCCTCTTTCCTCCCCTGTCCTTCTTCCCCTCCTTCCGGGACTGGCGCTGAGAAAATAAATGCTTACATTTTCCTACAATGAGAAATCACAGCTTAATAATTCATCAAAAAACAAACAAACAAACAAACAAAAAAACAACCCGCAACCGCTCACCCAGAAACATCGTATTTGGAAATATCCCCTGATCCCTTCTTATCTGTGGAAGGGAGGGAGACGAGGGCCACATTTCGGGCTGCAAATCTGGACAGCATTTCACATTTCCCTTCAAATTGCAACAGGTACCTTCTCTGGGGCGCGTTCTGGGACAGAGGTGAAATGACAGCGTTTTTAAACAGTGGGGGGAGACAAATATAAATCAGATGATATTACATATTGTGTGGATACACACACACCAGCCAGAAGTGGGAGAATCTAGAAACGATGTGTTGCCATATTTAAAAAAAAAAAAAAACAAAAAACCTCCCCCATCCCTAGCCGCTAAACATAATTTTCCTGTTGAAAATAAATTTTTCTTTTTTAAAATTGAAAGTATATTTTAGGCACCGCCCCCCCCCCCCTTCCCTCGCCCTTTTAAGGGATCGGATCAAATTATATACTGGCCGGGGGGCGGGGGGAGGAAGGGAATGGGGGCAGAGCGTGGGGGGGGGGGGAAGAATGGATAATAAATCTTATTAAATATATATTTTTTCATAAACTGATTGGCTTGCATTCCAGTGCAGCCCGGGCCATAAATCAAGAGGGAAATGTGATGGCTCCACACGGTATTTAGCAAATGAAGAAAGTTGGAGCTGATCTTCAATGGCTTGGATGTGATTGCCATCCAGGGGCCGGCGCACTTGAGCCTAAGAGCTGGGGAAGAGCGAGAGAGGGAGAGAGAGAGGGAGAGAGGCTCTCCTGCTGGTTGGGTTTGGTTGTGGCAAGCCCCGCAGGGTCCTGCCATTTCTTCCACTGACAACACCCCGGGAAGGAGGAGCTTCCCCCCGCGCGCCGCGCAGAAGGCGTCAGAACCCTCAATTTCCAACTTAGCATCTTGGCAGGACCTTTCGCAAAAGCCAAACGCAGATCTCGAAAAAAAGCCTCTCAGTCCAAAGGCAACAACCACCACCAGCAACAACCGGGGGGGGGGGAAAGCGCAGCCCCGCTAGGCGAGCGAGCTGAGCGAGAAGCAGCAGCCGCCGGGAACCAGAAGCCAGGTGCTGGGGGGCTGCTGTCGCCGCTGCTAATCCGCCAGCTGCCCCACCTGGCCATAGGGCTTGGGGGGTGGGGGGGAGTCACCTAGAAAAATCAAAGCGAGCGGCAGCTCCTGGCTATTCTGCTGCCCGTGTATATGTATGTGCTTGGCCATGTCGTATCCTCAGGGTTACTTGTACCAGCCATCCGCTTCCTTGGCTCTCTACTCCTGCCCGGCTTACAGTACCAGCGTGATCGCCGGACCCAGGACCGATGAACTTGGGAGATCTTCCTCGGGCTCCGCTTTCTCGCCTTACGCCGGATCTACCGCCTTCACCGCCCCTTCTCCGGGTTACAACTCCCACCTCCAGTACGGCACAGACCCGGCAGCCGCCGCCGCCTTCACTTCGTACGTGGTAAGAGCAACAATGATCGGCGGCAAGCCCGGCTAGCCAGCCCTCGAGCGAGCAGGGCTGGTTTGGGTTCCACGGGGGAGCCCTGCAGAGGCCAGGGGGGATGGAAAGCACGTTGCTAGCATCCCCTGGCAACTTTCTCTCTCTTCTTCCCCCCCACCCCCCTCGGTATTTGTCCACACTGTTGCCAGATCAAAAGTGTCTCGGGTGAGGGTGGGGTTCTAGCAAAGAAGTATTATAGGGATCACGAATGCAAATATTGTGTTTTCAGTTAAGGGGAAGCACACACCAAACAGCCAATGCAAAGAAAACCTTGGACTAATGGAGTTTGGTTTTGTTTTTAAATAATCGGTGGGATACCGCCTCTCATTTTATGTTATTTTATTTTTTTAATTGTAAAAAATAAAATAAATCCAGCGCCCGCCTGGGAAGCAGGCTGATCCACCCATGTAAGTTTCTTCGGCACAATCTTCATTAGGCTTCCCAAACACTGCAAAGCCGTAATCCCATCTCTGCAATCCGATTTGGAAGCATTAACAACAACAACAAAAAACGATACGGCGTGGCCATGTGCTGCTTCCCCCCCCCCCCCAGGTTTAATATCTTTTCAGCGTAGAAGTAAATTTGTGTTTATTTAGGGGCCGCGTCTGGGGCGTTATTTTTGTTTCTTTTTTAAAGAAAAACAAGTTAGTCCGGTTTTGTTTTTGTTTTTTCCCCCTCACCAAAAGCAAGTCTGGCTGCAGCGAAAAACCCTGCGGCCCTTTAGAAAAACAACAGTTGCCCATCTCCGCTCACCCAGCGTGGGTTTCGGCCGCGTTTAGCGGAGTTTCCCCTGCTTTCTCCTTTCCAGCGAGTGCCTCCATTGCGGGGGAGGGAGCCGAGCTGGTGCGGTGGTTGTGGGAAAGGTTATGTTCAATTAGACAGTGGGAAAAGCAATTGGTTGCTGCTTAGCACAATAATATGTCAGGGCAGAAATGGATTGTCAGGTTCGCGTTTCTTTACAAGTCAGAAACTTGGCTATTGCTTGAGGGGGGGGGCGGGGGGGGGTGAATGAAGAACAGTCGCTGCCCTTCGCAGTTCTGCCCTTTGGGCTAACGTGTGCAGATCTGATAACACAGATGTGCTCCGGAGCCTTTGTGTGTCTGTTGCATACAGAGACACATGCACCAAGAAAAAAAAAAAAGTTCTAGGCCATTTTCCCTTTCTGTTTGAAACAGCTGAGTGGGGGGAAAGCCCAGGCTTGACTGCTCCAATCTAGGAACAGCCTCTGGGATTTTCCTGTTCTCCAAACTTTAATTTGGGGAGCGAGTAATCGTTTGGGCTCTTCCCCCATTTTGTTGCCCTTTGTCACTGTTGGTTGTGTCGTGACAGTTGCGCTGCTCCCGACCTCACTGTCCGCTCTGTGCCCGCTTCCCCCCGACCCCCTCTCCAGGGCTCACCCTACGACCACACACCAGGTATGGCAGGTTCCCTGGGGTACCATCCCTACGCGGCGCCCCTGGGCTCCTACCCCTATGGAGATCCAGCCTACCGAAAAAATGCCACCCGGGATGCCACCGCCACCCTCAAGGCCTGGCTGAACGAGCACCGCAAGAACCCCTACCCCACCAAGGGCGAGAAGATCATGCTGGCCATCATCACCAAAATGACCCTCACCCAGGTCTCCACCTGGTTCGCCAACGCCCGGAGGAGGCTCAAAAAGGAGAATAAAATGACCTGGACCCCCAGGAACCGGAGCGAGGACGAGGAAGAAGAGGAGAATATCGACCTCGAGAAAAACGACGAGGATGAGCCCCAGAAGCTGGAGGAAAAAGGCGACCCGGAGGCTCCCGAGACAGGTAGGAGGGATTGGGAAGAGGGAGAGCACACCCCCGCGGGGCTGCTGGCGCCTGGGGAGATTGTTCTGGCCTGGCGGCCTCTGCAGCCAGCTGCCTCGGTGGAGCAAGGGGAGATCGCTGCGGGGCAGCGGGTGTTTCTGCTGGGCATGGCCTTGTGGCCTCTTCCCCCCTCCCCCGCCAGCCCCACTGAGCCGCAGCTCGGAGGCCAGGGCGGAATGTCACCTGCCAGCTGCGGGGAGTTGTGTGCGCGCAGAGGGACATGGCAGCCCGGGGATGCCCCTTTCATTCCCTCCGCTCCGGGTGGATGGGGGGAGAACTTGGGCTCAGGATCCGGAGCCCTCGCAAACTTTCTGTGGCGCTCCTCTTCCCCCCTTTGCACACAGGAGGAGGAGAGGAGCAGAAGGCAGCCCCGGGCTGCGAGCGGCTGCAGGAACCCCACTCCCCGGCGGGCCAGGAGGCCGAGGGGGGCCTGAGTGACTCGGATTGTAAAGAGCCTCCGGAGGAGAGGCTGGAGGGGAGGCCGGGCCCCCCCAAAGCGGCCGGCCCTGCGGCCTTGGTGCAGTGCCCGGCCGGCCGGATCCTGCAGCAGGCGGCTGGCGGCGAGGAGATCCAGCACCAGTACCGGCCCCCTTCGGCAGCCGCCGCCGCCCCCCACCCGGGAGAGCTGCACCCCATCACCCCCTCCAGCAACAGCACGTCGGTGATCCACTCGCCGCAGCAGGCGGCCCTCGCCAAACCCAAACTCTGGTCCCTGGCCGAGATCGCCACCTCCGCGGACAAATCGAAAGAGAGCAGCAGCGAGGTGTCTCCGGGAGCGGGGCCGACCCAGGGCCCTCCCTTGGCCGGGAGCAGCACCTCGCATTCCCCGTCGCGGTCCCCCTCCTCCCAGTGCCCTTTTCCTAACAGCGCCGTCCTCTCCCGGTCCCTTTACTACGCGTCTCCGTTTTACCCGGGCTACACGAACTATAGCACTTTTGGGCACCTTCACAGCCACGCTGGCACCAACCCGGCAGCCGGAGCCCCCAGCAGCCATTTCAATGGATTAAACCAGACTATTTTAAACAGAGCAGAAACCTTGGCTAAAGAAACTAAAATGATCAGAAGCCAATCCCAAGTAGATCTTTGCAAAGACTCACCTTACGAACTGAAGAAAGGTATGTCCAACATTTAATATTGGCTTCTTCTCCGATAACTCCCCCTGGGACTTTGGTTTTTTTTTAATTTATTTAATACTTTGGCCGTTATTTTTCCACTACCAAGAGAAAAAATAAAACAAAACAAAAAAATCAAAGACACACGCCTAGTCAAAAGTTTATAGTTCATAGGAAATGGCTGAGTATAAAAGAACTCAGAAATGTCTTAATCAACTGAAAACAAAACAAAAATTACACACAAAAGGAGAAAGATTTGTATTAAATCTTATTCTGTATATTTAATGTAGCTTTTTGTATTTAAATTGATAATACAGTATCTTTGAAGTAACTTATGAAATCAAGACACCTGTACAGGCATTAATGTGGTTTTCCCGTAATATAAATATATACATTTGTGTCTTTTCCCGAATTGTTTCATAGTTTTAAAATATATATATATATATATTATATACACACACACACACACAAGTTTATTTTAACTCTTTTGCCGCCTATTGATTTTTTCCCCCTTGGGTGTGAGCTAAAGTATAATAAATTAATAAAGGAAATAAGTATAACCTATTAGATTTTAAAAAACCAAACCTGCAGTCGCCATTGTTAAATGCATATATTTTAATTAAAAGAAGGTTTTAACAGAATCAAACCCACTTGTTTCTGCACGAGAAAATACATACATAACTGGTGACAAAAATAACTTTTTAAATGCTCCTTTGTTTAAAAGTGAGGTTTAATTTAGAACATTAAATGCCTGAAACTGATTTGCAAAGTAAGAGAGGATTTCTAAACGTGGGAATCTTTAACAAGAGCACCTACTTGTTGTGGTAATTTAGGCTAATTTGAGGGAAGCAATAGTCAAAGAATGAAAGGATAGTGTAGGAGATAAAATGAAGATGAGACGTATTTATGAGTCAGAGATTAAATAAGAATATATATATAAATACATACTAGAAACACCAAATCGAAGTACAGTACCATCTTTTAACCTAATTACTTCCAATCAGTGTCGTGTTTTATGCAAAGTAATCAGCTGGTGAACTTTGCTAATGAGTTCGATTTTATGCCAGATTTAGCCCTTATTACTATTTCAAAGGTGCTGCAGAGTTATTAAGAAGAGAGCCGGGGAATACACATTAAGATACACACTAGGGGAAAGATCCCCCCTCCCTCAATTCATTCCCTCCCCCACGAATTTTGCATTGATATATTTGGTTAATTTGATTAAATTAGTGCTTCATCGCCGCTGCATATTGCAAGCATTGATAGGATTTGTAAATCTGTCTGTCCGGAGATTACCATATATAACCGGAGGTTGAGGGTCGGATTGGAATGTTTCCCCACATTCACAGGTAGGTGTCACACTTGTCCTGAATTTCAAACCTACCCACTTTGAAACTGGTGCTAAAAAGGGGGGGAGAATCAAAACCTAATCAAGGAGCCTTCAAATACACAAGTCCACTATACTATACGACTCGAAAACAAAGGAAGATAGATTTCAGCTTTACTAGATACAAATTGGGCCAGGAAAGTTTAATGCTCTGTTACCAGTTTAGGAATTTTATCCTCTCTCTTTTGTAAATTTAAAAAAAGCAGCAGCAATTTTAACCATTTTTTAAAAAAAATCTGTTGTGTCGATCACTTTAAAACCAAAGTAAAATAATGATAATAATAATAATAATAAAAGGAAATCTATAGTCAAATTAGATATTCTACATTAATTGAAGCCTGCACTTCAAACTACCTCCCACAGGTATTTCAGGTTCTCAAATCTTGACTTTCCCTGCCTTTGCAATGAACTAAGCGGTGTGTTTCATGCCAGAGCAAATTTTCTAATGTTCAAAAACTGTTACATCACAAAGCTCTAGGAACAAATTCGCTCTATTCACATCGGATTTTCTGGGTGTCCGTTGTATAGGAACATATCAGTGACATTAATTGGACTGGGATATATCTGGTACCATTTAAACAGAAGAGTACTGAAACACCCATTCGATTTTTAATTTTTTTTTTTTTTACAAGCCAGATAATTGTTTCGTAATCGCTTCAACTTTGTCAGAGCTATTTATTAGCTGTAACAGGTTTATTCATGCATATTTACATTTTACGGGATATTAAATAGTAGTTTGTATATTATGTTTTAAAAATACAGTAAATGTTCACTTGCTATACCATCTTTGTCGATAATCTGGTTTAAAGTCAAAATTGTTTCAAGCTGAAAGTGTAAATAATCAAATATTCATGGGATAATAGTATGTTATTTTGTCACTTTATAAATTATAAATGATTTTTAAAAAAAAAACAATTGAATTCCACAATCGGATCATTTATTTACACTGGGGAAAAAATTATACTGAGCTGCTTTTGGGGGGTTGGGGAGGAGGTTGAGAATAAATCAAATTTATTTCTCACCCGCCTTGTTTAAATTAGGCGAAAGTTTTTGGCTAGGTCTGGTAAATGAACTGAAAACCAGTGACATCAGTTCCTGGCATCATATTGCCCTTTTTAAAAAATCACTTAGTATTTTATAAAACCTAGTCTCTCCGAGCACTTTTATTAAAGATGGAGATAATATTTTGTTGAACCCTACGTTAAAAAGTCCAAAGGGCTCATTGGAATAAGAAAGTTGATAATCCCACACAAGGGTGCTTTAGAGACAACAGGTTATACAGTTAAACAAGCATTCCTAAAATTAATCTTTTGTACTTAGTCATTTAGCGATGGATTTTTTTTAAAATGTCACTATATACACCTTTCCCCCAGATGCTCTTTCTACCTCTGAAAAACAACTTTGGGAATAAGTTTAGGAACCTCGTTTGTTAAAAAACCAAGTTCCTTATTCAAAATACGCCTTATTATAAGTCTATTAGCAATCTCAATAGGGTTTTCGTTTGATGTATAAATTCCTAAGGGAACGAATCCAATTCCTCTAGGTTGCAGCTCTTCAGCTTGTCGCCTATATTTACCTAGTTAAGTCTTAACTAAGATTGTAGATAGTCAATTTAATAAAAATTCTGCGCTTCCCTCTTATCCCTCTCCTGTATGAAATCTTAGATGTAATTGTTCTGGTCTTAAAATTTCAGCATCGTTATTTTTCTAATTAAAGAGCAGTAAAGGAGCATTTTTTCTTCTTCTTCTTTTTTTTTTTTTTAAAAAGCAGCATTAATATATTTTGACAAGTTGAAATGACCTCCCAATTTTGCAACTCAGATGTTACTTTTATGAGGTCTCTTTAAATTGAAATACCTTATTTTGGGGTCAGCTTCTTCACAGAGTGCTGGCGCAGTGTCCGGTGGTTAATACCTAAAAATCCACCAATGACTTTTGAAATATCTTACCCGGTTTATAAATATTACCGGTATAATGTAACATGATTGTTTACATAAGGCTGGTATATACAGCCACACACACTTGTATGTATATGCATAGTGTATTCATAGGAGTTTGACTGTATTTTTGTTATGATAAACACAAATTAGCTTTAACTGTTCGCTGCAGATATTTAAAACTAGATTTTATTTTCTTGCTGCAGAGTATTTAAGTAACTGGTTTAAACGCGGAGTAGATGGAAAGCTTGGAATGACAACAAGGGTTCTCCCAAGACTGGTTTCAGGGTGATGTTTTAAAAAAATACAGATGTATGTTTAAATACAGTCAGTATGAGGCAGTTCACTCAATATTTTGAAGGGGTTCCCTGACAGATTTCTCAAACTGGATGATTTCTTTGATAGGAAAGCTTGGCATTTTCTCCAACCTGCATCACTCTGATTGTGCTCTGAAATGTCAGTGTTGTCACAGAATCAGTGTAATATAGACACAATAATGCAACTCTTGAGCCTCGCCTGCAAAGTGGGGTGACTGGCCCAGTGAAATGGACATACGATGGCAGGAGGATGTTTGGTGGAGACTTATATTATCAAAGGTTTCAGAGTAGCAGCCCAGTTAGTCTGTATCCCCAAAAAGAACAGGAGGACTTGTGACACCTTAGAGACTAACAAATTTATTTGAGCATAAGCTTTCGTGGGCTACAGCTCACTTCATCGGATGCATTCAGGGGAAAACAAAGCAGCCGTTGGCAGAGGGCATTTTCTTCAAAGCTAAATCACATTACGATGCTGGATCATTTGTAATCTTTAATTGTGCTACCTTTATAAATTCAGGTGCATCTAACACGTGCATCTAGGTCCACCCAAATCCTTCAAGTCTTTTTGGCAACAAGGATACAAACAAATTTAAAATAGTAATAGGGTTTTAAATAATAATAATGAAATCTAATACCGATAGCCTGATATTTTAAAATTCGAGACCAGTCCAGGCAGTCAGTTTCTAGTGCTGGCATGGTGCAGGAAAAAGCCCAAACTCATCCCTCCAACCCAACTAAGACTGCCCAGGAAGCAGGGTCTCAGATGCTTCCCTTTAATGCCTCTGTGCTTGCGCGTTCCCGTGTTCTCCCACAGACATGGGTCCAGCTCAGGGTGAGGGAAACGCCGTTTGGTTGGGAGAGGGGATGCGGTTTTATGCTCGGCTATAGGACCCAGGCAGATTAGGCGATTGGACGGTGTATTTTATAGAGCTGTTCCATGTGAAACAAGCCTATAAACACACAGCACTCTTCAGTAACACGCTGCTGGCCAGGTAAAAGCATATCAAACAGCAAGTCAGAGGTGCTGCAAACTCTCCGGTAAATTTTAAAAGACTCGCTCTTTGGGTTTCAAATTAATTCCCATTCAAACCAGATTTCCCCTTCCCCACCCCTCAGTGGCGTCGGCTTCTTCCTCTGCGGCGGCACCTTTACCGCAGGGACAGGGGCAAGAAGATTAAGCTCGGCAAGATCTCCAGCAGCAGAGACTTAAATTCGCCCAACTTTGCCGGAAGTTGGGCTGGGCCCCACCCGCGTTCTCCGGGCTCCAAGTTGCGCCCGGCGGGGAATTCGGAACCACGCTGGAGCCGAAGGTCGCTGCGGGGTTCGCACCGCGAGTCAGTGGCCGCTGCGGGGCTGGGCTGCGCGCCTGCGTGGCCTGAAGAGGAAGGGCTCCGCCGCCCGCGGAAGGAGGCAGAGCCGCTCGGAGCCCGGTCCTGCTCTCACCACGGTCAGTGGCAACACTCCCGTCAGCTCCAACAGGAGCAGGATCCAGTCCACGGGCTCCTGCGACTTCCCCAGTGCGGGCGGGGGGAGATTTGTAAAAGGGTCCCGCTGCCCCGGGACAGGCACACAGGCCGCGGGTGAGGGCAGGGCAATCGCACCCAGATAGGCACCCCCTGAGGGAGTGTGTGAAGCCGTCCCAGAGACTGGGGTACGACTTGCGCCTCTCGATGAGTACACTGACGTCTCCAGTCCTCAGCTGCAGGACGTTAGGAACAGAATTGGCCAAGACCTCAAACAATAAAAACGAGTGCAGTGATGGGCAGGTAACCCATGGAGGTGTTAAAAGCGGTTGGTAAAGCAGCGCCACTGCGGGTCACTTCCAACGGGGAAACAGGTGTCATTACAATGCTTTTAGGGGGAGGGGGGAGAAACTCCCCTAGAAATGCAGCGCGGACCCGAGAACTGCCCTGGATGCTGAAGTCCTGGAGCTGCCTCGGTCAAGGGGAGCAGAAAGTTCGCTTTGGTTTTTAACCTCACCTAACCCGGTGGGTGTGTGAGAGAGAGACAGCCCTAGGCTCCAACGAGGGGGGCTTTCCCATCTGGCAGCTGTCCTCTATAATTCGGGGCGGGGGGAGGGTCTTCCCCTCACAACTCTAAAGCATATTTGGAAATGAAGACAGCGTCCAAAGCAAAGGAGCCACTCACCCTGTTCGGGCTTAGGGAGCCTCCCCACACCTGTCGAAAGCAAAGTACCCCCCTAGCGTGGGATCTCATCCTCCAGCGAACACCCCGGAGTTCGCTTTCATCGAACACAGTATCTGAAGCATAATCAGGAAGGGAGTGGGCGGGGAGATGCACTTTGGATGACAGGCCTGGCAAACAAGGGTAAGGTAACACTAAGCAATCATGAGACCCCAGCAGCCATATTTTTTCCATGGCAAATACTCACTTGTTAAGGCCATTAGGAAAATTAACAAGAAAAAACCCCAGGGATGGAGGAGGCCTCTATTCTTGCTGAGAGGACCTGGATGGAAAAGATCCAAGGCTACCTCACCCGAGAGTCAGTTGGGATTGAAATGCTCCTTTTCCCTCCCCAAAATAAAGTTCAGCTTTTCAGTGAGAGTCAGTCACTGACTCTGATTATCCTGCTGGTTCCTCCCACGTTTGAAATAGAAAACAAACCTTAATTCTGATCCGCACACACCCAACTGCTTTCCCTGGAATGGCTGCTTTTTCAATTGTCTCTATTAACCATATAAAATGTCCTTGCCACCTAGCATACCAAATACTACAGTAATCGCTCTCACAGTAACAGAGCATAGCTTTCTATGGAAGGCATATTTTAATATAAGTGGCTTACAGAGTTATTTTTTACCCCCTCCTTTCTTCTAGTAAGATGATCTAAACAGAATATTTTCTAGTCATGCCTAAGAACGACTTCCAAGCTCTTCTAGAGCAAGGAAATGCACTTGGTCAGCAGGTTTAAAAGGCGATTACAAATAAATTTAGCCTTCATTTCGGAAGCAAAGGAACCATTGTTTAAAACCGATTCCCCGCCTCTCCCAAAATGTGGCCAGTATAAATGTTTAAAAACAAACAAACAAAAACCACACACCCAACAACCCACAAACCCCATAAGAATCGGCTTGATAGAAGATAGGCTGCAAAAAAGGAGTTTACATAGGTCAAAAAGTAGAGAAGCTCAAACGAGACGCTGTAAATGCCAGCCAGACACCCAACACCACAACTCAATCAGCTGATTGCGGACAGCTTGGCTATTTAATCATGCAGCTCGGTTCTGTTGACAAACAGAGCGCTGTGCTGTTAATTATTGTTTTTACGCAGATGTAGAAGTCAGGTTTCTTACGTCCGGCTTTGCATTAACAAACCACCAGAGAAACATACTCGAGTCAGCCTGGTCTCTAGCGCAGAATCGAATTCAGCACAGAAAGTGTAAAGAGATCTCTCCCCCTCCCTTTCCCCTTTTTATATGACTTGCTTAGATTATTAGTAAGGACATCTGTGGCTGGCAGTGGAACAAGTGTTACCAAAAACAGAACCGGCTGTTTTTCCAAATGAGCAATATGTTAATTCCTCACCTCCCTCCCCCCTCTGGTTTCTTTAAAACCTGGCACAAATACATCAATAGCGGAGAATAAGGAGCCTTTGCAGAGAACAAGTGGCAGTTTTGAATTTACCTTTTGTGTGTGCCTCAGATGCAATCTTGAGGCATTTTTCGTCCTCTCTCCCACAGAAAAAGAGCGTTAATCTGCCCTATCTTGGGACCCAAAAGAATTGGAGTGGAGTGGATATTCACTGAAATCACATAGGGGAATAAGGGTCTTGCTTTATTGAATCATCAAATCCCAGGAATGAAGCTTTTAATTAATTATGGGTGCTAAAAATTCAGGCCAGCTGTTTCTTTTTACTTGGCTCCGAAAAAGACAAAGTCTATGCCGAGATCTTCTAAATCACATTCACTATAAATCATTCCCTCTCAATGATACTTCTAGCCACGAAATGAACCTGTAACTGACAGATGGTTTATTGTCCCCCTGCATTCCTCTACCCTGTACCTAGCCAGGATTTTTAAAAATAATTTGTCCAAGCAAGTTCTTGACTATTAATGATCCAGCTCTTAAAATGCCCTCTCTCCCCTCGTTTAAAAAAAACCCAAACCCTGCTTTACAAATATTTATGAATAAATACTTGTCTGGGTGAAGTGAGAGAGGGCAATTACACAGCCGACTGCTACTTTAAATAGATTGTGAGAGTAGCTTAGCTATAAAAACAAACAAAAGTAACAAAAAACAAACACCACCTCCCTGGGTTTCCCTAAATCTCGGAGTTCTACTCCTGGGTAAAGGCTGCACGTGATTCTTGCAGCTGTTTGCGGGTTCATCAGAAAGCTCCTGCCCAGTAACAAAATCCCTGCGTTAAACCAGACAGCTCCTATTAATAAGCACTGCATTTTCCAGACTAATATACACTCTGCGTGACGTCTCCTTCCCCTGCTAACTCTTCTGGTTTTTGAGAGCCAGCTCCCCTCTTGTTGAAAGGGAGCCGTTCCGCAGACACGTGGGGCCCAATCCTGCAGAGGCTGACCCGGGGGAGGACTGCAGAATCGGTCTCGTACAGCACATGACCGAGCTAAGATTTACTTCACTTTAGCAGAACGGAACGAACCCCACGCCTCGACATGCACGTTAAGCGCGGCTGCCAACAATTCATACCCACGCCACTGCCACCCAGCAGCCCGATTCGATAAGGGAAAAGTTACCGCACCAGCGAGGCGGCACGGTAGCAAACGGTGACCCCATCCCACGCTACCCGACTAATTCGGTTCCATCCGAGAGAGAGAAATTCGATTCAGCTTTATAGACAGAATCTATTTGCAGCGAGTCATTCACCACTAACCCACGACTGGGGATTTTCCCTCTCGCTCGAAACGTATTTGGTTTCGATAAGTTTGATTACGTTTTTCACTAGTTTTACCTTATTTAAGTTACGTTATTGAATAGTTACGTTATTTCACGGGACACAGCTCTATGCATTTGCTGGCAAAACAGGCGCAACGTTTCTTTCAAACCTGCTATTGGTCCCCCCTGTGTTATAGTGTACAAGGGACCAGTAACAGGCTCTGATCCTTTCGGAGCCAGCATTCCCCACGATCGCAGGGACCAGTGTTGCGTGCTAAAGGAAAGCAGGATCTGGCCCATACGACCCAATCCTGCAGTCGAGGAAGTCCATGCCAGCACCCTCTGGGACTCCCAGGGGAGCAGGGTGGGGACCATAGTTTCTAAAATATTGTTCATTTCGAACCGCTGAGATTCCACTGGGGCTTTCGCAGGGTTCTCAAAACGGGCTAAATCACTAACCAACCTATTGTTGGTTTGTTTTGAAAAGGAAATTGGACTCGGAGATTTGGAAAGAGTTTCCAGACCATAATTACCAGCAACCAGCGTTTTGAACTAATTTTTTAGCGACCCCAATCTATCAGATGATTTCTCTCATTCTGATTTTATATTCAAGTTTTAAAACATTCTGGAGACAATTAGCTGATTTTTGTAACTTGTGTGTATATATATGTATACACACACACACTACACGTATTCGTCTGGCCTACAGGTATATTGCCACCCCCAGAAAATACTCCAGGAAACAGCAGCACTTGGCTGTAGATAGTTTCTTTGAGGGTGGTAGATTTGTTTAATTGTCTTAATTGCCTCAGATGAAAGCAATCTGTACTATTTTTACGGTTTACAGAAACACTTAAGAGGCAGCCAAATGATTATTTAACTGAGTTTTCATTTGCTTCCGTTCAAAATGTACAACGGTTCTACAAACAGGCTGAGAAGCGAAGGACAAATTCTGCTCCTTCTGGTAGCACTAATTTAAGGAAGCTGTTCCTTCGTTTTCTGTTGGCTAACTCTTTTTCCCTATTCCCCCCCCCCCTTTTTTTTTAAAAAATGAGCAGGTTTGCTGGATTTCCAGTGGCAGAGCCATGTGTAAGCGAGCAAGACAAGTAAAGACCCAGACTTAATGTTCTGTACGTTGACTCCATTGATTTAAAATAAATAAATGCCTTGTGTTTGGAAAGCCTTCAGTGTTTTTTGATTGACAGTAAACCTCATGCCAGGGAACTCTAGTGGTTTGATAGACTACTTGTAAAAGCTTCAGAAATCAGCTCGCCCCCGAATACCAGAAAATAAATGTCCTCACCACACTGTTACTCATCTGTTATAATTAGAGCATGTTGGAACTTGCAAGGAGTGTTCTGAGAACAGGTCTGCTTGGTTGATGCTGGCTATTGTGGAATAATCGTCCCTCTTCTCTTCGTTTGTGTTGGTTTCTGTAGACATTAAAAAGGTGTTTTGGTTTACGAGCATCTTTGCAGACACCGTTTGCTGACTTTCACCTGTCCCACGGTATTACTTTCAAATCTCTTTTGCCTCCCACCTTCACTTCAGGGGATCCTAAAAGTCACCCTCATCTAGCATAAACTGGTATATTTTGTCCAGACACCTCTTTCCCAGTGAAATTGACTTATCTGCGTAAAGCAAACCACAGAACTCCCCACACTCATGCTTGATGGAAACAACTTTAAATGTGCACTTATTTAATTGGATCAGGTCCCCAGATAAAAGAGATAAACGGGCTCCCAGTTTGCCAAGTTATTTTCAGAGGCATGCAGTGATGTGTGGAAGGAAAGTTAATGAAGAGGAGAAGAGACACACTGTACTTAAAATACCTTGGGTCTAGACTCGTTGAGAGGACGCCTACCCTTTACCACTTCTGAGCAGAGTAATTATTTGCCGCTTATTAGGACAAGTGGTGTTTGGAGAAGGGGAATCAGCAACACCCTTTGTTAAACTATTGGAACCTAGCACCTTGCACGTGTTAACTCGCTTCCCTTCAGCTGTAGTTGAGCGTTCTATTGATATGGAATCACTAAACCCTGCGGTTTTTCTAATAGAGTAATTGCTCCAGGCAATTAGTCTACCTTAGCCTACGTGGGGAAGGGATTTGCTTCAACAGGCAATTTATACCCCCCCACCCCCAATGACTCCCTTTAAAGCTGTCTTTCCTTGTTTCTTCTCCATGTTCTACATCCTTATGCATGAGCCATTAACAGACGGTTATTGATACAAACATAGTTTGGGTTGCTAACGGCCTTCCAAAACAAATTCTCCGGCTGAATGCCAATGTCTGCATGTTGGCTGGTGACAGCTGATTAGTGAAATGATTTACGGCCAAGCTTTAAAAAAAAAAAAAAGATACCGTCAAAGGCAGCAATTTGGAAAAAAGATAAGACTGCACACCCTCAAGGCTTTCCACTGGAAAGCCACCCAACACATCTAAACCTACGCTACAAATACCTGAAACACTCAAGGAATCAATTGGTCGCAGATTAAATACAGTCTCGATTACGGCTTTCCCGGGTAATCTGTTACTCCTGACAACAGCAGCCTCTAGATTTATGCAGCCACCCCTCACCTGTCCACCTGGCTCCCACGGAATATATTTCACAGCGCTCCAGCAGGGATACATTTGCGGTCTTGCTACCGCTTCCCCAGAACAAGGGGATGAGATTGAGCCGGGGCCCTGCCACGCACAAGGTCATCCGACGTCATTGCAGTGGGAGACAGCCCTCCTTTTTGTTTCAAGACCTTTTTAATGCTCATTAATTGATTTTAAAAAGCCCCCCCCCCCCAGCTCTTCTTCATAAAGAAAGCTTTTGCTCTGCAATAAAGTAAGAGACTTTGATCCCAGATCATCCTCTTAGGCCTTTCCAGCTGAAATCAGCGGAGAAACTATGTGGAGTTATTGTTCGCACTTGCTGCACTTCTGATTCAG